>NW_027397104.1:3329965-3543244 GCF_003265705.2 Callorhinus ursinus
ATCTTAGGTCCTGGGATCAAACCCTGCATCAGGCTCCCTGCTCAGCTGGGAGTCTGCTTCCCCCTCTCCCTATGCCCCTCCCCCAGTTCGTGCTCTCTCTCTCAAATGAATAAATAAAACCTTAAAAAAAAAAAGCAGCAAGGGATGACCCAGTGCAAGTGCTTTTCAAACTGTAATATGCACAGAGAAGAACTTAGGTATCTTATTCAAAGGCAGATTTTGAGTCAAGAGAGTCTGGGGTAGGCCTGAGATTCTGCATTTCTAACAAGCTCTTAGGTGAGGTTTCTTGCCCTGGACCTTTGAATAATAAGGACCTAGGAGATATTTCCAGGTACTGGGGAGAGAAATGAGGAAAGAGGAGAAAGGTAAACTGAAACCAGAGAGAAAAGGATTTCTGAAAATGGTAAACAAGTTATGTAGAGGCTCCATCTTCAAGCAGGTTAGTAACAATTAGAAAAAGCCAGGAACTATGCATACATTATTTCATTTAATTATTACAACCTTATATAAGGGGAATTCTAATCCTTATTTTACAGTTGAGAAAATAAGTGGAAGCTCAGAAAAGTTAAGGGAAAGTCACACAGCAGGTAAGTGGCAGGGATTGGATTGGGACCCAGGCTTTTCAGAGGCCAGAGCCCGTATTTCTTTCTAAGCATCTTGCTAAAATTCTGGGGAAGCAAATTCCTTTTGCTGAGTTCTTCCTTCACACCCAGGAAATGCTGGTCAGGGGAGGAGGAAGAGGCTGCCCTAAGGAACCAGCCCCACCTGTTTGGCTCAGTTCTTATCTAAGGTCAAGGCTTTCAGTGGCCGCTAAGCTTTGTTTTCTTTTTTTTTTTTTTTAAAGATTTTATTTATTTATTTGACAGAGAGACACAGCGAGAGCAGGAACACAAGCAGGGGGAGTGGGAGAGGGAGAAGCAGGCTTCCCGCGGAGCAAGGAGCCCGATGTGGGGCTCGATCCCAGGACCCTGGGATCATGACCTGAGCTGAAGGCAGCCGCTTAACCGACTGAGCCACCCAGGCGCCCCGCTAAGCTTTGTTTTCAAACACTGGGGCCCCAAGGAGTGGGAAGTGGGAGGGGTACAGGTGGGATGTTTACAAGTTTTGTTGGATAATTTCCACTTTGTAAGCCTAGTCTCCTTTCTGGAGGTAGCCACAGTCCAGAGCAGCAGGAACATGTCTTGGGAAGTGGGAGCCACAGAGTGAGAGCTGCCCTGGCTCTGACCTGGGACCCTTGCTTTCTCCCTGGACGCCTGAGGCCTTCGAGGGGCTACTAAAACACAAGTTTGGCTCAAAAATTGGCTGTCAAGTGCAAGGCTCCAGTGAAGACCCTCATTTCCTCCCAAGATAGATAAATGAGCAATTTGGGTCTCCATAAAAGGTAGGCCACTTGGAGCAGAGCCTCTTTGATAGGCCCCATCTGCCAGTGCTGTTCCCTGGGGCTCTAGTATAAATCTGAGCCATTTCTGTCTCTAGTTTCCAACATGTGATTAGATTTTGTCTAATTTCCCCACCATGGGAAGCTGGGGAGGGTGCTTGCATAATAAATCTTTGATTGGGAAGGTGGTTCTACCATTTGAAAGGATGATGTAAAGGAGAGAGAGGACTAAGTGACTCGTGTATTCAGGGGGTGATGCAGAGGAACAGCTCAAGGTGCAGGAACAGGATAAGCCTGGGAACCCAGAGCAGGGTTGATGAGGTACTGGGGGAGAAAGTCATGGAGTCACACCAGGAATGCCAGCCTGATTGCAGAAAAGCATGAAAGAGCTTCCCTGTAAGAAGAGAAACCAGGACACATGACGTGGTCCCCTTTCCTCTCCAGAGGACAAGCTGTGTTCGCGTCGATGTTAGCTCCACAGGTATGCTGAGGCTATTGGACGCACTGGTTTCAGGTCTGGGATCCCACTAGAGCAGCAGCACCAGAGGTGGGAAGAGATGGGGAAGAGGGGATAGCCTTCTCATTGAAGGTTGCCCAGAGGCATCCTAGTGTGGAGTGTCTGAAGAGGAAGGACTTAATAGCATCTACTCTGGCTGAGCCCAATTCATCTCCTAGCCTTCATTCCTTCGGGAATGTTTTCTATTCCCAGGATCCCACTTTCCCCTCCTTTCTGAGACGGGACCAGCATTTCCAAGGCAGTGAAGAAAAAGTAGGCTACCAGATGGGCTGCAACATGGAATGGTGTTGGATATCCCAAATCACCCTCACTCTGGCTGGTCTGGTCCTAGAAGTAGAGGAAAGCCAGGAAAACCCTCTCTGGAGCCCATGACCTCTACCGTCTCCCAGCCACCACCAGCTTTGGGGCTAGGCTACTCCAAATGGTTGCCAATACTTGCTGCCTCCACTTTCTCTCTCTCTTTTTTAAGGATTTTATTTATTTATTTATTTGACAGAGAGAGAGAGATAGCGACAGCAGAAAGACAAGCAGGGGGGGTGGGAGAGGGAGAAGCAGGCTTCCTGCCGAGCAGGGAGCCCGATGTGGGGCTTGATTCCAGGACCCTGGGATCATGACCTGAGCTGAAGGCAGACGCTTAACGACTGAGCCACCCAGGCGCCCGCTGCCTCCACTTTCTTGATTTTCATTCTCCCAGAACTCTATAGTCTAGTTTCTGCCCCCCCCCCCGACCCTACCCCACTGAAACTGCTCCTACCAATGGCAGCAACAGTCTGGACCAGGGACCACTTCTCGGTTCTTACTTTAACTCTGAGCCATTTGCCTTTTGATTATAATCCTTTCTTCTTGAAAAATCTCAATTCTGGGGGTTCTTAACCAGGGTTCCATGCGTCCTTAGACTGTCTTCAGGAAAAAACAACACGCAGTCCTTGAATTGTTATACAAAGAGTTGTACAGATGTGCATCTTTTTAGGGGGGTGGTCCAGGACATTCATTCCATTCTCAAAGGAATCAATGAATTGCCAGTGTTAATAACCAGTGCTTTTGACATCTGGTTATAATTTGGTTCTTCCAGGGATGATCCAAAACAACAATGGTTGATTAGACTTTCATGTATACAGAGGTAAGTCGCCAGAGCAAGGATGGTGATCTCACCTAGGAGGTCTTCAGGGACTCAGGCTCTTTCTAGCTCGGCTCTGCCAACCCCAGGATTTAGCCATCAACCTCATAGTCCAAGATGATGTCCTCTCATGCTCCAAGGAGCATGGTAGAATGATGGACAAAGAAGAGTATAAAGGATATGCTCCTCCTGTCTCTCAAAGATTCCTGGATGCTGGTTTGTGACATTGCCATTACATTATTGGCCCAAACTTAGTCACATGGTCATATCTGTCTGCAGAGAGGCTGGGAGATGTCTTTATTCTGGGCAGTCATGTGCCAAGCTGAAGATCCTGTAACCATGGATGAAGGGTAGAATAAGTATTGGGGGATAGCTATCTGTACCTGTCATACCTTCCAGGACACCTCCAAGGATGGATCCTGTTGACTGGTTTACGCTTTCCACTTCCTTCTAGGACATTATGGCTAGGAAGCTACATTTCCTAGACTTCCTTGCAGCTGGCATTCCACATGTGATTTAGGAACTGCCAATTCAATGACATTACCTGAGACTTGATCCTGGAATGAAGAGGGGAGTAGCAGCAGGTGAGGCATCAATTTTGCTGGTGTGGATAGAGGCCAGCTGGTTTCATGATCACCAGCTTCCGAGTTCAGCAGCTTCCTGCAGCACCAGTGTTTTTGTGGCTTCTTTCCTAATCACAATGGCAGAGGCATGGTGATTCTGAGGGTTTACAGGTATCTCCGGAAGCTCTATTTTAGTCTACTCCTCCACTTCTCACAGCAATGCTATAAGCCAGAGCTTCTCAAACTTTAATGTTTATGTGAATCACCCGAGGATCCAGGTAAAGGGTAGATATGGAGTGAGATCTCAGATTTTGCATTTCTTTCTTTCTTTTTTTTTTTTTTAAAGATTTTATTTATTTATTTGCTAGAGAGAGAAAGAGAGAGAGAGAGAGCACAAGCAGCGGGAATGGCAGGCAGAGAGAGAAGCAGGCTCCCCTGCCGAGCAAGGAGCCCGATGTGGGACTTCATCCCAGAGCCCCGGGATCATGACCTGAGCCGAAGGCAGATGCTTAACCGACTGAGCCACACAGGCATGCCTCAGATTTTGCATTTCTAACAAGCTCCTGGGTAGTGTCTGATGGTTAGGATAGATTTTTGAGTCACTCGGTCCTAGGGCGTCCTCTGCTCACCTGCACCCATTCATAAATTCCTTTCTGCTTTACCTAGTGATAGTTTCTGATTATCCAAATTCTGTTGATGTTTCTTCCTTCTCTCTTAAGGGATCTTCTTCCTCTGTTTGTCCCGTAATATTGGTGTAACCCATGACTGGCTTAGGATCATTCTACAGACTTTTCCTGGATGATTTCCTCCATCCTCTGGCCTTCCAACACTACCTGTATGCTTCTCAAATCCCCACCTCCAATCCGTACTATCTCCTTTGCTCAGATTGCAGTATCCACAGCTGACCAGAACTGAGTTCTACAGATGAGCAGGGCAGGAAAGAAAGCTTTTGTGGTCAAATAAGTTTGGGAAATACTGTGTTAAATAAAATGAAATTTATTTCCTTGGTAAGTTACTTCTAGAACTGTTATTGTGCTAAAATGCATTGCAAATTTCCAAGAGAGGGCATGTAATACCCAATACTTCTTAAACTTATTTGGCATCTGTATTGGATACAATCTGCTTTCTCAGTTTCTGTTACCACTTCCTGAGTCCTGGACCCCTAGCCTTTTGCTTTTCTTGAGCTGTAGCCAACAGTGTAGTTCTGTGGCCCACCAGCTGCTCCTCCCTGCATCTTGCATTGTTTCCCGTCCTTCCCTGCCTCATGTCTTTTACATCATTCTTGAGGATTAGGGTTTGCACCTTCATAAAAGGCATCAGCATATAATTCTTGCCTCCACTCTGTTTCCCAGGGAATCTGGGCTAATACAGCCTTCCACAGTCTACCCTTGCTCCCTTTTCCCCTGGAATATTAATATCTCCTGGAAGTCAGGTTCCTAGAACACACTTTGGAAGTGCTGTTGGTCATCTTTCCTCATATAGCTACAAGCACCTAAGACTCAGCATGTCCAAGACCTAATCAATCCCTTTTCTTTTATATCCTTCCCTTTTCTGGTCAATTGGCACCATATTTGCCCATCACCCAAGCTACCCTGGTGTCATTCTTTGTTTTGTTTTGAAGATCTAATTGGCTTTATTAATCAATCTCTTTCATCCTCTTTCATCCATCCTTCTCTTCTTCTCATCTGCCTAACAATTCTTTTTCTTCTTTTTTTTTTAAAGATGTATTTATTTTAGAGGTGGGGAGGGGCAGAAGGAGAGGGAGAAGCAGACTTCCCACTGAACAGAGCCCGTCTTGGGGCTTGATTCCATGACCCCAAGATTGGATCCCGAGATCATGACCTGAGACAAAGTCAGACACTTAACCGACTGTGCCACCCAGGTGCCCCAACAATTACTCATTCTTAAAGAGGCAGTGTAGGTACCATCTTCTTATCCCATCTCCTTGGTCATCTGAGTGATGTACCACTCTGCCAAGCTCTCATAGGCCCCTAAACCTGAGTCTCTTAATAGCATTTATTATACTTTATTGTAATTCCTTCCTTCCCTCCTTCCTTCCTTCCTTTCCTTTAAAAAAATTTTTTTAAGATTATTTTATTTTATTTATTTGGGAGAGAGAGAGAGAGAGCACAAGAGGGGGTAGGGTCAGAGGGAGAAACAGACTCCCTGCTGAGCAAAGAGCCTGATGTGGGACTCGATCCTGGGACTCCGGGATCATGACCTGAGCCGCAGGCAGTCGTTTAACCAACTGAGCCACCCAGGCGCCCTTAAAAATGTTTTTAAATGTTTCTATCTACCACTGCCCCCACCTTTGGTGTCTCATTCAATTTTTAAATTCCTGGCACCCAGGATAGAGAATTGATTAATTGATAGATAGGAGTGATTGAGCTAAGTGGGAGAGAGAGAATTAAAATTTGTAAACCTTCCAGGGAGGAAAACAATTTTCCCTCTACCTTTCTGCATTCTTGGCTGAGACCCCTGTAATAAAAGACAGTTTAGGTCTGGCTGGCTGGCTCAGTCAGTAGAGCATGTGACTCATTATCTCAGGGTCATGAATTCGAGCCCCATGTTGGGTGTAGAGCCTACTTAAAAAAAGAAAAGATAGATTAACAAAAGAAAAACAAACAGAACTTTATTAACATGTGTACCTCATGTATACATGGGAGATACCCAAGGGAAGATGAGTAAGCTCCTGAGGTGGCTTAGGATTCAGGATTAAATGCCATCTTAACTGGGACAAGGGAAGGGGGTATGTAGGCCTTGTAGGGGAGAGGACGTGATTTTAAGGAAAGATGAATGGGTCTTTAGAAGAATAGATGGGAAATAGGATGTTTTGTGACAAAGTCTGCCTGAGTGTGGTGTTAACTTCTAGTCTCCTCTCCTATGACAAGAGTCATTGGGGGCTCTTGTCTTTAGACAGACAAGAGAAATTCAGAGAACACTCTCCCTGCATTTGCTATTTTTCAAGTGTCTACAGCTCAAAGCAATCATTACACCAAAGCAGCATATTTTGGGGTAGCATGTCCTGAACTCCTGTGATCATATTTTGGCATGGCACATTCTGCTACCCTTCATTCCTCATCTTTGAAAATTCTTCAAGAAGTTTCACAATCTGTGGGGTGCCTGGGTGGCTCAGTCAGTTAAGCGTCTGCCTTTGGAGCAGGTCATGATCCCAGAGTCCTGGGATTGAGTCCCACATTGGGCTCCCTGCTCAGCGGGGAGCCTGCTTCTCCCTCTGCCCCCTACCCCCCGCTTGTGCATTCTCTCTCTCACAAAAACAAATAAATAAAATCTTTTTAAAAAATAGCTTTGCTGGAACTTTCATAACAAATCTCAGAATCAACTTTTAAAAAAGCCTCTCAAGGCTAGAAAGCCACACCAGAACTCACTATCAGACTTCACGTGAATTATCTATACATTTGGATGAATTCTTCTCTGTTTCAGGTCCTGAAAATATCCTGAAGGGACTGAGCCTGCCAGGACTCACCTGGTAAGATGGAAAACCCTGAAAGCAAGGTACCAGGTGGTTTCTCAAAAGGGGGTTTAATAAGCATTGGCCCCTTAAAATCAACCCTACTGCCTTAAAGCTGTCTGGTTATATCTTAATCTGTGTCCATCATTCTCAAATATGACATTCCAGTCAAACCCTTGGTAAAATAAGCAATATTTCCAATTGTGTCCTATTGCAAGATTCTTACTGAACTTAGGCAAATACGCATATTGCCATGAAAATAAGAACACTCAAGAGTTTCTGAATTCTGGCAGGATCAGGTAGGGAGAAAAGATAAATGCTTCATTTCTTTTTACATAGGTATATTTTGCCAACTTGCAGCCAGTCACAGATCACTTAAGAAAAAAGAGAAGTCTCCTTAAATCTGGAAAGCAAAACATTAAAGAACCAGTGATGTTTCAAATAAAAAGTCATAAAAATTATAATCATCTTCATCAATTTATTCAACCCCATGTAATTAATTCATGTTTTGCTTGATCCTGAGTTAGCAGTTTTTTACATCATTTTGTTTTTTCATTAGAGTTCTAGAAATTCTTACCCAGGTCAATGGTATAACCTTAACATTATGAGAAACCTGCAATCTAGAGGACTTTTCAGAGTCTCGTCCATGAATTGTTCTGAAGATAAAGCATTTTTGGATCATAGCTGCTTGCAACAGCTTTTAGAAAATATCAGAGTAAAAGAATAACTGACAGGGGTGCCTGGGTGGCTCAGTTGGTTAAGTGGCTGCCTTTGGCTCAGGTCATGATCCCAGGGTCCTGGGATCGAGCCCTGCGTGGGGCTCCCTGCTCAGCAGGGAGCCTGCTTCTCCCTCTCCCTCTGCCTGCCTCTCTGCCTACTTGTGCTCTCTCTGTCAAATAAATAAATAAATAAATAAATAAATAAATAAATAAAATCTTTAAAAAAAATAAATAACTGATGGACCAAAGTCTTAAAATGGTCATGATTAAAGATCTGATGATAGTTCATTTAGACAGAATTAACAAGGAAATTTGATGATCTCTGTGGCACACAACATTTTAAGATAACTAGAGTTGCGATTGATGATACTATACCAGGATGTATCAGATTCTAGGAATTTCATACAATTTCTAGAACACTTATATTAATAACATATACCCATACAAATAAAACCTAAGAAGGTTGCACACAACTTGTTTGACAATTCTTCCCATGTAATATAACATGTCAGATAAATCTAATCTCTCTTTTTATAAGGAGAGAGAACAAGTCTTTTGAGATGTTCCAGAAATCCTGTAGAATAATTAAGTGATAATTAAAGATTTAGACAAAATGACTATTAAAGATTTCAAAGGCAAATACAGAAAATTACATAGTTTTAAAAAACCTTAGCTCTTTTAATAGAGAACTATTAAAAACTTTTAATAGAGTTTTCTTAAGTAATCAAAGACCTAATATGAAGCATGGGAAATTATTTTGATTAAACACAGAATCTTTGTTTTCTGGACAGATTATTTAAAAGGTAAAGAAAAACCTTTCACAATCTCTTATCAGAGCAAGCCAATAAAACAGGACCACTATCTTATACCATATACAAAAATGAAATAAAAATGGATTAAAGACAGGCGCCTGGGCGCCTGGGTGGCTCAGCTGGTTAAGCGACTGCCTTCGGCTCAGGTCATGATCTTGGAGTCCGGGGATGGAGTCCCGCATCGGGCTCCCTGCTCAGCAGGGAGTCTGCTTCTCCCTCTGACCCTCTTTCCTCTCATGCTCTCTATCTCTCATTCTCTCTCTCTCAAATAAATAAATAAAATCTTTAAAAAAAATGGATTAAAGACTTGAATGTAAGACCTGAAACCATAAAACCCCTAGAAGAAAACATGGGTAGTAATTTCTCTGATGTCGGTCTTGGTGATGGCTTTTTTTTTTTTTTTTTGGACCCTAAAAGCAAAGGCAACAAAAGCATGAATAAACAAATGGGATTAAACTAAAAAGCCTCTGCACAGCAAAGGAAACCATCAACAAAATGAAAAGGCAAAAAAAAAAAAAAAAAAAGAAAAGGCAACCTACTAAATGGGAGAAAATATTTGCAAATCATATGTCTGATAAGGGGTAAATATCCAAAATATAGAAAGAACTCATACAACTCAACACCAAAAATATACAAATGATCTGATAAAAAATAGGCAGAGAATCTGAATAGACATTTTTCCAAAGAAGAAATACAGATGGCCAACAGGTACATGAAAAGGTGCTCAACATCACTAATCAGGGAAATTTAAATCAAAACCACAATGAGGGTACCTGGGTGACTCAGTCATTAAACGTCTGCCTTCGGCTTGGGTCATGGTCCCAGGGTCCTGGGATCGAGCCCCATGTCAGGCTCCCTGCTCAGCGGGGAGCCTGCTTCTCCCTCTCCCTCTGCCTGTTCTCTCTGTCTCTCTCTGTCAAATAAATAAATAATAATAAAATCTTAAAAAAAACAAACAAACCACAATGAGATCTCACCCCACACCTGTTGGAAGTGCATGAAAAACATTTGGGTTAGTTTCTGTATTGCTCTGAGAGAACGTCTAATTTATATAAGCACTTACTTTTCTTTAAGCCAATTAAATAGAGCTCTTCCACAATTAATTTTGATAATATCATCCAGAGGTAGAAAAATACCACATATACTAACATACATATATAGACATACATAAACATACAAACATAGAAATCTTATAGCTTTTATTGAAATTTTAGCCGTATGTTGGGTACATTAATACAAAACTTGCTAGTTTATAAAAGAACAGTTGGATCCACTCAGATGGCTAAAAGTTTTTACTTATATTTGTGGAGAGGACTTTTAAGATTTTCACTTGCCCAGTTCCCAAAAGCTAACCTTTTCAGCCTCAAGTAGTTGCTTTTGGGGGTCTCTGGGTCCCTCAACAGCCCCTGATGGAGAGTAGGGGGCCTAAAGTTCAAGTGTCTATAGGGAGCTGAAGGCTCAAGTGGAAAGGGAGAAGTGTGGCAGCGTAGGTAGAGTCAACAAATTAAAGGGAACGGAATGGAAGATTGAAAGTGACAAAAGGAAGAAGGAACAGTGGGAAGGAAGAGGTCTTAAAAGAGCCAATTTGGGGAAATCTTAAGTTTTCCAAAGAAGCCAATGGAGTTCCGAATTTATCCTCAGCAAAATCATGCCAACATGAAGGAAGTAGAGTTGATGGAGCATGTAGTCAGCAGGGGTTTGAGAAGAGGATTTCAGTTGACTGAGAAGTCCCCATAGGAGGAACAGGGTCAAGGGAAAACAGTTCCTATCAGGCTCTGAGTATTGGCTTCAAATTAGGCCAATTTTCTGACCATACAGCTCTTAAAAATCCTTTCAGGGGCAGCCGGGTGGCTCAGCTGGTTAAGCAGTTGCCTTTGGCTCAGGTTGTGATCTCAGGGTCCTGGGATGGAGCCTGGCAATGGGTACCCTGCTCAGCGGGGAGCCTGCTTCTCCCTCTCCCTCTGCCCCTCCCCCTGCTTGTGCTCTCTCTCTCTCTCGCTCTTTCTCTCTGTCAGATAAATAAATAAAATCTTAAAAAAATCCTTTCAATATATTATTATCAGCTGGAACAAACGGTAACTATTTCTGAACTTCTTTTTTAAATTATTTTTTTCCTGGGGTGCCTGGGTGACTCAATTGGTTGAGCGTCCGACTCTTGATTTCAGCTCAGGTCACGATCTCAGGGTCATGGGATCCAGCCTGGGATCATCGGGCTCCCTGCTCAGCAGGGAGTCAGTCTACTTGGGATTCTCTCTCTCCCTCTCCCTCTGCCCCTTCCTCCTTTCTCTCTAAAATAAATGAATAAATCTTTAAAAAAGAAATAAATTATTTTTTTCCTTTTTCTTTTAAACTGAAGGTATACTTATCAAGTGGCTCAAAACCAAGATTAATAAGCCTTTTGTGACTTAACATGGATACAGGTGGTATCCCTAAAGAGGGTGCAAGAGATGCAACCCTGCCAAGATCCAGAGCTACTCACTTGTACGCACGAGAACCAACAACCTGCGTGCCAAATCAAGCTCTCAGGACATAAAACGAGACAAACAGGAAAGCAATAGCTGTCCCTGGGAGGGAAAGGATAAATAACCCAAGGGTATCCCAAAAACCAAATTCCTAAGAGTCACAGTTCAAAGAATTCATTCTTAAAAATATTTTTCTCACACGAATCTGAATTTGAAGATGGACAAGATAAAATGTTACCCTCCTCTCTCAACTGGGCACTACAGACAGAGATCCAGGAGAGCTGATTTTAATAAGAACTCTTACCCTTCTGCCAGTTTTCCCAGAATTCCATCTGGGTAGGGTTTCAGAGATCCCATCCTCATAATTTTCTCTCTATCCTTCTGAGTTGGCTGAGACTCTGTAATAAAACACAGATTAACAAGAGAAAAGCAAACCGAAGCTTATAATATATATATATACCTCATATATATACAGGGGAGATACCCCTGGAAAAATTAATGACTCCCCAAGGTGGCTTGAACTCAGGATTAAGGGGGCGCCTGGGTGACTCAGTCGTTAAGTGGCTGCCTTAGGCTCAGGTCATGATCCCAGGGTCCTGGGATCGAGCCCCGCGTCGGGCTCCCTGCTCTGCGGGAGGCCTGCTTCTTCCTCTCCCACTCCCCCTGCTTGTGTTCCCTCTCTCGCTGTGTCTCTCTCTGTCAAATAAATAAATAAAATCTTAAAAAAAAAAGAACTCAGGATTAAGGGCGCCTGGGTAGCTCAGTTGGTTAAGCATCTGCTTTTGGCTCAGGTCATGCTCCCACATCAGGCTCCCTGCTCAGCAGGGAGACTGCTTCTCTGCCCCTTCCCCGGGCTCCTGTGCATTCTCTCTCTCTCAAATAAATAAATAAAATCGTAAAAAAAAAAAGAATTTAGGATTAAATACCATTTTAATAGGGAAATGGGAGGGGAGGATACAGGGCTCAGAGAATAAATGATTTTGGGGAAAGTTGAATTGGCCCCTAGGAGGATAGGAGATGTAACAGTGTGCGACAGAGTTTGTCTATGTGTGGTGTGGATTTCCAGCCTGCTCCCTTGTGGTGAGAGTCAATTTTCCCTGCTTGATGAAACTCCCTCGGAGGAGATTTATGACAACTGAGTTCCTTTTGGGGGATTTAGGCAGATAAGGGGAATTCATTTGCTCCCTGCATTTGCTGTTTTTCAAGTACCTACAGCTTAAAATAATCAGCATACCAAAGTGTCATAATTTGGGGTGGCATGTCCTGAACTCCTGCAGTCCTATTTTGGGGTGGCATATTCTGCTACCCTTCAGCCTCTACCTTAAGTAAAGAGGAAGTATTCTGAGATTGTGAGAAATACATGTTTGCTCTGCCCTAGGTTAAAGTGGCTGGAAACTACATTTTATAATCAGCTCCAAAGCACCACTCGAAGATACTAGATAACACGTTCAGGCAGGATTACCGCCACACACTCCAGCATGGCCATGGATAGGCTCCTGGCTCTCGAGGAGGCACTCTCTCTGAAGATCAGCACTTGCAGAAACCTAAGAGGAACTGCCTCCTAAAATTCTGGACCCTCGGCGTCTCACCCTAGTCCTGGCCCTGCCAAGGTTTAAGCGAGGAGTCCCACTGACTCATGCTGAGAAGCAGAAATTCATACCTGATATAAAATCAAGTTTCCTTCAGGGAAGTGTATTAGTTTCCCCCAGGGTTGCCAAAACAGTGTATCACAAATTGGGTGGCTTAAAACAACAGAAATTTATTCTCTCACATTTCTGGAGGCTAGAAGTTTGAAATCAAGACGTCAGCAGGGTTGCTTCCCTCTGAGAACTCTGAGAGAGAATCTGTTCCATGCCCCTCTCCTAAGTTTCCCATGAGAGCTAGCAATCCTGCCATTCCTTGGCTTATAGATGCATCACTAATCTCTGTCTTCACAGGGCATTCTCCCTGTGTCTTTCTGTCTTCATATGGCTGTCTTCTTTATAAGGAGTCAATCTTACGCCAGTAGGACCTCATGTTAACTAATTATATCTGCGATGACCCTATTTCCTAATCAGGTCACATTCTGAGATACTTGGGGTTAGGATTTCCACTTATTTTTTTGGGGGGGGCACAATTCAACTCATAACAGGGTAGAGAAAAATTTTATTTTCCATCAATTTTGAGAGTTTCTTTGCTGTAATTACCCTCATTTTTGTTTAAGGCAGGGTCACAAGTTGGTGACCCAGGGCCAAATTTGGCTCCCAAACACGTTTGTTAGGTCAAGGTCTGCACCATTCCCTCATGTTGTACCTTGGTCACTTCACAAGTTAAAGGCATTTGCATCAGTGACTCTTAGTTTAGAATTTGCTTTCTCAGAGAGTCTTCACTGGTGAAAATCTTAGCCTCAGAACTATCCTGAGAAGCAGTACAAGTGTGTTCCCATTTCACTGACCAGGAAACAGAGGCTCAGAAAGTAAAAGTGACCTGCCTGGATCACACGGTTGGAAAGAGTGGATCCAGGTCTCCAGCCTCCCTGACCTGGGCTGCCTACAGAGCAGGCCCACGTCTCTGTGACCCCGATGCTGCAGGGCTGCAGTGGGCTCGCAGGGTTCCCCTTCCTCCCATTTCCCCAGCAAGGTGTCCACAGGAGGAAATGCTACCAGCACTGTTGAGTCTTAGAGACTTTTTAAAACCAGACACATTCCTGAGGGAAAACCTTTGTGGATGTTTCTCCCAGAGAGAAGAAAGTATAATGATGTGCTGAGTTAAGGGCAGTCTGGTTTTGAGCTGATCAATCTTTCCTTCTGTGAGTGTGCAAGAAAAAAAGAGTGGAAGGCATGAGATATAGAACAACCTTAATTAAGGGTCAAGCCCCTTCTCACCAGCCTCCTTGTTTGGAGACATTCTCTTCATAGAGGACAGCAATTCCTAGACTTCCTTTTTGGTTGCTCTTTTAAGAACTGGATCCGTATTTCGGATCCTCTTCCTGGAAAAATGCACTCACAAATGTAAGAGAACAGAAAGGAATTGCTTGGCATTTCCTTTATACCTGGTGTTCTGATATTTCCTCATAATTAATTTAGGCCTAGGTCTTCCCTCTGTTCTTTTATTCTGGAATGCCTATCAGATAGGATGACAGAACTTCTAGATCCATTTTCTATGCTTCCTAACTTCTTTTTCCCCTATGCCAACATGAGGTATTTTTATTAAGTGGCTAATAAAAATAATAAAATGAAGTCTTTTAAGTCCCTTGGGCCTGCTGTGTGCACAGTGACCTCCTTCTCTTCATTCTTTTTTTTTTTTTAAAAGATTTTATTTATTTATTTGACAGAAAGAGACAGCAAGAGAGAGAACACAAGCAGAGGGAGTGGGAGAGGGAGAAGCAGGCTTCCCGCGGAGCAGAGAGCCCGATGCGGGGCTCCATCCCAGGACCCTGGGATCATGACCTGAGCCGAAGGCAGATGCTTAACGACTGAGCCACCCAGGCGCCCCTCTTTCTCTTCTTTCTTAGCATCTACCCGAACAAATACAATCAATAAGAACTAGCATTTATTGACTGCTTATTGTGCACAAGGCAATGGGCAAAGTACTTGGCACATTGCCCCACTTAATTCCCGCAACAACCCTATGAAGTTGGCACAATGATTGCCCTCATTTTACAAATGAGGGAAGTGAGAGCCATAGAACAGAGGTTGGCAGACTCTAGTCAATGGGCCAAACCTGCCACTGCCTCAAATTTCTCTTTTATACCTCTGACCTCTGTTTATTTGAACTGCATTTTAGGAGAATTTCTCCACTTGAACTTTCAACTCTGTTGTTGACTCTTCATTGACACCTATTTTGTGATTCAGCCCATTGAATTTTTATTTGGAAAAACAAGTTCTTAAATCTTTTTAATACATGAAATATCCTTTCACATTTCTTGTGAAGACATTATTTACGCTTAATCTGAAGTCTTGTTCGTTGGTAGTTACTAACTCTGTTTCTTGGATGTTAGAGTTGCTGATGATAGATTCTGAAGGCCTTGTTTCATTGTTCTGACTTTTCTCAAATTTTTGTTTAGTACTTTAAGACATTTATTCATTTTTAAATTGTGCATTCTTGTTCTTGTCTGTCCTGTTTACTGAGCCTGCATGTGGTAACTTTGTGGAGGAGTGGAATGTGCTGGTTGGTTGGAGATGTGGTGGTGTATAAAAGGAAGAAGAGGACCTGTCCTGTCTTTTGAGTACAGCAATTTTCTTCCCCTCTTGGGCATTAGTTGTTGTCTGGGGCAAGGCTTTGCCTCTGGCCCGAGAGCCCAGACTTAATGGTTTGGTCTGGGGAGAATCCCTCTTGCAGCTGTCTGATGAGTCAAATGTGAGGAGAAGGAAGGGATTAACCCCATTGGATACTCCAAATGCATTTTCCCAATTAATCACTCTAAGGAATGGTCCAGGGCCTCTTTTCCTTATACCCATTAACTCTGAAATTGTTCTTTGTTAACATTTCTACTTTTGTGCCTGTCTTTTGTACATGAATATATATATATATATATATATATATATATACACACACACACACACACACACATATTTTTTTTAACCAATCTTTTATTATCTGTCTTTGGTGTTAAACTTAAAATGGTCTTCCATACTCCCCCTCCCTTCCAAAATTATAAATATTCATCTATTTTCTTCTTTTACTATTTTTGTGATTTCGTGTTTTACATTCAAATCTTTCAGCCATCTGGAATTTATTCTAATGTCAGCCATGACTTGGAACTCTAAACTTAAATTTTTTCCTAATGGTGAGCCAGTTGTACCCACCATGCTTCCCATGTGTGGGCTTTTAAAAAGCAGCTCAGCCCCCAGAGCTCCATAAAAGCCTAGGAGTTAAGAATAGAAAAGCTAGGACTATAACTCAGTCAGATCCTCATCTCTGTTCCATTACTGCTCACGATGGGACTCTGGCAGAGCTTGGTTCTCCCTAAGGGAAAGCTCTGGCCCATTATGATGTAAGGTCCGGAGGGCTGAGGCAGTGAGAGGAGATGGAGAGAGCCTTCTAGAGTTTAATAGTTGCTGCGTTCCTGCCATTGGGCATGGCCTCATGGGAAACAGCTGCTCAGTCTTGCAAGAAAACTCCAAGGGCTCCAAGCTCTACTCTTTTTTTTTTTTAAGATTTTTATTTATTTATTGAGAGAGAGAGAGAAAGAATGGTAGAGAGAGAGCATGAGAGGGAAGGTCAGAGGGAGAAGCAGACTCCCTGCTGAGCAGGAAGCCCGATGCAGGACTCGAGCCCGGGACTCCAGGATCATGACCTGAGCCCCAGGCAGTCGCTTAACCAACTGAGCCACCCAGGCGCCCCCAAGCTCTACTCTTTAACTGTATATTCTTTCATTAACCCCCATGTCCTTTTCCTATAGATCACTCAAAGTCCAGCTCATGCTACTTCTCTGTGAAGCCTGCCCTGATAGGTCCAGTGAGGCTTTGTGGCTCCTCCTAGTTCCCACTGCATTTTACACAGATCTCTAGTGTAATTTTTGTTAATTGTTGACATACTGCCGTGGATGAATAAATTAGTTAAAAAATAAACTAAGTTACTAAGCATGAAGGATGCTATCTGCCAGGTGCAGGGAGAGAAGGAAAACCTCCAAAGGATATGGACTTGCTGCTGATCACGTAGCAAGTATTCATAGACGTGTTCATCTGCCATGTTTGCTGATGCCCAGGTGTTCATGGCATAGTGGTTGGTGCCCCAGAGCAGTTGTAACTTTGATGAGGTGCTTGAAGCTATGGAGTCTTTTTTTTTTTTTTCACCAAGTGTTAGGTCCTGAAGATACCAGGGAGAGTTCAGCTTTGTCTCTTTCCTCAGGGAGCTGACAACCTGATGTAGAAGTGTGTAGTCAGAATCTTGGAAGAACTTTAGGAAGGGAAGAACCAGGCATATCAAAACCCTCAAAGAGAACAAGTAATGTAGCTGAGTTGGAGGACACTTGCTCGTCCATAAAATATATGACCCAGCAGCAAACCAACATTTCCTTTGTGCTGAATAGATGTTAGGCTCTAAACTCTTCATATACTTCCCTCATTTGTTCCTTCTGAAAACCAGGTGGCACTATCAGTTCCATTTTGTAGATGAGAAAAGGGGCTCTCAGAGAGGTAAAATGATTTACCTACGGTCACAACAAGGAAGCCACAATCCGAAGCCCAGGTGAGGAAGGGCTCAGCTTCAGCTTCAGAGAAGAACCTAATCTTTGGCCATCTGAACTCCCTCTGCCTCTCCTTTTACTTGGAACTACCTGGTGGGGTTGAGCAGAATTTTCTTTTGTTTTCTGGGCCTTTGCTTCTGTGGTAGAGATAAACTAATAGAGATAAACTCCACTCTTTCTGGTCTGTCTAGGTCTTAATACGGGGCTTTGCACACAAGCTGGCTAAATAATGCAGGAAGAAAACCAACATTTTCAAACACGGATGGACAGTATGTCCGTCTCAGGGCTTGCACTGTTCAAAATTTATCCCTCTGAATTCTCTCCTGAAGATTATGTGAGACGTAGCCAGGAACCATGAAAATGCGCATTCCTTTGACCTGTGTTTTGCACTGTTTCCTTGAGAGTGATCACTTTCTTTCAAAAGATAGTTTACACTCTGAGAATTATTTAAGAGAATTTCTTAAAATACATATAACACAAAATTTATCATCTCAACCATTTTCAAGCGTTTAGTGCAGTAATGTTTAGTATATTCACACATTGTTGTGCAATATACAAAATAAACTTTTTCATCTTGCAAAACTGAAACTGTGTACCCATTAAACAACTCCCCATTCCCCACTCCTCCTGCTTCCCCTTGAAATGACAATTCCACTTTTCGTTTCTATTAATTTGACTACTCTATATACCTCCTATAAGTGAATCATACAGTATTTGTCTTTTTGTGATTGGCTTATTTCACTTAGTGTATGTAATGTCCTTTGTAGCATGTGTCAGAATTTCCTTCCTTTTTAACACAGAATAATATTCCACCCAGATACTGTTTTTTATTTAATTTTCAACTTCTCTATTGCTTTACAGTTTCTGTTTTTGCAATTACTTCCTAGTTTTAGTGCATTGTGAAAAGAAACTGTTATCTGTATTCATTCTACTTCTTGAAATGTATTGAGGTTTTTTTGTTCGTTTTTTACGGCCTTACGTGTGGTTGTTTGTTAATGATCCATGGATACTTAACAGGTTTTCAAGATATGGAGCTTGATAGCTTTAATTCAATCTACCTTGCTAATTGAACAAATCAAGTCCTCTATATCTTTACTTTTTGTATGGTTTATTGACCAGTCATGGGCTAAGAGGTGTGAATTAAAATTTTCTACTGTTACTGTATTTATATCCATTTCTCCATGTATTTCCCATTGTTTTTGTTTTATGAATTCTGATGTTATATTATTTTGTGCATAAATACTTATGACAGATCTTCATTGTTGCTCTCTGCCTTTGTCATTATAATATTTTTGCCTGTATCTTATTTTCTGATTTTCTGTGAATTCAACTGTGTCTAATATTAATACCAAAACCTTTGTTTTCTTGTTGTGTGTATTTGCATGTACGGCATTTGTTCTTGTTTTCTATTTTTTCCTACTCTTTTACTTTCAGTATTTCTGAGGAACACTATTTTAGATGTATCTCTTGCACACAGCACTAGTTGGGTTTTATTTTGTGATTCCATGAGCTGTTTCTGAAGAGTAAGGTTACCAGGTCAAAGTTAAAGAAAGCTTCTACACCTCTTGACCCCCGTGGCCAAATAAATTGTTCTCCACCAGCTGGACCACTTTATCCAGTCACCGGTCATTTATTTTTTTTTTTTTAAAGATTTTATTTATTTATTTATTTGAGAGAGAGAGAATGAGAGATAGAGAGCACGAGAGGGAAGAGGGTCAGAGAGAGAAGCAGACTCCCTGCTGAGCAGGGAGCCCATTGTGGGACTCGATCCCGGAACTCCAGGATCATGACCCGAGCCGAAGGCAGTTGCTTAACCAACTGAGCCACCCAGTCGCCCCATATCCAGTCACCAGTCATTTAGAAGCAAACCATCTTCCCACCATTTGCCAGCATAGCTATTATGCTGCTGCTTAAATTTTTAATAGGTGAAAATGGGACCTCATTGTTCTCACATTTGCTTTTCTTGGCTTTATCTAATTCTACTTGAAGTAAATAACGATGGAAGAAAAAATAAGTCAAAATGAGGGGTGCCTGGCTGGCTCAGTCGGTGGAATGTGTGGCTCTTGATCTCAGGGTTGTGAGTTCAAGCCCCACATTGGGTGTAGAGATAACTTAAAAAATGATAAAAATCTTTAAAAAAAGTCACAATGAAACAGTCCTTTTCAGATATCTCCAGTGAGATTAAGATGGGTGGTGGTGTTTCTTATTCTAGATTCCCATGGCACTGGACCAATCACTTCTCACAGGCTCCTCAGCTTGGGCTTTGAATTTTCCCGGGAGAAATTGTCAAGGTTCCTTCCTCACAGCCCATCACCTTGCTTTCTTTCCTTCTGTAGTGAATAGGCAACATAACATATAGGAAGTTATAGGGTTTGGAGCTAGATTAAATGGATTTAAATCCCAGCTCCATCTCTATTTACTAGCTGTGTGATCTATGACAGTTACTTACCCTCTCTGTGCCTTGATTTCCTGAAGTAATAATTCTAAAGGGTAATAATGACTACAAGAGAGACACCTGTTGGGGTTGTTGTGCAGAAGAATTAATTCAGGCCTACTTAGACAGGATTTTTTTTTTTAAGTAATCTCTACACCCAATGTGGGGCTGGAACTCACAACCCCAAGATCAAGAGTCACATGTTTTACTGACTGAAACAGCCAGGCACTGCAGGATTATTATTATTAGCTCCACCTGTGTGAAATACTCCTTTTTCACTTCAACTATAAGGTTTTGGTGGAAGCTTTTTCCTTTTGAGATGACCCTGCTTCCTTAGCTGCTGCATTAGGTGTTAGGCCAGGGGCAGGGTCCCGACACAAGCCAATCAGAGTCTTTTCCTGGGATCTCTGAAGTTGGGACATGAGAAAGGAAGCATTTAGTGATTCTCTGGCTGGGGAGCTGTCAGATGCCAGAGACCCAGGCTCCTGGCAGCCATGCTTCCAGCCTGTGGGGGAAGCCAGGTTGTGAGAATGAGGCTGACAGACATGTGGAGAGAAGGAGACATTAGAGATGGAAAGAGTCTGGCATTGTTGGACTCCTTCATTCTGGTGGTCCCCAAATAAACCTTACAAGCTTCCCACTCCTCCTAGGCTTGCTTGCATTGAACTTCTGCCACTTGCCACCAAAAAAGGGTTTTAATACACTTCCTAAGGCACCTTAGGACAGTAAAGATTATGAGGTCTCCCATTTGTCTGTCCACCTCTCTCTAAAAAGCCAAAAGCTCTGGCAAGCCTAAGACACACACACACACAGAAAAGGCAATTCCTAGTTTCTTGGAGTCACCTGTGACTCCTTCCTTGCCCGTGCTGCCTGCATCTGTTTCTACTTCTCCACGCACATCAAAAGACAGCTGTACCAATGTCCAGGCCTAAGGAACTGTACTTGCTAAACAGGATGTGATCCCAGAAATGTGTGCCCTTTTCTGTACAACCCTTGTCCTTTTTTCACTGCCCTATTGAGTAATTCACAAATATATAATGAGCACCTGCCAAGAACCATGTCAGGCCTTGGGGCCCCAGAGAGGCAGCAAACAGTTCCTGATGTCAAGGATCCTGCAGCTTGTAGGGCTGTCCAGCTGTCAAAAGACGGCTCCGAGAGAGACAGTAGGGTGAGTGTTAAACAGATGCTTTTGCCAAGTGCTGCAAGAGCTCACAGGAGGCTCCATTACTGGTTGCCTGGAAGAGTCATCTGGCTGGTCTACCCACCTCCAGCTTCTCCCCATCCCAGTCCACCCTGTCTACTGCTGCCAGACTGTCTTTCTGAACACAGCTCAGTTGTGCAACCCTCTGCCTCTGCCTTCTGCAGGCTGAAACCCCCCTTCCTTAACCTGGCAAGATACTAATCCAGATATTCCTCAACCTACTTTCTCAGACATTGTCCACTGCTCCCTAATTCAACCCACTCACTTTCATTGTACACGTTCAGTGTCTCCCCACCACTGTGCCCCTCCTCACTCTGTTCCTTCTGTTGGTGATCCCTGCATGTCTCAACAGTATACACGTTCCAAGGTGTGATGACAAATGCCTTTCTTCTCTCATGGGCCTGCTCTGACCATCTGGCTGTGTTGCTGTGTTGAGAAGGATTCTGTGGCTATACCCAGGCTTAGTGAAAGAGTAAAAGAATCAGTTAGCAAAATCTGCCATAGACACCAGATTGAGTATTGACAGCAGGGAAGGGGGGTGGGGATGAACAGCACACTAGGGGTACATGTGCAGACTTCATTCCAGGTCCAGGTCTAACGCATCTCCTTCATCCCCACGAAGACTTCCTTGCTCTTCCAAGTAAAATTAACCTCTTTTTTTCACCTGAATGTTTAGAACCTTCTCTCTACACCTCTGTGAGAGCATAGATTGCTCCTACCTTGTATGGGTACACCTGTTTTTTGTCCTGTTTTGTTTTCTATTTGAGGAGACAGAGGGTATCCTACAGAGGATGATACAGGTAGGGATTCAAAACACATTAACTAAATGGATGAAATGATGTGGAACACCAAGATGAATGTACAGATACAGAAGAGCCTCGAGGGGCCTTTCCTGATAAGGTGACTTGGTCTATAAGCCTTGACCCAGACCAGACTCCGAGGATGGTGTTATTGTAGCCATGTTCTCACTCCTGAACTGATTTCCTGCATTGTTACTTCTGTCTCACTTGTTATTTGCTATCTTCTTGTGAGTCTGTGACCACTGAAGTCTGAGCTCCCAGCCTCGCCTTCTTTCCTTTACTTAGTAAACCATTTTTTAGGCAGGGGGAGGGGCAGAAGGAGAGAGAGAGAGAGAATCTTAAGCAGACTCCATGCCCAGTGCAGAGCCTGAAGTGGGGCTGTCTCACAACCCAATAGATCATGACCTGAGCCAAAATCAAGACTCAATACACCATTTTTGATGCCTCCTTGGTGGCCAGTTCTGTGCTCGCTGTTAGGGGCACATGGATGATGTCCTGCCTTCAGTCCAATCACTGACTTGGGGAGAGTGAGGTGGAGGTGGAGAAAGAGCTGAGTCAGAGGGAACAAGAGAGCAGTGATGTGCACCCTAAGAGAAGAGCAGGAGAATGCTGAGGGAGAACAGCAGAAGGCTGCTGGAGGAGTGAGGGGGTGGGGGTTGTTGACACACCCACCCACACCCGCCAAATTCCCTCTTGGTCCCAACTGTGTCGCCTGATTGCTGCAAGCTTCTTCCCCAGTTCCAGGACCCAAATGGATGGAGTCAGGAACTATTTAAACAGCCTCAGTGTACCCTAACACCCCCTACCTGGCCCCACCCCACAGAAACCTCAAGAGCACACAGCACTAATTCCCCTTTTAGACCTGGGATCCTCATGCTACCCACTGAACTCCCTTGAGTATCTCTTGTTGTAATTCACATCTGGGACTCTGGGCCCAGGTAATCACCCAGGCTCCTGAGCAGCACAGGGGGCCCTGGTTTTCCAGTCCTCAGGCCTGGGTGACTACCATGGGCATCTGTGATGTCCCCAGATTATTACAGGGACTCCAGAACAATCAGCAGATTTGCTAAAGTTGCTCTGCTCTTCCATCCCTCTGGGTTTCTGGTCCTACCGCAGGCACCTCCCTCCCCTCCTACCAACTCCCCCTCTCTCCACCTACAAACATGTTTAGGCTGTGGACCCAGCTGCAGAGCCGTCTAACCCTGTTGGCAGGAGACGGGCTGGCTCCAGAGAGCTGGCTGGAGGGGAACGCAGAGGCTCACATTTCTTCAGCTCGTGCCAAACATTATTCAGACATAGCTTTTCAGACAGACACAAATTGCTCATCCAATAAACACAGAAGGGCTAATCCCAGGACACTTATCACAGTGGGGAAAGATGAGAGAAAGGACAGTCACAAGAGGCCTTTGAGAGCTGGCCTGGCGTGGCTGGCCCAAGGGGAGGTGGTGAGACCTCCATGCACCCCTGGGGTTTTCTCCTTAGAGGGCCTGAAACCCAGCACCGGGGCTTTGGGATTTGCTTTCATTGTGACATCCAAAGCTTGCGTTGGTGCATACACTTCCCGTGGTGAACAGAGGGAAGAAATCAACATGGGTCAGGTGCCTTTGTGGGCAGACAGACCTCACCTCCAGTTGTCAATGGTCATGTGGGATAGCTGGCTACGGGGACTTCCTATACTTCCCCCAACATGCACACACAAAATGTCCTCAAGGCATTCTGTAGTTGTATGCAGAGTTCTCAGGGGATGTCCCTCCTGGCCTGGAATCTCTCATTTCTGGAATTCTCATTTCTGACAGGTGTGAGAGCATGGCTGCTGAGAAAGCAGGTTGAGGGACTAGACTGACCACCATGCCAGGGGACCAGAGACATGGGGATCCTCTGTCCACACCAGAGGGCTAGCCAAGCCACTGAAGTCCTTTCCTGGTCCCTTTCTGCTAGGGCCTTCTAAAGGGCCCCATGAGTGTTCCCCTTCAGGGACTGTGCCCAGAAATGACAGAAACTAGACCCTGCTCTGAGGACCAACATCAGAGCCCAGGGAGAGGAGGACCAGGTGAAGCCTCTGTAGACAGCCTGGGTCGCCCACTGCCCTATGTCTGGGTCTGTGCCATGCCACTGAAACTGGAAAGAATGCCCAGGGGTGAGGGTCTCCTCGGCGGAAGGAGACAATGACTAGACCGGGGTAAGGGCATGATGATAATTGTCAACTTTGATACCGTCAGGCACTATTCTCACTTTTCTCGTAACAACACGATGAAGTAGGAATGGTATTACTGGTACTACTTTCCAGTGAGGCATTGAGAGTTTAGATAACTTACCCAAGGTCACCCAATTAGTGAATGGGAGGCTGCAGAATCTGTGCTCTTCATTTGCCATATGGTCTACAGGTGTAAGTAGAGATGCAGTGATTTCAGAAAGCAGTTCAGAAACTCTAGCTGTGTGGGAATCCTCAGGATGGTGGAGTTTGGAGGTCTGGAGTTACCAGAACTGGGATGATGCTTTCTTTCTTTTTTTTTTTTTTTTAAGATTTTATTTATTTATTTGAGAGGGAGAGCAAGAGAGAGAGAAAGAGAGATTGAGAGAATGAGTTGGGGGGAACGGCAGAGGGAGAAGCAGACTCCTTGCAGAGAAAGGAGCCCAACATGGGACTCGATCCCAGGACCCTGGGATCATGACCTGAGCTGAAGGCCGACGCTTAACCAATTGAGCCACCCAGGGGCCGGGGATGATGCTCTCAAGGCACAATGTTAAAATAGGTTTCCACTGAGGACCCGAGGGCTTTAAAATTAGGATGACTAACGCTCTCCAGTTTACCAGAACTGGGTCCTGTGACATGGGATGGTCCTGGGCAAACAGAAGTAAGTTTACTAATCTATCTGTAACAAAAGGGCTGGGCTTGAATCATTGCCACAGACTTCAGGACCTACCTGTGGGCTAAACTTCTTGCACCTCCCAGGCTAGAGATTCACAGAGTGGCATGCTGATGAGGAAGATGGGCAGAATAACAACCAGCCAGCAGCAGCTCTTCCCAGACACTGGGGAGGAACCGACTATACCATCAAGGTGCTCTACAGTAGGGACACCACAGCCCTCAAAGGTTAGTGGAAACAAGGTGCCTTATGGTGTGGTCAGTCCGAACACGATCAGGAAGGCTGAGGCGAATTCTCAGGCAAGAAGTGGCAGCCAGGCAGGCAGCATGGACCCGGTGGTCTCAAAGGAGGCCAGAGGCAGGGCCCAGCCCACTGCCTGCAGGAAGTTTCTTTTCTGGTTCCTGAGACTTCATTCCTGCCAGGGATGACCTCTCATCTACCCACCTGCCTGGTAAACCCACATTGACCTGCATTCCTAGGCCCAGCAGCTCTTACCCTTCTCCCTCTCTGGCTTTGTCCCCACTTGTTACATGAGCATGTCTGTTTGTCAGTCTCATTGGTTGCAAAGATCTGAAACTCACTAATGCAACACCTAGAGGATTTCAGTATAAGGTGATTGGGTTCTGAGGCACAGAAATGCTATTAGGCCTCAGGAAGGAGGAGAATGGGGCAAGAAGCTGAAGGAATGTAGGTAGTGCTCTCTTCATTTCTAGGTACTCTTTGTGGTCTCTTTCTTTCCATCAGTTTTCTTTGCTTCTCTATGTATTGGCAGAAGGTGGAATATTTACATAATTTCAGTTCCAGCCATACCTAGGGTCTGACTGACCATCCTGAATCTCAAAACCAAATTCTCAAGAGAGACCCTCTGACTGGCCCAGCTTAGGTCAGATGCTCACCTTTGGTCCAATCAGCTGTGGCTGGTAGGTGGGTTCAAACAGTACAAAAATGGGTATGGAGGACCAGTCCCAGGAGGGTCAAGGTTTTTGGAAAGAGAGTCACCAGAAGCTGGCTAGACACTTTCACTTTCTATCATATAGATTTCCTAGAACTGATAGGTAACTGTGCCTTCCCTTCTTAGAGTTTATAAAATTTCTTTTGTGGGTCCCTCCATGCTTGGTTCAGTGTTATTCTCACTCTTGAATATTGTAAAAATTAATTTGGGTAACTGTGGTAAACTATTCAAAAATCTCGTTCTTAAGCCTGGTGACCCATCACCTCTACCTTACACAGCACCCTGTCTTTTTCTCCTTTGCTTTATGGTTTAGGATCTGGCTGCTCAAAGTGAGACTGACAGACCAACAGCATTGCAGGTCTTTTTTTTTTTTTTAAAGATTTTATTTATTTATTTGAGAGAGAGAATGAGAGACAGAGAACATGAGGAGGAGGAGGGTCAGAGGCAGAAGCAGAAGCAGACTCCCTGCTGAGCAGGGAGCCCGATGTGGGACTCGATCCCGGGACTCCAGGATCATGACCTGAGCCGAAGGCAGTCACTTAACCAACTGAGCCACCCAGGTGCGCCCCAGCATTGCAGTTCTTATTAGAACTGCAGAATTCCCCACCCCCTCCCACATATTCGAGTAGCTTCTGCATTTTAACATCTCCCCCGGTGATTTTCATTAAAGTCTGGTAAGCACTGGAGGGGCTTCTTGTCCTATCCTCTTAATAGACTAGAAATTCTGATGGCAGGGTCTCCATTCAGCAGACGTCTGGTATACACTTTCTATGTTCAAAGTGCCTTGCTTTGTCTTGCAAGGTACAAAACTCCTCAAACGCAGTAATGAGGGGATTAAAATTTAGAATAGTGGTTGAAGAGGATAAATTAATTACATGGTATCTGAGTTTTGCTTTGAAATAATCCTACAGGAGGTGGAGGGAAGTTGGAGGTATAGAAGAAGCAAACATGGGGTGATGGAAACATTGAGGTTCATTATACCATTCTTCCTACTTTTGTGTATTTTTGAAATTTTCCATAATAAAAATTAAAAGAAAGGAATAATGGTGGAATACATTGTAAGAAATCATCTAGCTGCTTGAAATAAATTTGTTTCCTGGACAAATGAAGTAAATGAAGTAAATCCATTCCACTTCCAAGTAGGATTGCACAATTCCTGTCAGAGACTTTTGGAGGACACGTGCAGTAGGAAGAAGTTTGGAACGTTGGTCATGTGCAAATGATTTTCTAATTTTGCAAAAGTCAGGGTGGTAGTCAGTTTCTTTCTGTCACTTCAAGCTGAGACTTGAGGAAAAGAAGGGAAATTTGCCAATTCATGTAATTCATCAGTCCAGGGGCAATCAAATATGGCCATACTAGGGCCCATATCCCTGCCCCCGTGTTGGCTTAATTCTCAGGCAGGCTCTTTCAACATGATACCTGTAGGGGGTTAAATAGTGTACCCCCCAAATTCATGTCTACCCACAACCTCAGAATAGATCTTGTTTGGAAATAGGGTCTTTGCATATGTAATTGGTTACGTCAAGATGAGGTCATACTGGATTAGAGTGGGCCCTATTTCCAGTGATTGGTGTCCTAGCAAAAAGAGGAGAGGACACTTCAACAGAAGAGAAGCATACACAGAGAAGGCCATGTGAAGAGAGAAGCAGAATGGAGTGATGCTGCTAAAAACCAATGAATGCTGGTCTGCTGGGAGCCACCAGGAGCAAGAAGAAGCAAGGAAAGATTCTTTCCTAGAGCTTTCAGAACGAGCTGGACTCTGCTGCCCTCTTTTTTTTTGTAACTCTCCTACTTCTGCTGGCCTCTTGATTTTGGATTTCTAGCTTTCAGAACTGTGAGAGAATAAAGTTCTGTTGTTTTTAGCCACCAAGTATTTGGGAATTTGTTACAGAGTCCTAGAAAACTAATATTAATACCCTTGGCAACTCCAGGATGGCCACCCCAGAGGAAAGGAAGAAACTTTTTCTCAGTATTTCTCAATATTTCTCAATCAGAATTCCTGAGGGAAGATGCGATCTTTGTTTCTTGGCCTCCTTGGACCGTGTGTCAATCCTTGAACCAGTTACTGTGGTCAGAGGGAAACAGTGCTCTGATTGGCCAAATATAAGTCCACTGAGGAGCCCTATCCCAATTAATTATATGGTATCTGAGTTCTGAGGTTAGCCTATCCCAACCACATAGTGGAAGAGTGGACCTCCTCTTACCATAAGGAGGAATGAATAAAGAGTAGACAAAATTAACACCAGTCCATTACAAAGAGAAAAAGTTGATTCTGCAAACTATATTTACCCAGGAATAGATTTTTAAAGATATAAAGGAAGTAGAGATTTCTCAGAATAAGTCAGGGCCAGGGCAATCAAATTTCCTTTTATGGCAGGTCCCTGAACTGACATCACAAAGATGTACTCGATAGTCTGTTGGCAAACTGGGTCTTCAGCAGGGCCTTTAATAATCTCTGCCATGAGATCCTTATGGGTAAAATGAGAAAAATGAGTTGGATGATAATACAATTAAGAGGAAAATTAACCTGCTAAATGACTGGAGTGAACCTCTGCTATTATATTTGTCCCCTCAATATGCAATCCCTTATTTTGGAATAATTTTCTAAAAATAATACAATATTAGAGGACTGTAGTGCCCTGGCTCCCACCGGGAAGCAGAAAGAAGATTCTCCTTTTCACTTCCTGGCAGCTAGGACTGAAGTGTGTGAATTGGGCCCAGCCACTCTCACCAAGGACTTTGAATTTTTAGGGGATGATGCTAAGAGGCAAGGGTAGTGTGGAAAGTATACATGTTAACAGCAGCAGCAGCTTGAACAGTCTTGAAGTGGTGGTGTTGAGTATTCACTGGCAGTGGTAGCCATGGCCAAGCCATGCTGTAAGTGACTGTTTTGCAGTCAGAAACACCGATTGGCACAATGATTGTATTTAAAGGATCCAAGTCAACTTGTAGGGTGTTTCCACTGTTTCAGGGCTCTGTCTTCAGCCCTGCCTTTTAGTTTAACATGAATATCAAAAAGTAAACATTGTGTTAGAAGGCATCTATGAAAGTATGATATTTGGAATTATGAAGGTAACTGAGGATCCTGCTCTCATTCTGTCGCTTGGACCCCAGCTGGAATGCTGCATCCAGTCGTGGGCACTAGTCTTTCTTTCTTTCTTTCTTTCTTTTTCTTTCTTTCTTTCTTTCTTTCTTTCTTTCTTTCTTTCTTTCTTTCTTTCTTTCTTTCTTTCTTTCTTTCTCTCTCTCTCTCTCTCTTTCTTCCTTTCTTTTTCTTTCTTTCTTTCTTTCTTTCTTTCTTTCTTTCTTTCTTTCTTTCTTTCTTTTTCTTTCTTTCTTTCTTTCTTTCTAGATTTTATTTATTTATTTGACAGAGAGAGAACAAGCAGTGGGGAGAGAGAGAGAGAGAGAGAGAGAGAGAGAAGCAGACTCCCCACTGAGAAGGAAGCCCGAAGCGGGGCTGGATCCCAGGACCCAGAGATCATGACCTGAGCTGAAGGCAGATGCTTAACTGACTGAGGCACCCAGGTGCCCCTGGGCACTAGTCTTTTATGAAGGAAACAGGCAGACTGGAACCTGGTCGAAGAAGAATGATCAGGACAGGGCAGGAAATCAACCATAAAGCATGATGAACAGTAGGAATGGGAGCCAGCACATTGCCTGCCTCTGGAGAAGGGGGACTTGGTGACATGCACGCTTGGATCTCAGATTCCCTAAGGACCGGTGCCTATTATTACCTCCTTTCTACGTGGGAGTGTCTACTGTGATTTTTCTGTCCTGGTCTTTCCATTGTATATCAGATGTATGGGTGGGGGGTAGGTAACTTACAGAAAACTTGCAAGTTTAGTACCAATACTTTTTTGGATTGAGAGTAAGCTTCTGACATGATGTCATATTACCCCCCAAATCTCATATGTATATTTCTAACATAACCACAATACAACCATCAGAATCAGGAAATTAACATTGATACAATAGTATCATCTTATCCTTAGTCCCCATTCAAGTTTCACTGGTCATCCTCAAAACATTTTACAGCAGAAGGATCCACTTCAGAATCAGTGTTGCATTTAGTTGTCATTTCTCTTTAGTCCCCTCCAGTGGGGAACAGTTCCCCAGTCTTTCCTTGACTGTCATGAACTTGATATTTGTTAAGATTTCAGGATGGTTATTTTCTAGAATGTTTCAAAATTTGGATTTTTCTAATGTTTCCAATTGAAATTGTAAGGATTTTGTGGAGGAGATACTTTGAAATTATGTAAATATCTTGTTATCATCAAATGTTCATTTCTTTATTTATATCAGTATGAACTCATGGTTTCTTATTTTGTTCAATTGGCTGTAAACTGTTCCTATCAATATTTATTTTCATGCTCAAATTGTTCCAGACTTGGCCAATGGGAGCTCCTTCAAACTGATTTATGTGTTATTTTGACACATACTCACTATTCTTTGAGCCCTTCTTACTTTTTGGTATATGATTTTCTAGGCTCATCTTGTAATATCCCCGGTCCATTCCTGAAATCAGGCTTTTCTCCAAGAATATTTAGTTCCTTTTATTGGAAAATGCTGTTTAGAAACCAAGATTTGAGTGTTAGATATGCTCATTGCTATTGGGAAGTTTCTGCTCCCAGCACTTCTCCCAGGTATTTACTCATATTTACATGTAAATATATACACACACACACAAACCCCTATATTTATTTCATTATCTATCTATATATTGAAAACCATGAATTCACACCAATTTCTCTAATTCCAATAAAGCGTCAAAGAGTTCATTTTAGTTTTGTCCTTATCTATATTTGTAACTCCCTTCTCTGACAGTCAGAAACTTAGGTGACTCTCATTAGCCATATATATAGTTACTTCTTTTTTGTGTGTGTGTTTTGTTGTTGTTGTTGTTTTTAAAGATTCCATTTATTTATTTGACAGAGAGAGACACAGTGAGAGAGGGAACACAAGCAGGGGGAGTGGAGAGGGAGAAGCAGGCTTCCCGCTGAGCAGGGAGCCCGATGCAGGGCTTGATCCCAGGACCCTGAAACCATGACCTAAGCCGAAGGCAGTCGCCCAACCAACTGAGCCACCCAGGCGCCCCTATATAGCTACTTCTAATCAGTCTCCCTGTATTTAACAATCTCCTCATCCCACTTGGGCTCTAATACCCTGGCCTGCGCTGCCCTAATTCACTAGTACCCTAACCACCCATGGATGCCCTCTACTCTGCTTGGGCTTTGACACCCTGCACCCTGTACCCTACTTAAGGCTGCCACCCTCCCCACGCATCACCCCATCCTCTCTCTTCATTTGGTTGGGCTTTGACACACTGTCTATAAGATTTAGACTCCTACCTTGCTCATCCCTACCTAATGGCTTTTGGACTGAATTGCTCAGGAAGAGGATGAAGGGAACTTGTTTTATAGTTTGCAGGACTCTGAACCTGAGGAATCATCTGGACCTGATTTAGATGATGAAATTCTTGACCTGGAGCCTGAGCCTGAAGTCTTAATAGGCTCAGCCTTTGGAGGATCTGGGAGGAGATTAATGTATTCTACATGTGGGGAAAATCCAAATAAGTTGTGGCCACTGGGCAAACTACAGTGGTTTAAAAAAGAGGGCTGCAGATTCTTTACTCCTCCACCCAAAAAGAGGAAGACACATCTACTCCCTTTGAGTTTAGACTGCCCAATAAGTTAACTAAAATACCCAAATGAGTGATACTGAAGGCTGGGCCTTACGGGGTTTGCATCTTCTTACCTTGTCTTTAAATGCTCCTTCTTGGAACTCACCCTCCAGTTTGTGAGGCAACCCAAGCAGTCATGTGAAAGGCCTTTATGGAGAGGTCCGAGTGGAGAAGAGCCAAGGCCCCTGACCCACGACCATTCTAAGGCAGCCTCTAGCCCGCACAAACTGCCCACCGTGTGAGGGAAGCCATTTTGGAACTTCCAGCTGTGCCTGGGCCCATGTGAAGCAGAACTGCCAGTCAACCTACATGATTAGGAGAAAGAAACTGTTAGTTTGAAGACACTAAGTTTTGGGGTGGTATCTTATGCAGCAACAGATCCTTGAAATAACGGTCTACCATGTGCCAGGCACTATTCCATGTCCTTCTGATCTACTGAGGTGAAAGAGAAATGTAAACTGACAGGTGCAGATAAGGGCGCAGAGGAAATGCCGCTAACCAGCCGAAGGCAGCCCGCAGGGAGAAGCAGGAGCTGGGTGGCTCTGGGCAGATCAGCACTGAACACGCAAACTACAAAACCCAGATTTCAGTTTTTGACCAGTCAGCCCTGCAACTTCCTCTCCAGGTATTTCCTCTGATGCGGATTAGTTTCCACCTGACAAAGTGGAAAGGGGGAAGAGGTGGCGAAGGTTGCCTTGGGTCTGTCTCTCTGTTTCTAAGACCAGTTCCTGTTTGGACAGCTGCAGAATATTGTTCTGAATGTTTCTGACCTTCTAGACCTTCTGAAGCAAAAAATTTATGGATTGTAGGCACCTCTAGATGTGGGTGGGGGTGCTGATAAGGCTGGTGGGAACCTCACTGGCTCTTTGTGGTCCCAAGGAATCTACACCAAGTGCTTCTTTTCCTTGCTTCCTGGCCACAGAGAGGATCCTGGGATAAGTCTGTGACCCCTATCCTCCCTCCCCTCCATCCTGTCTCCGGGCCATTATATGGATACGTGGAAGACGTATCTCCATTTCCCCCTCCTCTCAGTTTTCAGATGGGGGACTATTTAGACCCACCCTCACTCATTGGACAGGCATTTTCTTCTAGGCATAGGCTGTTGAGGTCAGCTTCACCTCGACCAATTCCCTGGTGAACAACTCTTAACTTATGTGTTTAAAATAACTTAGCGGGGGGTGCCTGGGTGGCTCAGTCATTAAGCATCTGCCTTCGGCTCAGGTCATGATCCCAGGGTCCTGGGATGGAGCCCCACATTGGGCTTGCTGCTCAGCGGGAAGCCTGCTTCTCCCTCTCCCACTCCACCTGCTTGTGTTCCCTCTCTCTCTGTCAAAATGAATAAATAAAATCTTAAAAAAAAAACTGAGCAGGATGGGGTGCCTGGGTGGCTCAGTCCATTGAGCATACAATTCTTGACTTTGGCTCAGGTCATGATCTTAGGATCATGGTCTCAGGGTTGTGAGATCAAGCCCCATGTCAGGCTCCGTGCTGGGCATGGAGCCTGCTTAAGATTATCCCTCTCTCAGGAGACAAACCACAAGAGACTTCTTAAGCATAGGAAAGAAACAGGCTTGCTGGAGGGGAGGTGGGGGGGGCATGGGGTGACTGGGTGGTGGGCATGAAGGAGGGCACGTGATGGAATGAGCACAGGTGTTGTATGCAACTGATGAATCACTTAACTCTAAAACTAATAATACACTATATTGTTAATTAATTGAACTTAAAATTAAAAAAAAGGAAACCCCCCCAAAATTATCCCTCTCTCTGCTCCACACCCCCCACCAAGCACTCTCTCTCTAAAATTAAATAAATAAATAATAAATTTAAAATAACTTAGCGGTGTACCTGGGTAGCTCAGTCGGTTAAGCATCCAACTCTTGATTTGGCTTGGGTCATGATCTCTGGGTCGTGAGATCGAGCCCTGTGTCATGCACTGTGCTGGGTGTGGAGCCTACTCAAGGGTCTCTCTCTCCCTCTCCCTCTGCCCTCCTTTCCCTGTGTGTGCGCGCTTTCTCTCTCTCTTAAAATAAAATAAGATAAGATAAAATAAAATAACTTAGCAATAGTTCTTCCCTTCTCCCCTTCCCACATAATCAAGATGATCGTAAGCATTCATTTAACAGGTATTTTAACAAATATTTACTCAGTGTCCACTATGTACTAGTTCAGTTCCAGGAACTGAGGATATAGTAGCAAAGACAGAAAGTTCCTGCACTCATGGAGCTGATCTTCTAGTGAGGGAGACAGACAACAATAAATATAGTGTTGGGTAGTGATACATGCTCTGAAAAAAATCAAGCAGGCTAAGTAGATTTGGGTGGGGGACTATTCTATATAGGATAGTCTGAGAAGACCTCTCTCTTAAGGTGACATTTGAGAGATCTGAATTAAATATGGGTGATGAGTATTTCAGACTAAGTGAATAGCAAGTACAAAGGCCCTGAGGCAGGAAGAAATAAGCAAATTCCGAGAATAGCAATTAGGTTAGTGTGGCTAAAGCAGGTAGAACATGGTAGAGAGTGACAGATGTGGGTGGGGAAGAGAGATAGGAACCAATTAGATAGGGCTCCTACACATTTGGATTTTGTTTTGAATAAAATGGCACGATCTGATTTATGCTTACAAAGATCTTCCTAGATGCCGTTTGGAGAACAGACTGGAGAGGGGACAGGGAGGAGGTGAAAGCAGCGTGACCAATTAGGAAGCTACCATTATAACCCAGGCCAAGATGGTGGTAGCTTGGTCCAAGACAGTTATAGCAGAATTAGTAAGTGGTTAATTCTGATGATTTAAATGTAGTACTGACAAGGCTTGCTGAGGGACTGGAAATGGCATTTTAGCATAAGAGAGGCACATCAAGGACACCTTTTAGGCTTTGGCTTGAGGAACTGGCTGAACAGTGGTGCCATTCTCTGAGGTAGGTTAAGAATGAGAGTGGGGTATAGTATAGGGAGTAGGTTGTCAGGGGGCAGGATGTATTGAGTTTGAGATGCCGGTAAGATAGGCACTTGAAAATAAGTCTGAAGATCTAGGCTAGAGATAGAAATTCTTCAGTCATCAGCAGATTATTATAAATTACTTCTAGGGAGTGTGTAGACAGAAAAGAACATCATGTGCTATATTCTGAGGCCTTGGACAACTGCAGAAGGCAGAAATTTTGTATCATTTATATACAGATATTATAAATCACTCCTAGGGAGTCTGAACGGACAGAAAAGAGCATCATGGACTATGGCCTGGGGCCTTCAACAACTGGAGAAGAGGAGGAGAAGCCCACAAGGGAGACAGAGGAGTGACTAGTGAAGTGAGGAAGATCAGGAAAGCCTGGTGTCCAGGGCCAAGTGAGGAAAGTATTCTATATGATCACAGCTGAGAGTCAACTCCTGAGCCTCAGTTTTCTCATCTGCGAAATGGAGATAGTAACAAGAACCTACATGAAAGTGTTGTTAGGATTGAGACGATGCATATAAAGCAGTTAGGCTTGTGCTTGACTGGCATATAGTAAACTCCCAAGCTATGCTAGTTATCGCTATCATTCCCTCCACTTCAGTTGGCTGCCAGAGCCCTCAGCTTCCCCATCCACATAAATAACAGCAGTTCCGTGAGTCCTTCTCAGGGGTGAGGATTGCTCACTAGGCATCAGGCGTGCCTGAAGAGTGGCCTCTGGGTCAAATTTGAACCGAGCGACTGCAGTGCCTAAGCCTCCCACCCAGACATGCAAATCAACCAGGGGCAAATATGTGGTAAATAAAGGTTTTGGAGCCAGAATTCTACCTCTGTCTCTCACTAGCTGTGGGATCTCAGGTAAGCTTAACCTTCCTGAGCCTTGAATTCTTTTATCTGTGAGATAGGGACAATTCCTACTTCCTGGGATTGTGTCTGAGCTCACGTAAACTGTAAACAAAGCTGGCTGCTCTCCTGCGGGCCAGCAAGGGAGTTAGAGACTCCTTGCCACCCTCTCACTCAAAGCACGTATCCTCCAGGGGCGGGATGCACTAGAAGAGGCACCCACACATCCAAAACCGAGCTGGGTGGGCCTCGGAGATGCCCTGGCTGCCGTAGGCTGAGCCAGACAAGCGGAGACTCGTGCCCTTTCCCGCGGCGAGAGGGTGAGCGGCGCCTCCTTGCTGGGCCCCCGCATTGGTAGAGGAGTCTAGCCCCGCCAAGGTAGGGGCATCGAAGGTCCCAGGGAATCCCTCCGCGGCTGTCCCGCCTCCTTCCCGGTGTTGAAGCCCGTTTCCTGGACAACCGTTCCCCATCCCTCTTCCGGACCCAATCAGGCCTACCGAGGCGCCCTAGGGGGAGCGCCGTCGCGGCCCCCCTCAACACCTCAAGTCAACGACCAGCCGGCTCTCTGCGCCGCCGCGCTGTAGGCCCAGGCCCATACCCCAGCCCTTCAGCACCGCAGGAAGTGGCGGCGCCTCTCGAGGGCAGTCAGGAGGAGGCGAAGGAAGCGGAGGAGGCGCGGCTCGGTAGCGACCGAAGCCACACGGCGGAGGGCTCGGGAGGAGGTCGGTGTGGGAACCCGAGCGCGCTGCGCTGAGCTCCCGAGCTGCCAGCCGCCCTCGGGACGGTTCCGCCCCCTTCAGCCCCCTCCCGAGTCCCCGCCCGCGCGTCGCGGCTCCGCCCCAGAGGCCCCACCCTCCCGCTCGAGCCCCGAAAACCCAGCTCCAACCGGCGGCCCCGCCCCCGCCCGCGCCCCCGCCCGCGCCTCGGGCGCACTTCTGGTCACTGAGCGGCCGCGCTGGCCGGAGTCTCCGAATTCCGCCGCCTGCCAGCTGGGGCAGCGCTCCCTCTTCGCTTCCCCTGCGGCCCCTCCCCCAAGCGCCGCGGTCGGGCAGCGCCTGGCCGGCGGCCCGCGGGCGGGCCGCCCCTCCCCGCTGTAGCCCACCCGCCTCTTAAAGCGGCGGCGGGAAGATGAGGTTTCGGGAGCCGCTCCTGGGCGGCAGCGCCGCGATGCCGGGCGCATCCCTGCAGCGGGCCTGCCGCCTGCTCGTGGCCGTCTGCGCGCTGCATCTTGGCGTCACCTTCGTCTACTACCTGGCGGGCCGCGACTTGAGCCGCCTGCCTCAGCTGGTCGGAGTCCCAACACCGCTTCAGGGCGGCTCGAACGGCGCCGCCGCGATCGAGCAGCCCTCCGGAGAGCTCCGACCCCGAGGGGCCCCGCTGCTGCCCCCTTTGGACGCTTCCTCCGAGCTGCGCTCAGGTCGCGAGTCCAGCCCAGAGGCAGACTCTCACCCCGGCCCCGGCTCCGCGAGCAACTTGACTTCGGCCCCGGTGCCCTCCACCACAGCGCTGTCGCTGCTCGCATGCCCTGAGGAGTCCCCACTGCTCGGTAAGGACTCGGGGACTTTCCCGAATTTCCTCGGCGGGGTCCCCTGGACGTTCGCCCGTGCCCTCTTCCAGGATATCCAACCTCCCAGTTCCGGATCACCGTCCCTAATCCCAAACAGAGGTTCCGGGCCGGATGGCATGAGAGGGTGGGAGGCGAGTCCTTTTGGATTCACGTTGAAGACTGGGGTGGGGGTGGTACAAGGAAGCCGCGGGGCCCTCTGGCCCCAGGGCCCCAGAACCGGAGGGCTTGGAGACTTCCCTGCTCTGGCTCACGCCTCAAGAAGTTTTGGAGTTTGAGTTTGCTTAGGGCTTGGAGCTGCCTTCGCCCCGCTCACTCTGGTAGGGACCAAGAGGCAGCTCAGAGTAACCCACTCCAGTCTGGGAAACTGATGATGAGGCCTCCAGTGGGGAAGGAAATTGACCTCCCAGTTCACATCCAGTTCACGTATCTTGTCTTTCCCTAGAACCACTCTCTCCTGAGTGGGTTAACTTTTCGTGAGCTTTTGGGCAAGTGACTTGTTAACTTCTGGTTTTTCATCAGTTAAATGGGGAAGATAAACGGTACCTAAGTCAGGGTTGTTTTGGAAGATTAGGTGAAACAATGTAAACAAGTATTTACGTTAATGAAGGTAAGCCCTTAATAAATTGTTCCTGTTGTGTCAAGTTCCTCTTCTGTGTAGATCCCTGCCCTGGGGCCTTCCTACCCTGCTTCCTGACCCTGTAGGTTCCCCGAAACCTATGAGAGCAGAGCCCTCCCAAGGACTGAGGGTGTTTGTGGGAGTACAGTGTGTACCCTAGCAGCTGGAGGATTAAACTGTAACCAGTCCACATCCCGTTGTTCCTTCCAGGTAGAAGTTTGGAGTCTCAGGTGTCTTGCCCCGGTGATGGGAAGGGTGGCCACCAGCCTGCCGGGAACTTGAGAGGGTGGGTTTGCGTTCCTCCTGTCCTGAGGACGCTGAGCGGTTCCCTGCCGGCAGAATGTTTCCTTGACCTGTGATCCACAGGCAGTCAGGCCCAGGGCAGCCACAGGTTGTTCCCAAGATAATCATACCGGTGGCTGCTCATTTTTTAATGCCAGAGTTTAGAGATTGTTGTTCTAAGTGAGGGGCCCTGGCAGGAGGGCAGGCATCCTGCCAGTAGGAACTCTGTCACTCTCCCGCAAAGCCCTGGCAGAGCAGGCCTTCTACATGCTCTTGCTCAATTTCTCCAGTAATTACTTCAGTATTTGCATATCAAGTTTAGGAGGAAACTCTTGGAATTGGTCAGACATGAATTGTGGAAATAAGGGGACTTTTTTTTTTTTAAAGCAGAAAATTGAATCCCTGTGGACTTGGTGGTTAGTCTGAGAAGCAGACTAGTCTTATAAAATAAAGTTGAATATTTGCCCTGCTGTTAAGTGTCTGGCCTCAAGCATCTTACAGAGTTTCTCACAGTCTGTGTCTTGTATGTAAAATGGGGGTGTTGGTGCTTAACTCAGGGTTATTTTTAGGGCTAAGTGAGATTGCGTACATTAAGTACATGGCAAATAGGACTTGGGACTTGAGTTCCATTTTCTCAGACTCCTGTGGAGATGGCTCTGAACAGCAGAGAGAAAGGGGGAAGAGAGAGGTAAGTCCCCAGAACCCAGAGAGGCCAGTTTTCGTCTTTTTGTTTTTAATTGTTGCCTAGACGTTTATGCAGGAAAAAAGAGAAATTAGCAAATTAAAGTGCCCCAAAGTTCATTAGATTGGTATTTGAGGTATAAGGTCTTCTCAATGAAGTGAGAGGGCCCATGGTGCTTTGTTTTTGTTTTGCGACGGTGTGGTGACCGGTTACTGTTATTTCTGAGTTGAATTTTGAATTGGCAGCGTGAAGGCACTTCCTGAGAGATAACATTTGGAGGGCGAGGAGAGGCCCTGGGTCTTCTCTAGCTTGGCCACCTTAATGTGACGCGCATGGAACCATGATGTTTGGGCTGCTGCTGTGGAGGTCCAACAAAGTGAAGGTGGTGGGTTTTTCTTCATTTTAATTGAGCCCTTAGGTTTGAGTGGTTGGGTCAGCTCTCTGAATGGGGGCTCCTGGCTGAGAGGGGGTCTCGAGGAGGCTGAAAGTCTCTCTAGGAGTGTGTGGGTTGGGGGGAGTTGAGCCCATCTGTTCATCTGAGCAGGTGTCAACCAAAGCCCTTGCAGGTTGGTTTTGAGGTTGATGGGAGAAAGCATCCGTGGGGTTTAGAACTGCGGCCTTTTCACTACTTGCACTTCCTTTCCCTGACTTGGCTCTACTTTCTGGTGTCCAGGGGTCTGGGCCAGACACTATGATAAGCTCCTCTTTGGTATGTGGAGGGCAATGGGCATGCCCTTCCCTGGAGGAGCCAGGCACCAGACCAGGCTGTTGATGGTGTCTGTTTGATCTCTCATGGGTTGTCAGAGCCTTGGATAGACTTCAGACAGACTTGGGCTTGGATCCTGCCTCTGTCTAGTCTTTGTGACATAAGGCAGGTTGCGGTGTGTTGAGCCATTGTAGGCCCTGCCTCAGGATCCCCCGTGGGCTAGTGGGAGGCCTTCAGGAGTAGGGACTGCAGGGGGGGAGGTGGGCCTTTCCTGAGTATTCCTCCAAGTTCCCTGGGGAGTTCTCCCAGTAAGTTCAGGCCTGCAGGCACTGTCCTCTGGTCCCTCAGGCTGTGCAGCATCTAGTCCACATCACAAGGCTCCCTTTCCTGGCTGCCTGGGTATTCGACCTGGGAGGAGCAGCGGTCTTGCATTTTCTTTTCCTGGAATGTTTGTCTCTGCTCAGATTTGGTGGCAACTCAACGTGACTTGACTGGTGCTGGCCTTGGCACTGCCAGCCCAGAGAGGGGCTAGGTGGAAGGTGGGCAGGACCTCAGGTTGGGCTGGTTAGGGGAGGCAGGACTGACCTGCGGGCTCAACTGGGGCCTGGTACAGCTGGTACAGTCCCCTCAAGGGTGTATGGGGTGTGGGGGGTGAGTATAGGACTGCTTAAACCCAGAGGCTTCCTTTGCCCATCTATGCTTTGAAGAGATCCTCTTCATTTGTTCAAATGAGGACTCTAATCTAGAGGTGGGCACCAGAGAGCCATGGGCACCTAGACCAGCAAACAGCCACCATAGGTAGCCAGGGTCCTGGGAGAGCACTTGTCCATGAGTCAACTTCCCCAGCTTTTGTGGGGGCTGTCAACCAAGCTTCTGTAGTGGTTTGTGCCCTTGGGAAGACAAAGCACTTTCTGGGTCCCTGCTGGCTCTCAGCTCTCAGGTGTTTTTCCACCAGCATGCTATCCCCCTCTCCCCCCTTCTCACATATTCACACATGGGGACACAAGCAGGCTGCCCAGGACGAAATGTACTTTGAGGACATCTGTCCCAGCCCTCAGCTTGGGGAAAGGCTCTCTCTCCCCTTTGAGTCTTGGAGCCTCATCACTTTCTGGCCTGGGGTAGAGCCTCATCCTCAGAGTTGGGGAAGGCACGGGGAGCTTCCCCTTGTCCAGGTCTTTAAATTTGGGAGATTACGTAGCTAGTACTTTAAACTAGTTTGTCCTGTTGTTTTCCTCGGGAAAATAGTTTATTGGCAAATACAAAGATACACCTTCTTGTCTAACAGTCTGAGATTGAGAAATACCCTCTATGACTATTGGGCTTGCTTCCTTCCACTCAGCCTGATGGTGGCAGGAGTGATTCCTACCTGTTGCAATCTGTCCGAGACTCTGAGCAAGCATGGGCCAGGTGGACACTCCCTGACTATGACATACATAGTCATATGTGGGATTGGATTCAAACTGCAGCATCTTGGACCCATAGCATCCCAGGATGGGACTGTCTAGTTCCCTGGCCCCATCCCTCATTGTGCTGGGGCTGGAACTTGGGTATCCTGCTTCCCAGCCCAGTGCTCTTCCTTGAGGTTATTGCCCAGTAGACACCTAGTGCAGAGGCTCGGAGCAGGCCAATATGACCTAGAATTTGAGAGGATCCTTGCTAGGTATGTCTGTGTGTCCACCTGAAAGCTGGCCTGGACATCCTTGATGGCTAAGACATCTGGTAACTTCATTCATTTAGTTCCCACAATGCACCTGTCCTGTGCTGGGTACTAGAGCTGCAAGGAGGAAGATGACACAATGCCTCTTCTTTAAGAACTCACAGTCCAGGCAGTGGAGGCATAATTAAACTGTGCTGATGTCATTTAGGGAAAACTAAAATGTGAGTGTGTTTAGTCTCTCCCTCTCCTATCCATCCCACCTTTTCTTCCTTTCTTCTTTCTTTCTCTTATTCAGAAACCCAGAATTGATATCAAAGTTCTTCAGTCCTGGTTTTGGTTGTTCCTGTAATTTTTGAAGCCTCAAATTAGCTCTGCTGAGTAATCTGTACCTTGCTGCTTTATAATGACTGTTCTGAGACATCAGCAGCCATATGGTCTTTGGGTAGCAGCAGGGTAGGGATTTCCAGGCTGGGACTAGACTAATTTATGGGTTGGGAATGACAGGACAGTTAATGCTCAGGCAGTCCCTGCCTTTCTGTGGATTTCACCCAGGGAATCTTCTGGGTTTTGGGGGCAGGTCTGGGAGGCTCATCCTCTTTGCGGTTAGCTGGGCTCTGGGTGTGTATGAAAGTGGCGGAGTCTCCCTCTCTTGCTGTCTCTCTGTCAAATAAATAAATAAAATCTTAAAAAAAAAAAGAAGAAGAAAGTGGCCCAGTCATCCTGTGGCCAAGTCAAACCTAGTGATTTCTTCCTTGCTTGCATACCCAGTGCCTTCAATGCCATCTTCACTGTTCAGTGTTCCCTGCCTGCTCCTGACAAGAAGCAGAGACTGGAATTCTGCTTGTAATCATATCCACTTGGAAATTCCAGTTATTCTTATCTGGTTAAGTAGCAATCCATTTGTTTTAGGACAAATGGATTGCCCTTGCAGCTTAAATCCCGTGGATCCTGGCACTGTGGCCATTTTACACTTGGCTCTGGCAATGCCCAGGGTGGTCCGGGCAATGTGGTCACTGTAAAGGCCGGTGAGCCAGACCCTGACTCCTGGGGGAGTTCACCAGGCATGGGATTGTGAGTGTTCCTAGGAGCTAGACTGTGGCTGTGATTGTAAAGGCCCCAGTTGTGGGGGTCTCTGTGCTTACCTGGGCCTACGTGGGTCACCAGTTTGGGGAGAGGTTGCAGATCCTGTTGTAAAGGTCAAAATGTCCAGGTTCAAAGGTCATGGTGGCTTAAGGTCAGGGGAAAGGGTCTGGTTGGGAGGTGGTTCTGAGTGGACGTGGCCTAAAGGGATTCGTCCTTAGAAGGCAGAGGGGCTGAGTCACACACTCAGTGTTTCAGGTTCCACTTTCCAGCCTGGCCTCGGCCCGCCCCTTCCCTACACAAATGAAGGCCAGGAGATACATAATTGGCCGTTGCTGAATTCTTTGGCAGTGAATTTAATGTCTGGTCTGGGTGTGTTATATAGCTGCTTCCCTTTCCCCTGCCACCCCTCCAAAGCCCCTCACGAAGCCTGGAGAGAGGGAAGGAGTTCCTTCCGTGGAATGCTGCAGGCTAGGGCTGTGGGTCTTTGCTTTTTCCTGTATTTTTTTTGTAAAAGGTAATGCAGTTTTATTGAAAATAACTTAAAAAGGTAAAAGAGGTAGAAAAGCACGCCTGTATTCCTTTCACTTAGAGGAAATATGTTGGCATATCTCCTGCTAATCTTTTTCTTGTACATATTTAAGCATATAGATGAACAGATAGATTGGTATGGATAGACATAGATACCTGGTATCCAGCATTTGTCGCTCAAGATTTTTTCTCATGAGCTTGGTCCTACACTTTTAAAAACCCCAAAAGCTGTGTCATTCTGTCAGCTGAATATGCTATAACTTTATTTTTTCAGTTGTTGTTGAACACACACACACACACACACACACACACACACACACACACGTAGTTTTTGTTTTTTCTTAGTGGCCCTCTGAGGCTTGTGCATAAAGCATTGTACTTTCTGGATTGTTTCTCGAGTAGAGTTTTCTAAAAAGGGAAAAAAAGGGTGAATGCTTTTTGAGAAGAGCTAGGTTTTAAAACCAGTCTTAACAAAAAGATAGACCCATTCAAAATTACAGGTTTACTTAGTGCTGGCAGAGGAGTATCATTTATTGCTGAATGAAGGATGTGTCTAGAATTCTGATTAAAAAGGAAACTAGGTGCAGGAAGTGCCTGGGGCAGGGGCAGAGGGCCAAGCTGTAGGATGGACACTTGGGATCAGACTGAGCAGAAATCTGTTGTTAACAGAAGCAGTGGGGGTGATGCCCCAGGAGTCTGCTTTCTCGGTAACTTCTCCATTTGTCTCCTTAGCTGCCAAGTCCCTGGGCTAGGCTTGTGTGGACTGTGGCACTGGGGCCGTGGTGCTGGGGAGACACCAGCTAGCTAAGCTGGTGCAGTTGACACGACTGACTCTTTCCACAGAGCTGCCCGGGAACACGCTAGCAAATTGGACTGTGAAAACAATAGCACAGTGCTCCCACCTCCAGGGGTTTCTGAGATCTGGGGAGGGGCCATGAAGTGAGACTCTATAGGTTTCCAGGAATTGCTTTTGAGAGAAGCCTTAGACAGCATTAGAGCCCAGTGCTCAGTCGGGACTGGTTCAGGTGGTCTGAGCAATCTAGTCTCAGGCCAGTAGGCTAGGCTCTTCCCAAGGTGTCATTGCACTTTGAAGTTATTCCACTTTGATTACCCTCACTGGATCTACATTCTCCCTTTCTGAGGGACGCTTGGGCTTTGGGACTCTGCCAGGGGTCATTTGGCACAGAGTCTGGGGATCCAGGGGGAGGCTGTGCTGAGGGAAGGGGCGGGGTCATGTCAGACCAGCATGAGCAGTATGGTATGAGGTCAGGTTCCTTCCTGCCCCACCTCATGGGTCCGGAGGTCATGGGGAGGGGTCCTGGCAGGGGGTTCACTAATTGCCTGACCCCATGACCGTGTGCATTTAAAAAATGCCTTTAAAAGTTTCCTTAAGGGGCGCCTGGGTGGCTCAGTTGTTGAGCGTCTGTCTTCCGCTCAGGTCATGATCCCAGGGTCCTGGGATCGAGCCCCGCATCAGGCTCCCTGCTCAGCGGGAAGCCTGCTTCTCCCTCTCCCACTCCCCCTGCTTGTGTTCCCTCTCTCGCTGTGTCTCTCTCTGTCAAATAAGTAAATAAAATCTTAAAAATTTTTTTTTTCCTTAAAAGTTTCTTCCTGTTTTGCATAATGTCCTTTTGCCTTTGACATCCTGAAAGTGCAGAGCTGTCGTTAGTGTCTCAGGCCACCCCTGCCGCCGCCAGCTTGAAAAAACAGGATAGGGCTCCAAGCTGAGGGCGGATCTAGGGAAAATGGTATTTGCATCATAGGAGCTTGGTGACTTGGCGTTGAGGTGTTAGGTAGCTCCTGGCATTCAGATGAGTATAAAGGCAGCCTGGGCAGGGCCGCTGCCTGGCTGAGAATGGGTAGACCTGAGTCTTCACCCTAAGTCAGGAGGAGCCCTAAGGAAGTGGGTGAATGAAGACTGATTTGCTCACTCAGCAAGCTTTTGTTGGTAACCACAGTATCTGAAGCATGGGAGATAGACATGAACCAGGGCTCAGCAGTGGACAGACCCTGGCAATATGGTGTAGTCAGAGAGGGGAAGTGTGGGTGTTCCCAGGGCACTGGGAAGATGCAGAGAACCAGATGGGTGATCTGGGCTAGGTCCAGACTCAAAATGAAGGACCTCTCATTCAACACTGATTCTAGCATCTCTGTGTTTCTCAGTGTGTCTGAACAGTCTCCCTGGTTGGGAAGGGCAGGGGTCTACCGCTGAACGCAGCCTGTAATTTCCTCTGGTTGCTGTCACATGGGAAGAAGGCCATGGCTGCAGTCCCAGCTGCTGCATGCAGTCACCAGCTGGGCAGGAGAGGACAGGAAGTGGGAGGCAGAGTGAGAGGAAGATAATGGAAGAGAGAAGCTGGTGCAGAAGGGGCTGTGCTGGACAGGGGAAAGCTGAAGATAGCTAGACTGAGGGCCCGAAGGAGAGAAGGCGAGGGAGAGGGAGGTACACAACCAGGGGGTTTGTGGTCTGCAGGGTGTAGGGGCAAGCCTCAAAGGCCACTGGTGTGAGAATTCCGTGTTCTGGTCCTTCGAACTCATTCCATCATTTTGGGCAAGTCCCAACTCTGTTGGTCCCTCTTTCCCTCTCTGAAGTTTGAGTGGGTTGGACCTGTTGGTCTTTAGTGCTCTTCCTTCTCTTCCTCCCAAAGTCTGGGTTGGTATGGGGGAAATCCTGGTCATTTATGCTGCATGAAAGGGCTCTGAAATTCCCTGTGAAGCTCGTTACCCACTGGCTAGCTGTGTGATATGGGAGAGATGTTTTCCACTACAGGTGCCTCAGTGCTCTCACCTGTAAAATGGGGATAACAGTCGCGTCTACCTCATAGATGTTGTAAGGTTTAGGTGGTAGGCATAAGAAGGCCTAAAACAGTGCCTAACACTGAATAAGCTCTGAATATATGTTATCTATTATTGGTTAGCACTGATAGTTCTTATTTGTGAAGATTTTGGCGTTTGTTTGTAGGATTTCTTCCTTTTTTCTGTTTTTTAGTTGAAAATACATCACCACATTAAATATTTAAAAAAATACAATTCTGCTGTTTACCATTGTAACCAAACATATGCCTACCACTGTAACAAAACTTGACAAGACTTTCTGAATACATACATACTTTACTCTGTTGTAATTGTAGTGTGAAACTATTTTGCATTCTGTTCGTTTCATTCAATGCTATCTTAAACTGTTATGTTATTCATAATTATCCTAATTATCTTTTCAAGCTGCTATCTAAAATCCTTATTCAGGGGCACCTGGGTGACTCAATTGGTTAAGCATCCGACTCTTGATTTTTGGCTCAGGTCATGATCTCAGGGTGATGAGCTCAAGCCCCACGTGGGGCTCCCCACTTACCAGGGAGTCTGCTTGAGATTCTTTCTCTCCTTCTCCTTCTGCCCCTCTTCCCTCAAATAAATAAATAGATAAATAAATCTTTTAAAAAATTAAATCCTTACTGATATTCCCTTAGCATTCAAGGTTTCAGGTTTCTCCATCATGGTCGTTGTTTTTTGTTTTGTTTTGTTTTGTTTTTAAATCATAGATAATCTTGAACATTTTCTCTTGTGTTTAGCTTTTTGCTTCAGTTGAATTATTTCCTTGGGATAAATTTCTAAAGAGGAATTAGGTTAAGGGAGATAGTCACCTTTGTGACCTTGGTTCACATTGCCACTTTGCTTTCCAGGAGGGTTGGAATAATCCATAGGCCCTAAACTGTAAATTCCTGGGCTAGAGATACTGGCTTTTAAAAAATATGGATACCTAGGGGAAGTCAGATCTGTCTGGAGTCTCACATTGACACTCCCCGCTTGTGTGTATGTGTGTGCGTTAAGTTCCTTGTGTAGGGCACTGCACCCAACTTGGGCTTGAGGCTCTTCCCGTATGCCGTTGTGTCTGGGAGTTCCTGCTGAGGTGTATCCACCAAGGGGCCTTACTGGTGGCTCTTTCAATACTTCCTGTACCTTTGCCAAAGAGTTGATTTACAGAAGGTAAGAAACTTTCCTTCTTCCTTTATTTGTGGAGCCAAACCTGTAGAATGGGGGCAGACCCTGGCTTTACAAGCCTGGCTTCAAAATGGTATTGGTCCTAACATAACATAATAACAAACAAACAAAATAAAACAAAACAAACACAAAAAGCAAAACGGTGTTAGTCTAAAACTTTGTGGGTTGATGTCTGGAAGTACCACATGCAGCCATCCACAGAAACTGTGTTCAGTTCTGACGGGTTAGCCTGGGCACCTGACCATCTAACCCATGTGGATCAACTCCAGTCTGACGGCTCTGATTGAGGGGATCCAGAAATGAGGCCCAAAGGAAGAAGGACTTAAATTATGTTGGCTAAAAATAAGTTGATCGATGGCTGTGAATCGCCAGTTCTGCCTCTCTGGCCACCCCCTTCACATGCCTCTTTTGTAGATAGACAGGAGCCTGCTGACGTCCATAAGTAGTACGATGACTTTGGCGCCAGTGATTTCAGCGGCCAGAGGTTTACAAATTAAGCAGATGGGGTGCATTCAACTTGTGACAGCTGCTACTTTCATCTCGCAGCCCTTCTTGCCCTCTTCTGCCAAGTTCCGCAGCACTCAGCTGTGATTTAACAAGGTGCTCCCTGGATGTGTTTGCAGCCAGGCCAGAGCCGTCTAGCATATTGTTCTGGGGGGCCCAGGGCAATACTTCCTTCCTGTGTAGAATGGGGAGATAATTCTTACCTCAAGGACTTGATAAGAGGATTGAATGAGATGAGGTATGTGGTGATGTCAGTGCTCTGTTCTTTTGTTCGATGTCTAACCCATTCCCTTGGGTGCAGAAGGCATAACACTCAACAGAGTAGGCTGCAGAGTAAAATTTCCTCCAAACGCGGGTTGTTGTTGTTGTTGTTGTTGTTGTTGTTGTTGTTTTCCATCTGCCCTGGGGCAGAGTTAAGAGGATAAGGGAGAGGTGTGAGGCTGTAACCACAATTTAGGGATAGGGTTTAGCCTGGAGCCAGGGTTTGGCGGAGACTGTGGCCTGCCTGGATGAAGAGACCTACCCCAGGCCACAAGGAGGCCTCCATCCTGTTGAATCCACACCACTGGGAGCTGGGAGTGAGTGTTGCCACGTGCCAGGCGTGCCAGGATTCTGTGGTGTTCCACAGCCTTCCCTTCTCCAGGTGGACATTTTTTGTCCGTGTCCTGGGGAGAGGCCATCATAGAGTATAGAAAATTGAATGGAGGGAACATTGAATGTTTCATGGAGTCTCAGGGGACAAGAAGAGATGTGTTAAGAAGGGGGGTGGGGGGAGGGGGCAGCCTGGGGTGCCCAGTGACCTAAACTTGGTGTGTTATTAGGACAACTTAGGCAGAGGCCTGTAGATAGCCTGTCTTATAAAAGAGTAAGAAATACTGATTTGTAGTTCTTTTTTTTTCAGCTTTATTAAAATATATTAAAGATTTATTTATTTGAGAGAGAGAGAGAGTGCACATGCACGCACAAACTGGAAGAGGGGCAGAGAGAGAGAGAGGGAGAGAGAGAATCCCAAGCCAACTCCCTCCTAAGTGTGGAGCCCAACTCAGGGCTCAATCCCAGGACCCTGAGATCATGACCTGAGCCGAAATCAAGAGTCAGATGCTTAACCGACTGAGCCACCCACGCACCTCACAGCATTATTAAGGTATAATTGACAAAGAAATGAACTGTAGTTTTCTTTATTGTGATGTCTTTGTCAGGTGTTGGTATCAAGGTAGTACTACCTCATAGAATGAGCAATACTACCCTCCTCTTTCCAATTTTAGGGAGAGCTTGTGAAGGATTTGTATTCTTCTTCAGATATCTGTTACAATTCACCAGTGAGGCCATCTGAACCTGGGCGTTTCTTTGTGGGAAGCTATTTGATTACTAATTCAGATTCTTGTTGCATGGCTATTCAGATTTTCTGTTTATTCTTCAGTCAGTTCTGGTAGTTTGTGTCTTCCTAGGGATTTGTCTTCTTCACCTAAGCCCCCCTAATTCATTCGCATACAGTTATTCACAGTATTCCCCTGGGATCCTATTTGTTTCCCTAAGGTTGGTAGGGGTGTTTCCTCTTTCATTCCTGATTTTGGTAATTTGAGTCTTCTCTCTTTTTTTTTTCTAGCCACAAGTATGTCATTTTTGTTGATCTTTTCAAGGAACCAACTTTCGGTTCACTGATCTTCTCTTGTTTTTCTGTTCTCTATTTCATTAATTTCTGCTCTAATCTTTATTATTTTGTTCCTTCTGGTTGTTTTAGGTTTAGTTTGCTCCTTTTTTCCCAGTGTCTTAAGGTGGAAGCTTAGGTTGTTATTGATTTGAGATCTAAAGGCCATATACTTTTTTTTTTTAACATTTTTTATTTATTTATTTGAGAGAAGGAGAGCTTGAGTGTGGAGGGCGGGGAGCAGGGAGAGAGGGAGAAGCAGACTCTCCACTGAGCAGGGAGTGTGATGCAGGGCTCGATCCCAGGACGTTGGGATCATGACCTGAGCCAAAGGTCAGGTCCAGCTTAACCAACTGAGCCACCCAGGTCCCCCTAAAGGCCATATACTTTTAATGTTTTTTTTTTGATTAAAGATTTTATTTATTTATTTGTCATGGAGAGAGGACAAGAAGGGGAAGTGCCAGGCAGAGGGAGAAGCAGGCTCCCCGCTGAGCAAGGAGCCTGACATGGGACTCGATCCCAGGACCCTGGGATCATGACCTGAGCCGAAGGCAGATACTTAACCGACTGAGCCACCCAGGCATCCCTACTTTCAACATTTCATAGATGCTGTCAAATTGCCCTCCAGTTTGTGCTCATCAACAGTGTTTGAGAAGTGCCTATTTCTCACATTTATGCCAGTTAGCAGTCTTTTTGCATTTGCCAGTATGATGATCAAATGTGGTATCTTGTTTTAACTAGTTTCTTTGACTATTGATGATGTTTACCAAACTTTCATGTATTCGTTACGTTGGCCATTTGTATTTCTTCTGTAAATTACTTGTTAATATTTTTACCCATTTTTCTTTTTTTTTAAGATTTATTTATTTATTTGAGAGAGAAAAAGTGTGTGCATGCGTGTGAGCAGGGGAAGGGGCAGAGGGAGAGGGAAAGAATCTCCAGCAGACTCCGTGCTGAGAATGGAGCCGGTGTGGGGCTTGATCTCAAGACCCTGAGATCATGACATGAGCTGAAATCAAGAGTTGGATGTTTAACCTACTGAGCCACCCATTTTTCTATTAGTTTTTAAAATAGGTTTGGAGGAGCTTTTAATATTATGGATATTACTCCTTTATTATATATTGTTTGCAGATAGGTGCCAGGCCTATCTTTTAACTTTACCTCTGGTATCTTTGACCATACAGAAATTTCAAATTTTTATGTATTTAAATCTGTCTTTTCCTTTATGGCTTCAGGTTATTTTTGCACTCAGGAAGGTCTTCATCCCAAGATTATAAAATTTTTCTTCTGTATTCCCGTCTAAGCTCGTTCTTTAACATTTTATTTCTGACAGTAAAAGATGAACAGAATCACTGTTCAACCCTCATGTGTTGCAGAAGTGTATAAGTGGACCAATGCTGTTCAAACCCGTGTGCAAGGGTCAACTGTATATGAGTTACCTCGTTTACCACCTGAAAAGAACACATTATTATCCCCACTACTTAGAGGAGGAAATTGGAACTGACTGCATTTAAAGTAATCCTGATACCAGGGGCGCCTGGGTGGCTCAGTCGTTAAGCATCTGCCTTCGGCTCAGGTCATGATCTCAGGGTCCTAGGATCGAGCCCTGCATTGGGCTCCCTGCTCTGCGGGAAGCCTGCTTCTGTTCCCTCTCTCGCTGTCTCTCTCTCTCTCAAATAAATAAATAAATTGTTTGCAGATATGGCCTGTCATAAAAAAAAACAAGTGATCCTGATACCAGAAAGCTATTATCAGGAATGCGTGACTGGCTGACTGCCCCCATGGTCCGTAGGGCAGCAGGCTCTCTATAGCCCAAGGTCTGGTTTTAGACGGAGAGAGGATGTATTTGTAACCAGCACTGAAGTTCCAGAAATTGAGTTAGGGCTCCAGAACTGATCAGAGGGGCAGCTGACTCACTAATAAAACTCCCACGAGACTTATTTACATGCTCGATATCAAATTGCTGCTTTGCTGCGAAGATTAGAACTGTTGTCAAGTGGCCTAGAGTTCTCTGGCTGTTGGCGGTACTACAAACAAAGCCATAGTACAGTCAGATGAGGCCGCTGGTAAGGCAGAAGGCAGAGCAGGGAAGGGAGCTGTACTGTAACGCTGGATGGTGTCTGGCTGTCAGGGCTCACGAACCCATCCCCACAGCATTGCAGACCTGTTTCAGGGACCGGTTTGGTCTAGTCGTCAGGGCTTTTTCTCTCCTGTACAGCTCTGGAAGGACACATCCAGCTCCATCTCCACCACTCCCTTATTTGTTTCCTTCTGTACTTTCTTCCTTCTCTCCTTTCTTTCCATCCAGTCATCAAACTTTATTTCATGGCCCATTATCATCACAAACTCTCTTGCCTTATTTTCTTTGTTCTGTTTTATTCTCATTCCCACTTCCATTTCCCAACCCCACCAGGAGCAAAAATTCTAATGTGTTTACTGTGTATGTTTTTCTCTTGCCCAGTTGGAGCTGCTGCTTTATATTTATATACCTATTTTTAATTAATAATTAATTTTTTTTAGGGGCACCTGGGTGGCTCAGTCAGTTAAGCGTCTGCCTTTGGCTCAGGTCATGATCCCAGGGCCCTGGATCGAGTCCTGCATCAGGCTCCTTGCTCAGCGGGGAGCCTGCTTCTCCCTCTCCCTCTGCCTGCCACTCTCCCTGCTTGTGCTCTCTCTCTCTCTCTTTCTGTCAAATAAATAAATAAAATCTATAAAAATGATTTTTTTAGATTAACATACAGTAAAATTGGCCTTTTTTGGTATTTAGTTTTATGAATTGTAACACAGTGTATATTTGTATAACCACCACCACGATTAGGATTCAGAATAGTTTCATCACCCAAAAAATCCCCCTTGAAATCACATTCTCCTCCCACCCTTAACACTGGCAACCACTGATCTATTCCCTATTACCAGTGTTGTATCTCTTTGAGAATGTTATAAATATGTATCATATAGTGTCTGTACCTGCATTTTTATTTTATTTTTTTAAGTTTATTTAAATTCCAGTTAGTTAACATACAATGTTATATTAGCTTCAGGTGTACCATATAGTGATTAAACACTGCCATACATCACCCAGTGCTCATCATGACAAGTTCTCTCTTTAATCCCCCTCCCCTATTTCACCCATCCCCCACCCACCTCCCTCTGGTAACCATCAGTTTGTTCTCCATAGTTAAGAGTCTGTTTCTTGGTTTGCCTCTCCCTTTTTTTCCCCCTTTGCTCATTTATTTTGTTTCTTAAATTCCACATATGAGTGAATCATAGGGTATTTGTCTTTCTCTGACTTATTTCACTTAGCATAACACTTTCTAGCTCCACCCATATTGTTGCAAATGGCAAGATTTCATTCTTTTTGATGGCTGAGTAATATTCCTGTGTGTGTGTGTGTGTGTGTGTGTGTGTGTGTGTGTGTGTGTGTGTATCTCACATCTAATTTATTCATTCATCAGTTGATGGACACTTTGGCTGTTCCCATAATTTGGCTATTGTAGATAATTAATGCAGCTATAAACATTGGGTGCATGTAACCCTTTGAATTAGTATTTTTGTATTCTTTGGGTAAATAACCAGTAGTGCAATTGCTGGATTGGAGGGTAGTCTATTTTTAACTTTTTGAGGAACCTCCATACTGTTTTCCAGAGTGGCTGCACCAGTTTGCATTCCCACCAACAGTGTAGGAGGGTTCCCCTTTCTCCACATCCTCACCAACACCGTTGTTTCTTGTGTTGTTGATTTTAGCCATTCTGACACGTGTGAGGTGATATCTCATTGTCATTTTGATTTGTATTTCCCTGATGATGAGTGAGTGATATTTAGCATCTTTTCATGTGCCTGTTGGCTGTACCTGTATTTTTAACTTATGTAAATGGTGTTATTTTGTAGTTTATTCTGATTCTAATTTTTTTCACCCAGGTCTGTTTTTGTTTTAATTTTTAGAAAGCTTGACATAACTTCAAACTTACAGAAAAGTTGCTAGAATTACACACAGAATTTCTGGATATCCTCTGGGTTCCCCTAAATTCCCCAAATGTTAACCTTTTACTATAGTTGCCTTTTTTCCCCTCTTCTTTCTCTCTATTCATGTATATATGTGTGTGATAGATTATGAACTATGCTCCTTTACCATTAAATATTCAACATGTAGGGGCTCCTGGGTGGCTCAGTCGTTAAGCGTCTGCCTTCGGCTCAGGTCATGATCCCAGGGTCCTGGGATCGAGCCCCGCATCAGGCTCCTTGTTTAGTGAGGAGCCTGCTTCTCTCTCTGCCCGCCACTCCCCCTGCTTGTGCTCATGCTCTCTCTCTGACAAATAAATAAATAAAATCTTCAAAAAAAAAAAAAGAAAGTAGAATGGAGGGAGATAAAGGTAAAATCAGGGAGACAAGTTAGAAACCTATTATGTGGTGATCCTCTGGAAAAATCTTAAGATTTTATTTATTTATTTGACAGAGACACAGCGAGAGAAGGAACACAAGCAGGGGGAGTGGGAGAGGGAGAAGCAGGCTTCCCGCGGAGCAGGGGGCCCGATGTGGGGCTCGATCCAGGACCCTGGGATCATGACCTGAGCCGAAGGCAGACGCCTAACCCACTGAGCCACCCAAGCACCCCTGAATAAATAAAATCTTAAAAAAAATTTTTTTAACATGTATTTCCTAAAAACAATAATTTTTTGTATAACCATAATATAATGATCAGAATCAGGAAATCAACATAGAAAAATTCCTGTTATCTCATTGCAGACCTTATGAAGATTTTTGTTAATTGTCCTTATTGAAGACCATGCATTGTAGTCAGTTTTCATGTCTCTTTAGTCTCTTAATCTGGAACAATGCCTGAAACTTTCTATTACCTGATACTGACATTGTTGAAGGGTATAAGCCAGTTATTTTGTAGAAGGACCCTCAATTTGGGTCTGTCTGATGTTTCCTTTTATTTATTTTTTTTGTTTGGTTTTTTAAAAAAGATTTTATTTATTCATTTGACAGAGAGACACAGCGAGAGAGGGAACACAAGCAGGGGCTGTGGGGGAGGGAGAAGCAGGCTTCCTGCTGAGCAGGGAGCCTGATGTGGGGCTCGATGTAGGGCTCGATGTGGGGCTCGATGTGGGGCTTGATCCCAGGACCCTGGGACCATGACCTGAGCTGAAGGCAGACGCTTAACAACTGAGCCACCCAGGCGCCCCTGTCTGATGTTTCCTTGTGATGAGGTTCAGATTACACATTTGTGAAAAGAATACCATTCAAGTGATTCTGAGTTCTTTTACCCCCTTTAATTAAGAAATATCTTACAGGAATTTGCTTGAGATTATGTAAATATCCTGTTATTCCTCGAACATTCATCCACTTGTTTTTAGTATCAGTTGATGATTCTTCCCTGAATCAGTTCTTAGTATGGTGGTTGGTTCTTTCATTCCTTCTGTGTTTCATTCCTTCTGTATTTGTTGGTGTTTTCCTGTAAGGAAGAGCTTTCCCTTCTCCCCTATTAATTCATATATCAGTACAGACTTATGGATTCTTACTTTATTCAGTAGCTCATAATTCTTTACTATCATTATTTTGATGTTTAGATTGTCCCAGATTTGGCCAGTGAAATCCCCTTCAGGCTGTCTCCTGTGTCTTTTTGACATATCCCATCATTCTTTGAGCACTTTCTTTTAGGCACAGCAAGATGATCTAGGCTCCTCTTGTTCATACCCAGACTCAGCCCTGGAATCAGCAACTTCTCCAACAAGCTCTAGTTCTTTTTAGTAGAGAATGGTATTTAGAAACCAAGAACTAGGCCCCAGGCATTCACCCTTGTTTTTGTTTTGTTTTGTTAAGATGTATTTATTTATGCTTCTCCCTCTGCCTCTCTCTCTGTCTCTTATGAATAAATAAATAAAATTTTTTTAAAAAAAAGATGTATTTATTCATTTGAAAGAGAGAGAGAGCGCATGTGCGTGCAGTGTGTTCCCACAAGAGTGGGGGGAGGGGCAGAGGGAGAGGAGAGAATCCCAAGCAGACTCCTGACTGAGCGGGGAGCCCCATGTGGGGCTCAATCCCAGGACCCTGAGATCATGACCTGAGCCCAAACCAAGAGTCAAATGCTTAACCAACTGAGCCACCCAAGTGCTCCTCACCCTTGTTTTTTAAGGTCCGTCCATGTTGCTGTGTGTACATCTAGTGTCCATGATGTTCATCCCAATTTTTCTTTCTCCTGTAAGGATAGATTCCCACACTGCCCCCAACACTGTCTTCACAAATACGTCTGTAAGGAACAGCCTTCTACATGTTCTTGATGGACCTGTGGCTGTATATTTGTATTGATGCGGGAGTGCCAGATGACCACTCCAGAATGACCACCCATCATTTAACATTTCCACTGGTGGAGCATGGGGGTTTTTGTACTTCCAACAAATACTTGACATTAGCCAGCTTCCTAATTTTTGGCCGAGTGAATCTATATGCTGGGATAGGTCTTGTTTTTGTTTTTGGGTTTTTTTTTTTAGATTTTATTTATTTATTTGACAGAAAGAGAGAGCACAAGCAGGCGGAACAGCAGAGGGAGAGGGAGAAGCAGGCTTCCTGCCGAGCCGGGAGCCCGATGCAGGGCTCGATCCCAGGACCCTGACATCATGACTTGAGCCAAAGGCAGATGCTTAATGACTGAGCCACCCAGGTGCCCCAAGAGATAGGTCTTGTTTTAACTTGCCTTTCTCTGATGACAAGCGCTCATATGCTCAATGGCTTTTGGGTTTCTTCTTTGGTAAATTGCTTGTTCATGATAATCAGTTGCCTATTTTTCTCAGTGGGGTTCTTACATTTTTCTTGATGATATGCAGAAGTTCCTTATACATCCTCGATATTAATCTCTTGCTGGTCCCAAACATTGCAGATTCTGGATCTGAATCTGTCATCTATCTGTTCATTTGCCTGTGCTACCTTTTTTTTTTTTTTTTAATTTAGACCCTTTGTTTCCTGTTTGTGCAGTCTCTCACCAGCACTTCTTTTTCTATGTTAAAACCCTTTGTTCCTCCACATTTTAAGTGTGCTAGTATAGCTGAACTCAGCTGATTCTCTTCAACAAATGGTCTATCTTTATGATGACTTAGCCTCTTACTGAGTTGTATTAAGAATGACTTTACCTCTTAGAGTGTGAGGGAGGCCTGCATGTAAATATTAGTCATGGATTTATTCAGCAAATATATGCTGTGGGCCTACTCTTTTAGGCACTATGCTATCACTGAAAAGGTTCAGAGGTTATAAAACCTGCCAGTGGCTTTTCAGAGGTAGAGCAGGGATTTGAGCCTCTTCCTGCCATACTATTTCCCTCAGAAACTGAATTTGGTTCCTATACACCTGTGTGTCAGATTTTTATATCTTATCTAACAAATGGCCTAGGAAGATGCAGAGCAAAGTGTTCTCCCCCAGCATCCCGAGGAGGGGAAAGTAATCAGGAGAGGAATGGAGGCAGATGTGGCTTCTGCCATTGTAGGCCTGGAGCCTTCAAGTGGCAGGCTCTGGGCTACCTGCTGGGGACGGGTGAATGGCTCTGGGCTGAGAGCGGAAGTCCCAAAAGAGGCAGGAGGACGGCCTCAGTCTGGAGGGGGAGGTCGTAAAATAAAACACCAGGACTAAATCATTGAGAAGCTCATATCTTCTCTTGCAGAAGTGCCCTATTTCTAAGATGAGAGAGATGTCCCAAGATCTTCCTGGAGCTAACAATTTCCAGGCAAATTGGCTTCTCAAGCCTCTCCTGGTAGTGGTAACTGTGGGCAGGAACAGTTTCCAGAATTTCCACAAATTCCAGTGGAGGGAGGGAGGCAGGGAGGAAGGGAAGCCAAAGGGAGAAGAGCTGAGTGAGGAGGAAATCTGACTTTGGGCCAGGACCAAACAAAGCAGAAATTCCTCCTGGGACAGATTTTCCCTGGAGGACAACACTGGGAAGCCTGTTTACTGGGCTTTAAAAGCCTGTGGTCCCCGGCACAGTTTCTTGACCTCAGGGCCCTGAATCTCTGTGGTTTCACTATGGATAGAAACTTTCTCCTTGGGTCGCACCAGGACAGAAGTGTATCATCACACCCCCAGTCCCAGGGCCTCCTGAGATTTCCCAGGGCTCTTTCCTTGCTTTTCCTACTCCACTGAATTCCAGAGCCACGGCCATGTGTGGTACAGAAGTTTGCTTGAGAAGGGTTTAGATCAATCAAGTCAAATAAGATTCACTTTTACGCCACCTTGGATCAGTTGGTGGCTCCCTGGAACCCTCGTTAAGGATTCTGAAACAGTCTTGGTGGGCACAGCAGAGAAAGAGTAGAGGGACGTGTGTGCTGCGATTTGCTGTCCGCTGTGTAGATACATCCATGAACATCAGAACCCTAAAGGGTTAATGAGGGGAAGATAGGGATGACCTTTTTTTTTTTTAAGATTTTATTTATTTATTTGTCAGAGACAGAGAGAGAGAGCACAAGCAGGGAAAGCGGCAGGCAGAGGGAGCAGCAGGCTCCCCGCCGAGCAGGGAGCCCGATGCGGGGCTCGATCCCAGGACCCTGGGACCATGACCTGAGCCACACTTAACCGACTGAGCCACCCGGGCACCCTTAATCTCCTTCATCTCCTTTCTAAACCCTGGCTCCAGGCCACCACTTTTGTCTCTATAGATTAGCCTTTTATGGACATTTACCTTTTTGACTAGGGCCTTTACCTGGAATTTTTGACATTCTCTTAAGGATGTTCTTTTTTGCCAATCCAGGAGTGTCCTTGAGAAAGCCTCAATCCTTCTGTCCTTCATTTTCTCTCATGCGCAGCCTGGGGACTGAAACATAATCCTTTAAAAATTTTTTTCTACCTTTTTATTTGTTTTTTCCTCTCTTTTATTTTTTTTTAAACATTTTATTTATTTATTTTTATTTTATTTATTCATTTTATTTATTTATTTATTTGACAGAGAGAGAGAGGGAGAGAGCACAAGCAGGGGGAGTGGCAGAGGGAGAGGGAGAGGCAGGCTCCCTGTTGAGCAGGGAGCCCGTTGTGGGTCAGGATCCCAGGACCCTGAGATCATGACCTGAGCCAAAGGCAGATGCTTAACTGACTGAGCCACCCAGGCGCCCTATTTTATTTTACTTTTTAAAGCTCTGTGTGGGGCTTGAACTCACAACTCGGAGATCAAGAGTCACATGCTGTACCATCTGAGCCAGGCAGGCACCTCTGAAACATAATTCTTAAGGTCCCTCAGCCGTGATCTGCCAAGACTCTTCAGGGTTCTGGTTTGAGGTAGATCCTGACCCTTCAAAGTGGTAGAATCTGACATTGGCTTTGTTCCCTTAGGTTTAGGCCTTGGTACTCTTGGTGACAGAATCCTGGACTGAGTGACCACTCAGGGCTTTTCTGGTGATTTCTTGACCCACCTCAGCCTGAGTTTTGGGGTTATTCTCTCAAGGAACAAATGGTATTTGGTGAAGAGCCTGTTTCATGTGGCTGTGTGAGGTTTAAATGAGGAAATGCAGTGTTTTTATTAGGTTGGGCGGTCCACTGCCATAAAGTCTCAAATTATAGGCCTAGAACCTGGAGGAAACTCATTTTAAAATTGAAGGTGGGGGCTGTGTCTCTAGATCACAAATCAGTTGCTACCCCTTGACACAAAAAGGCATATTTAGGGGTGCCTGGGTGGCTCACTCAGTTAAGTGTCTGCCTTTGGCTCACGTCATGATCTTAGGGTCCTGGGATCGAGTCCCGCATCGGGCTCCTTGCTCAGTGGGGAGCCTGCTTCTCCCTCTGCCTGCCGCTCCCCCTGCTTGTGTTCTCTCTCTCTCTCTCTGATAAATAAATAAAATCTTTAAAAAAAAAAGAAGGCATATTTAGAGCCTAGGAAGGAGAGTGTTTTTGGGCTTGGTTGCGTTAGTCATAGATGTGTAATTAGGACAACAGTCTAGATTCTCAAACATCAAATGCCAGATGCTTCCCTGCCCTGTTAGTTCTGGTTCTTAACCCATAGTTGAACAAGTGCCGTGTGGGTCAACCTACATTTGTGGATTCTACTCTACCAGAAACTGTCCCAAGGACAGAAAGGAATGGGACACAACCCTTGCCCTCAAGGAGAGGAGGGTCTAATGGAGGGAGCAGGTAGACAGACTGGCACCCTCACCCCGAAGGGCTCTAATGTAGGCTTGTAAAGTTTGTAATGTTGGTTTGTAAAGTTTGTAAACTTTACGTCGAGTTTCCTCTGGCATGTAGAGCAGGGGCTGATTCATCCCAGGGGCTCAGGGAAAGGTCTGAAGAAGGGACAACATTTGGTTTGAACTTTGAAGGATTGTTACCTTACCTTTTTCACAAAGGTTTTCAGTGTAGCTTATAAGGATACATACTGTAAAAAGGACAGATATAAGTAAAATCAGAAATAGAGAAAATGTGATTTAGAAAGTTAAAGACCGGGGAAGAGTTAAAATGTAGATACTCACACCTTATGGCCCAACATAGTTATTACATCTGTCCCTTTGCAAAAGCCAAAAGTGAAACACGTTCTGTTCTAAGTATTGTCAGAGAGCAGAAATGTACAGTAGTTCCTGAGTGTAGATTGTTTTTCTTGGTACCCACTCTTTTTTTAACTTTTATCTTTTTTATTTAAAAAAAATTTGTTAGAGAGTGAGTGGGAGAGAGAGCACGCTCGAGCATGCAAGTTGGGGGGAGGGGCAGAGGGAGAGGAGAGGAGAAAGAATCCTCAAGCAGGCTCCACGCTGAGCGCAGAGCCCAACATGGAGTGATCTCACCACCCTGAGATCATGACCTGAGCTGAAATCAAGAGTCAGACACCCAACCGACTGAGCCACCCGGGCACCCCTCTTGGTACCCACTCTTAAAGAGCTTCATGGGGGTGGGAGGGAGGTGGTGGTTAATGCGTGAACCTATAAACCACCATTTCTCAAAGTATAGTTCAGGGACCCGCATTAAAGTTATCTAAACTGCTCATTAAAATGCAGAGTCCTGGGCCTCAGTCCCAGACCTACCAAATGGGAAGTTCTGGGGAGTAGAAGCCAGGAATCTGCAGTTTTATGTGCTTTCCCAAATGATTGCTCTTGCAGTCCACAGTTTGAACCTCTATAATAGAAGGAAACCTCACCAGTATTTTGAAAGCCAGTGCAGTAGCAAATAAGAGTACTTGGCCTTGGGGTGCCTGGCTGGCTCAGTCAGAAGAACATGCGACTCCTGATCTCAGGGTCGTGAGCCCCACGCTGGGTGTAGAGATTACTAAAAAAAATAATAACATTAAAAATAAACTTAAAAAAAGAATACTTGGCCTTTGTTTGAAGATTGGGTAGGAATTTAATGGGGGAGAGAGCAGAGTGCAAGAAAGGGCAGTTTCACTGACCTGGATGGTTCATTGGTGGCAAGGTCACTTTCAGGTGATATTTTGGAAGACCTACAAAATGTGGCAGTTCAGGCACATGGCAGGGTCGCTTCTAAGCACAGATAGAGGAGTAACGGATGCCACTGTTCTCGATTCGTCCAGCTTCCTCTTGGCCACCTGGCCTCTGCTCTGCAGACCTCCTCTGGCAGGCTCTTTTATTTTTTGAGCAAATACTTTGTTTTTTTCTGTGCCTCCCAAGTGCAGGGTTCTGAGACCACAAATGTGTTCTGCTTCCTGTTGAAAAAGCTTTCCCATCCCTGGGGTCTAATAGTGGCTTGGATGGTGAGTTGGCAGAAAGAACAGTGGCTGTTGAAATTCTGTTGAGTGTATGGTGTGCTTGAGACATATCAAGTCAGTGTTAGCACTAGATTATTCCTCTTTTCTGGTCACTGAATTGTATGTTTTGAAATCTTTATTTTGGAAGACACTTATTGGGAAGGGGATGAAAGAGGGGGTCACACTTCTTTCCTTGGTTTATATTTTAAAATAGTTATTGTTTAATTTTAACGACAGAACCAAAGGTATAAAGAAAATTACCACGAACATCTGGTTTAAGAAATAAATCATTTCCAGTACTTTTGAAGCCTTTGTGAGCTTGATTTTAAAATTTAATGAGTAACAGTTATCATGAGACTTGAGAAGTCCCTTCTGGTGGCTCTCTGTCCCCTGCTCTTACGTCAAGTTTCCTCAAAGCGTATCGAAAGCCTCTTAGTTGCTTGTATCAGTAGTGGGTAAGCAGGGAGCATAGCTGTGTACTGTCTTCTCAGATGAGATCTATTGGTATACTCTGTGTCCACGGCGGCCAAGTGGCCACAACTCGTGCGTGATGAGTCCTCTCTGAGAGGAGCTGCTTCTGTGCAAAGCTTTCTCCTTGACTCTATTCACTGGCACCGGAGTTAACACCGCTTCCTTCGTGCCATTTCAGCTGTTCTCACCACTGTCATCCCCACCCTGGTTTGCTGGTCTCCCTACCCTCTAAGAGCAAAGAACTCTTCTTCACCCAACCCTGCTGCTCCCTGCCTGGCACCAAGCAGCCTGGCCCTGTGCAATAGATGGTGCTTCTCATTTCTAGTCTGAGGGGTCACAAGGAGCATCATGAGTTCATGGGACCACTGCAGACAGCTCTTACCTCAAGCCTGGGGATTTGGTAGGACCTGGCTTCCAGTGCATATCTGGCCTTCAGAAGATTGGTACAGAGAAAAATGGCCTACTCACATGAGCCTGTGAACAGCGCTGTGGTAGAAGGGGAGATAGTTTGAAGAGGCGCTATGTCACACTGTCGGGGCTGAGGCTGGGCCAAGGAAGACAGGCCGGCACCCCAACTTGAGGACCACAGAGCTCTGGGCACTGCTGCATCTCACAGTTCCTACATGTTTGAGCTTCAGTACCCAGGAAGGTTTCACAAGAAACTTAGGAGCCGGATCCCGTGGCTGTCAAGTATGGGATTTTTTACAAATTGAATTTAAAATAATTCAGTCTCAAAATCCACCATGATCATTTCATAAAAGGACATTTTAACATTTAGAGTAAGAAGCCCTTGACTTTGGAAGAAAGGGCATCCCGATACATTGATTACACTTCCCTTAATGAAGAACAATGTACGATGTCTTTACTTTTACCATTTTGTGACAGGCTGGTGAAACATCGTCTCACGACGCAGCATCAAGTCAGAGATTGTATCTTGCGCCACTGGCCAGTCAGCTGGGGAGCGGTGACTAGATGTTCCAGCCTGTTTTGCTGAGGACAGTGAAAGGAACGAGCGGCTCCAGCATGAAAGGGAGACAGGGAGTCCGTGCTGGGTTGACTCTAGATTAGCCGGGCTTTGATGGAGGGGCATGTGTGTGTTTGGGTTTGCCGTGCCGGGCAAGGGAGCAGTGGAATTTGTCTGAGTTGAGCTCACACATTGAAGTTATTGAGCGCCTTACACGCAAGGCCGTGACCTGGACTCCCAGCCGAGAGGCCCACGTGGCGGGGCTTTAGCGGGGGGAGCCGAGGACAGGCTCACATCTGCTCAGCTGCTTACGTAACCCTGCTTCCAGCTCCCAGAGCCAAGAAAACACACAAGCCAGCCCAGCGGGGCCTAGGGCCTGTGGTAGCACACGCCATGCGCCGCACAGCAAGGGAGCCTCGGCTCAGCGTGAGGATTCTCATGAAGCCCTCATCCTCTGCTTCCTCCCCTTGCCCCTCTCTGAGGCCCCTGGCAGTGGCTCTGAGATCTGATAGCAGTTCGTTGTGGTTCTGGGCAGAGCTGGTCACTGCCCTCCTGGAGTCCGAGCTCTCTGGATTTGCTCATTGGGACAGCGCCAGGCACGCCGTGGAGAACAGCCCCTGCTGCATGGCAGCGGTGTGCAGGGCACTCAGGGAGGCCTCCTGACTGGCACTGGACCCAGGAGGAATTTGGCTCCAGGTCTGCAGCCGCCGCCGACTGCTGAGGACTGACCAAGCTCAGGCGTGAGCCACAGGGCTCTCGGGGCTGTGGAGGCTTCAGAGAAAGCAAGCAGGGGGGGGAAAGAATTGCCACGGATAGCAGGATTGGGGATCAGGGCGCTCTGGATGTGTCACAGACATGCTGGGGGTTGTGAGAAGGGCCAGGAGAGGAGCCGGAGAGTGAGGAGAGGCTGTTGAGTAACAAAGCCCTGCATGAAGCCATTGGAGGAACGAGTCCTTTACACAGCTTTAAACCAGGGTAGTTTTCACTGAGGTTCTGCCACACCCTCATCAGGGAGCTCCTTCAGGTCAGGAACTGTCTTGACTCTTCTGTCACCTCCCCTCCTCCACTGGGCACACATTCTGGCACACAGTAGGTGCCCAGAAAGTGTTGATTAAAACAAATTGGAAGTGGCTTTGACACATACCATAGGAAAAGTTGGTGTTAAACACTTCAAAAAAGAGTCTGGTTTGGCACTTGAGCAGGCGCCCATGGATTGTCACATGCCGTTCGTGCCTCCTGTGTGTGAGTGAGTGTGCTGGGTTTGGGGAAGGGGAGGGGGAATAGAAGATGGACCACCTAGGGTGTCAGCTCCCACAATGTGGTGGACAGCAGTGTCACTTGCCGAGGAAGCTCTGGAGCAGAGGCAGGTTCGGCATAGGTGATGATGGGGGTGGGGGTGGCGGTGAATAAGAGTTCGTTTGGTGCCGGTTGGATTCCAATCCCTGCAGTCTCCAGATGGGAAACCAGTATCCTGAGAGCGGGTGACACTTGCCTAAAGATCATCCAGCAAGTCACTGGTGGAGCTGAACCCAGGCCCAGGCAGCCTTTCTTCTGTCCAGGTCCTCTACCTCAGGACCACCTTTTTGGAACCCCCCAATGGGCAAAACTAAGATGCTTTCCAGCCCACAGGTGTCTGCTCTCGGGAGGTTGGGCAGACCACGTGTGAATTCCTGTCTTCTGGGTTAGTTTCAGAAAATATGAGCAAGTTGGTAGGGTGACAGTCCAGATGCCTCTTGGGTTCCCCAAAATGGAGTTATGTTTAGCAGCATCTTCAGAACCAGAGGTAGGGTGGGGCTGCAGGGAGTGCGGGGGATGTTGCAGATGTTGTGAGGCCCTGTGAAGTGAGAAGAGCCCAGTGACTATCTTTTCATGTTTTTCACAAGTGCACTGGGCTGCAGGGCCTCCCAGAAGCTTTGCCAGGGTCGAGCAGCCCAGGCCTGCTGGACCTTATGGGGAAGGACTATCTCCATGAAAGCCCCAAAGCTTGTGAAGATGAGAGATTCAGCTTCCCATTGCCCAGTCACTTGGGCTGCTTGTGATTTACCTCTGTCCTTCTCCAAATCGGCCAACTCATTCCCTAGGGCAGTAGCCTGAGAAACATATTTTTTACGAATTGCCTCGTATGATTCTGATGATGGGTTTGAGAAAAACTGGTTCAGGTAACCCCTTACTTAGTCCTGGAGCACAGTACCCCCTCACCCAAGGGCACCCTGAGAAGTTGGAACTGGGTCAGTTGTGTGAGATGAGGCCTCCATGCCCCTGGGCCAGGGCGTCTGCTGTCTGAGCTTTGTTAACGAAGAGAGCAAAAGGACAAAGCTGGATCGGGGCTTTATTAATTTTAAGATTCCATTCTGTCTTTGAATGTAAAAGTCTGTTAGAGGAAAGAAGGAAGGGCATTTCTGGCAAAGAAAAAAGTGTGGACGTAGGCATGATTTATTGGAATGGGGAGGGAGGTAGAGCTGACTGAAGGGCCTTGTGCCAAGCTAAGAAGTTTGGCCTTCTTAAAGACTACACGGCCTGTGAGCCATCAGAGGTTGTTTTTTTTTTTAATCAGGAAAGTGATATGATCAGATCTGCGTCTCAGAAGAAAATAAATGGATGGGAATGGGTCCAGTGATGGTGGAACTGAGTCAGCATTGGAGGGCGGGAAGGTGTGAGAAGTACCAGGGGATGCTGGGGAGTCTGCACCTGCTGACATGCAAGAGGAGCAAGAATCACAGCTTCCTTTTCTGGGGCTCGTTTCAGGGGGGTGAGTGATCTCTGGGCACAAGGGGTGCTTGGAGCGCCACATATTATTGATGAACAAATAGGGCAACGGAGTGATGCGTGCTGGGCCTCGGGTGGGTCTCACCAGCATGTTTCAGGTGACCGTGATCCCAGTTTGTGGACCGAATTCTCACCTCTATTCTGTAGCTGCCTTCGTTCTTGTGGCTAGTTGGCTTATTATGCTGGAGTAACAGTTCTGAAAATATATTCCCTGGTCGAATGGTTCTATGGCCAAATAAGTTTAAGAAAAGGTAGGTTATATAAAGTGAAGGGGATTTCTTGACTGCACAACTTCTCAGAACCTTTGCTGTGCCTCATACTTTTCAGAAGCAAGATTTAGTATGCTTATTTGACCAGGGGGCATGTTCTTCCATTGAGCGTTTTACTTGAATTATTGTTTCCTGTAACCTACTTTGAGAAAGTCTGGCCTGCAGGGAATATTGGGGCTCTGGGTTTGAGTATTTTTTTTTTAAAGATTTATTTATTTATTTGAGAGAGCGAGAATGAGAGAGAGAGAGTACATGAGAGGGGGGAGGGTCAGAGGGAGAAGCAGGCTCCTTGCTGAGCAGGGAGCCTGATGTGGGACTCAATCCCGGGACTCCGGGATCATGACCTGAGCCGAAGGCAGTCACTTAACCAACTGAGCCACCCAGGTGCCCCTTGAGTATTTTTTTTTTTTAAGATTTTATTTATTTATTTGAGAGAGCACAAGAGAGAGAGAACACGAGCATGGGGGAAGGGGCAGAGGCAGAGGGAGAAGAAGCAGACTCCCCGCTGAGCAGGGAGCCCAACTCGGGACTCGATCCCAGGACCCCGGGATCATGACCTGAGCCAAAGGCAGATGCCTAATCGACTGAGCCACCCAGGTGCCCTGGGTTTGAGTATTGACTCTGTCCCCAGTTTCCTGTGTGTTCCTGGGCCTGTTACCTTTTCCCTGCCCTCACCTTGCATGCCACAGGAGGGGCGGTCCCCAGCTGAGGAGTGCAGTCCTCTCCTAGCTCCACCTTAGGAAACGAGGACTTCCATGTCTGTATCCGGATCATGATTTTGGCCTCTCCCACTACTCCTAACCTATCACTACCTCAGAATCCACCATCCATGTCTCATCGATTTTTATTCTAAGCCAAGAGCTCTCTTACTAACTTATTCTCTCATCTGGAGCTGTATTCTTCCAGGCTAGAAACTTGGGGGACCTCTCTGACTTTTCCTCCCTTATTCATCCCCTTTGTTACTCCACGACCTACATTTACTAAGCATTCTTCTTCGATGTTCTTTTCTGCTGTTTCTCTTCTCCGTTTCCCTGTACTCTGCTCTGGCTCTCAGTTCCTCCAGTCCCTACCCCTGGAGTTTTTTTTTTAATCTGTGCATCAAGTGCCTTCCTGAGACATGGGGTACTCATACCGCTTCTTGCTACCTTCTGATTTGAGGCTGATTTCCACAACACCATCCTCCCCAACACACACACACACACACACACACACACACACACACACACACACACCCTTTCCCAACTAGGCTAGGTTCAGAGAGTCGATGGAAGTCATTTGTGCAAGGTCACACAGTTGGGAGGTGGCAAAGTTAGGTCTCAATCTCAGGATTCCTAAAAAAGTGCTTTCTCATCCATTTTCTCTGATCCTTACAACAACCTTTCAGGAAGTCTAAGCAGCAATCACTCCATTTCCAGTTAGAGCTGAGAAACCTAGAATCTCAGGGGAGTGGGTCATGGGCAGTTGAGTGCTTCATAGGGTGACCAGCTGTCTGGCTTTACCTGGTCCTGAGGGGTTTCCTGGGATGGTTGGTCGTGCTAGTGCTGGTCGTAAGTGCCTTTTTCATTGTCACACTGCCTCCCAGGAGGATGTGTCTCCTGAGGCTGTGGCGTGGGGGAACCCTGTAGCCTGCTAACTTCTCCTTCCTTCCACCTCTCTAGTCGGCCCCATGGTGATCGAGTTTAACATGCCTGTGGACCTGAAGCTTGTGGAGAAACAGAACCCAGAGGTGAAGGTGGGCGGCCGCTATGCCCCCAAGAACTGCATCTCTCCCCACAAGGTGGCCATCATTATTCCATTCCGTAACCGGCAGGAACACCTCAAGTACTGGCTGTTTTACTTGCACCCAATCCTACAGCGTCAGCAGTTAGACTACGGCATCTATGTTATCAACCAGGTGAGGTCTGGGAAGATGGATTGAGGGAGGGAGTGTGTGTGTTTGTGCACATGTGTGCACATACACGCACGCAAGTATGTGAGTAGTGAGGGTTAAGAGAAAGAACATGATACTAGACATGTGGCATTTTATAACCCCGCCGCCATCATCCTCCTTAAGCAATGCAGATAAGCTAAATACCATACAACTTGCTTGCTTGTTGCTGTCTGCTCTTTAGGCAAGGGTAATTGCTGGGGTATTTTGTTTTCTTTTTGCTGCAAGTGCCCTTCCAGCAAAATTGAGAGAAAAATGACAATCCTAATTCTCCCCAAGTAAAACACTGATTATTTCCTGTCTTTGGGTAGCTGTGTATTTTCCTTTAAAAAAAAAATCAAACACCCCTTTAAATATCAGAGTTTTAGGCAGCTTCGAAATTATCCAGTCTAACTATATCTTCTGGGACACCTGCAGGAGATTGCACCCTTAGATCAGGCCTGAATGCCAGCCCCCAGCAAAATAGCTGGGAAAGTCTGATTAGTAGGCCACTGAGCGTCATGTGCCCTGGGCTGGGTCTGAGAAAAAAGAGCTTCTCACTGCATGTCTGATTCATGTGTGTTGAGCTTAGCCGTGCTTAGGAAACTAATGTGGAAGACATGTCAGCCTTGAAGTCATGTCAGCATGACCTGGAGAATCAGATTGATCTAGAATGCAGTTTTTAAAAAATAACTGATTTCCAGTTTGTTTGAGAAGCATTATTATTTTTCTAAGAATGTAACTTTGGTGTTCTGAGTTTTTCAAAATAACCTAAATTCATATTTTTATAACCTACTAGGTGGAATAATACATTTACCCTGTCTGTATACCAAAGTTCATTGAAATTCATCTGAAGAGAACAGTATGCCCAATTCTAAAAGGCTCACTGTCCATTTCATTTCAAGATAAACTCTGGATCTGCTTGAGATAGTAAAATTGTTGGTAGTTGACAGCTTCCGTCAAAGTAGAGGGACTTTGGATGCCTTCCTGGGACCAGTGGGAAGCTGGAAATAGCAGTGTGTCCATCGACCATTTCTGAGCACTGCCGTGACATAGTGCTGCAGAGAGAGTCTAAAGAAGTAAGGTCCCAGTTCTGTCTGTCTGGAGGCTTCCTTCCTCACAATGGCAAGTGGAACCCTTCCAGGGAATAATTTATTAACAATCCCAAATAGTATGTGACTGGATGGTGGCTGCCAAATGCTCTGGAAGCTCAGAGGGAGGAGAGAGCAGTGAGTGACCTGGAAGAACCAGGATATAAACTGCGTTCTAAGGGCTGGAGGGACATCTGGGCATCTCAGCTGGAGCCAGGGAACAGGGCCTTCAGTGCAGAAAGGAGCTTTGCATGTTCCTGGAGATGAAGTTGACCATAGGGGTAGAAAAGCAGCAGAGGTGATAGGGCCAGGTGCAGGAGCTGAATCTGTCAGGTAGGGAAGCCCTGTTAAAAAGGAACTGAAGTTCGAGGTGGGGGAGTAGGTGGCAGGCAAACCCCTCGAGGCTGTTTGAGTCCCCTGGCCAAGTGAGGCACAGACCAAGGCCCTCAGAAAATCTGCAGGCAAGACAGCCAGACAGTTGTGGGTCATCTTAGAAGAATATTTGAGAATGTAAGAGAGAATAGGTAAATGCCCCATAAAATCCAAGCCACTTCAATCCAACAAGTATTTGTTTAAGAAAACCCTTGTCAAGGAACATTTGTCTGATGCCAATGAACACATGTTGATCATGGCTCAGGAGCATATTAAAACAATGGCAGGGAGCGCCTAGAAGAGGAAGCCACCATCGCTGGGAGCCAGTAGGGAATTCCTGAAAACAAGCCATGCCAGCTTCGCCTTCCTCTCTTCCCAGCTATTATACCAGTAGGTGAGGGATACACTGTAGACACAGTGTTGTCAGATCTTACTACGCAAAGCATGGATGGCCTCCCACAAATCGGCCTGAACACAAGACAGACGACTGTGGGCTAGATAGCATATAAATTAGATTAAAATATATACTTGAGTAAAGTGGGTAAAAGAATTAGTGGTGATGCTGAGCTTTTGAATTTAGGTGACCGAGGTCAAGGAAGACTGGAGGGAAGGATGCTAAGGTAGAGCTATGTTATATTTTAGGGGAATGGGAGACTTCCCCGTTCAATTACAAAGTCAAAACAAATATTTAGCCGTGATCTTAAATTCCTGTGACATAATTTATGTAGATATTTCCCAGGTTTCAAACAACAGGTTTCAGAGTACTTTGTACCAGCTAGATGCTCCTGCCTGCCCCAGTCCAAGCTGGCGGAACAACTAGACGGCGCCAAGCTGGACGGTGGCGCTGCCATGCTGGCTCACACCAGACACTGCATAAGACCAGACTTCTTCCAAAGTGTGCTTTCCAAAATGGAGCTCTGAGGCCACATTTGAAAAACGCTGGATCGAACAACGGGAAGCAGGCTTCATTCCTACACAGCCTTGTGTGCTAGTGTACGTCATAGCCTCCAAAACTGCTTGGCACACGGTGTTTTCTGAGCTTGGCTGACTGGAGATCTGTTTTCCAAGAATTGTCTCAAGCAATGAATGTTCTATGAATTACACTTTGGGGAAAGCAGGCCTAAACCAACACCTCCCCCCCCCATCCCCCACCCAACCCACCTCTTTACTTCCCTAGGATACTGAGACCGCCCCCCCAATCTCTTCCCTCTTGCAACTTAACATCGGAAATATTTGATTTTTAGCTTTCCAAACATATTTACATCTTTTTCCCCCTCTAGTCTTGTCTTGTCAGTGTCACTATCACCACCCCCCTTCCATGTCTTTTTGCTTCTCCATCTTTTCCTTCTTTTCTGGGTTACCTTTCCACCTTAGGAACATCTTTTCCTCCTTATCTCTCTCTCCCCCAGCTAATCTTATTTATTCTGCTCCAACTCTCCCCTGATGATTTCTTTGAGAAAGTATGATCTGACTTCCAGATAACCGAATCATGAAGAAACTTGAAGTTTGCTCGACCTTTCCAATAAAGAATATTGTCTGCATGATGTCCGTAAAGAGCACATAATAAAGTGGTGAGAGGAAACCTAATCCTTGAAAAGAGGCAGAAGAAGAAACATTTGGAGCATACCCCACCTGCAAATTAGGAATTTCCTCTGTTCTCTCTTGTTGTTACACAAAGAAGAGGAAGAAAGAGAGTTGGTAGCATCTGGCTTTGACCTTCATGTAAATAGGCAAGCCTCCCATCATCCCCCTGCCTCAGACACCTTGCTGTCATCTTGACTCTTTGTTCACTGCCTGCCCCATTTAAGATGAGAGAGAAGTAGGAGGAGCCTCTGAGACCTCTATTCCAAGGGTTCTCCAGCAGGCTTTCGAGCACAGAACCTCCTGCCCCATTAAAATGCTCTGCAGTCCCCCCAGCAACAGCAGGTCACTCTGGTGCTATTCTACTTGAATGGGAGACCGTGTCCCCATCTCTGCCCCTCCCTTCCCCCAGGTAGTATGAAAATGTCTACTCTCTTGCACCCATGAGGAGACAAGGCTCAGTGAGGGGAAGGGACAGGTAGGAAGTCACATAGGTAACAGGAGGGCTCCAGCTCCAGCCCAGCGCCTGTTACCTAGTGCCCTCTTGCAGCCTCAGCGCTCACTGTCCTCTGGGCCGTTTGGTCCCTTCCTCAAAGTCTTTCTCCCAGCTGGGTAGGAGGGCTGGGAGCGAGCTTCCGGCTCGGACTGCCTGGGTTCCAGCTCTGCCACTTCCCCGTGCAGTGACCATGGGCTTGAGTTCTTCAGACCTCTGTTTCCTCATTGGTGGGAGGGAGAGGTTTTGGTATTTGCACATGGGGCCTTTAAAGCACCTGGCACAGGGTGAACCCTCGGTAAACATGAACTGTCCCTGCTATGATTTGCGTTCCTTCTCCCCACTCACCCCTCCTTTCTCCCTGCCTGTTTTCTCTGCCCAGTGCTATAGTGATGAACTCTTTACTGCTCTCCCTGCCTCCTGTTTCACCCCTACTCAGTACCAGCCTCAAGACCCTCCCTCCCATTTGTACGGCCTCAGTGGGGTCAGAGGATAGTGGATAGTGACAGAAAACAGAATCTCAGGGGACTTAGGGACCATGTCAAGCCCAACAGCTTCTTCTGAGTAGGGTTGTGTCTCAAGCTCCGCACACAGGGATAAGCTTTCATGAGCTCTTGTGGCTCCTACCCGTGTCCATGTTAACCAGTCCCTTATGGTTTAGGCCCCTCCAATGACCATAACAATTTGCATCTCACAGTAAGTGGGGTGGAGGGGAGCGGGGAAGGCTTTACCAGCTGAGATTGCTGTTCATCCTCTGGTCTTCAGCACTCCTCCTGCCCTCTCTCCCCAGTGTTCGAGCCTCCCATTAGGCTTCTGGCATGTCCACCCTCTTGGAGCCAAGGGTGCTGCTCTGTGGCACCGATGTCCCACCTGCAGTCTGACACCGGGGCCTTGGTGCAGCGGTGGATACCAAGATGTCAGAGCAGATGGGGGACGGGCACTGTTAACTCCTCATACTTCAATGAGGAAAGGAAACTGTAAAACCACCTAGGCTGAAGGAAAGGCAGGTTACCACCTGGTAGTAAAGGCCGTACATGCGAAATAGAGGGTGTTTGTGAAGCTAACCAGCATAAAAATTACCACACGGGTGAGGAATGCAGGCCCAGCTGGTCAGGTAGTTCTGTCATAACCGTGCAGCCTTTGTCCTGAGTCGGGGCCCAGGACCGGTCTCTCCGATTCTGTTTGTGTATCCTCTGGTGCTTCTGATCTCGCTCAGCTGCCCAAGATCTTTCTAGTTCTGACCATGTTACTCTTTAAGCACTTGACTGTGTCCCCACTGCCTACAGCCAAGAGTCTAAAGGGTCCCAAGTGCCGAGCTTGGTATCTAAGACCATCTGGGTCCCCCCCATGACCTACCTCTAGCCACTTCCTCCTCAGCCCTCCTTGAGCCACACTCGACACAACAGACACACTGGACTCTCCATCTTCACTAAGACACACTCCGTGCTCCCCTCCTTGTGTCTTTGCTTATGCTGCCCCCCTGCCCCGTGTGCCTGTCTCCTGTGTTCCTTGTGACCTAGTCCTTTCTTTCTAGCCACCATTTCACCCCTGGCTCCCCGCCCCCACCTTAGCTCTGTGAGGCCTTGGAGTAGAGTCAGCCTCTCCTCCCACAGGCCACTCAATGCTTTCTAGTGAGGGGTGAGGGCTGATTCTGTGTATGCACGTTCTCCCTGGCCTGTGGCCTTAAAACCCCAGGCCCCTCAGGTCTGATTCCCACTGCCTTCCTGACCACATAGCTCCATGCACAGTCCAGTGCTCAGTCAGGGTTTGGAGATAGAAGCTGCTCCCTGTGACTCCTGCCCATTTACTGAACACCCATCCTCAGGACCCCTTGCTCCTTGTTCTCTGGTGAGGTCTGTTCCTCTTGGAAGTGAAGCCTCCTTTCCCAGTCAGGCCAGGTCAGGACCCTTGGGAACCAACCTGCACAGCCCTTCTCTGGGGCCTCTCTCCAAAGCTTCCTCCTCCTTCCTGGCCAGAGCAGGCTGCCTGGGACATTGCCCTCAGGGTGACCTTGCTTTTCAGGAAAAATGCACAGAACCTGCTTTAGCCCCGTGGTCAGTGATGGTCATAAGACTTTATGGTCCTTTGGACTGAACCTCTTTCATGGTCTCACTTTGAATTTTGACCCTACCAGCCCCCCAGTAAGGCAGATGGGTACTCTCATTGTTTCTGCTGAGAGAAAACTCACGAAGGTAAGCAGCTTGCTCGGGGCCCCATGATGGCTGGGTGGCAGAGCTGGGATTTGGATAAAGATGACCTGAGGCCTAAGGAATGCCTTGCTTTGCCACGTTCAGTCCCGAACACACTTGTTCCCCGCACTGGGTAACAGCTCCATATCCACTTGGCAACACCACCTTGAGTCCCAGTGGGTCATGAGAGGTGAGTAGCAGCTTTGGAGAAACAGCCTCAAAAGGAGGCTTGCCCAGTTGTCATGCTGACAGGTAAATCCTGGTCTGAAAGCCTGGGGGTGCAGCAGAGGGGGGCCTGCCTGAGGATTCTTTGACTTTGGAATTTTTTCCCCTCTTCCTTCTTGTCTGTGCACTGTTGTGAGGTATTTCCAGGCTGCTTGTCTGGAACCAGGTATGGCCAGGTTTGGAGACAGCCCTTTGTACCCTCAGTGAGTGAGAGAGTACTGTCACCACACCTCAGCAACTTATTTCTGTCACTGGGCCAAGTAGCTGGTTCCTACTTGAGGCCAAGAGGAGTCAGACTGAGTCAGACTCAGGGGTCCATCCCATTGTGGGGAAGGACGACTGCCTGGACCGATGGCCCCCACTGGTTTGGTTTCTGTGGTGATTCTGTGTTGATCTTGTCTGTTCACCATCCCCCCATCCCTGCCTTCCATTTTCTCCTGAAGCTGTCAGCACCCAGATTGATGTGTGCAGGAATGGGGCTTGGGAGCAGTAGGGCCAGTCCCCTCCTGCAGCACCCCCTTCCTTGAGTACTGGGACCTTCCGGATCCTGGGGCACAGGAGTGTTGTGGGAAGCCTGGGAATGTCTGTGTCCCACCAGAGCTCGTGTGCAGTCCCAGTGACTGGTCGTTTCCTTTGCTGTGTGTTTTCCCCTCTCCCCATCTGTGGCTTGGTCCATTCTCCTGGGGAATGTGGCAGAGCCCTTACAGGTACTCACAGGCGTGAATTGCCTCCCTGGACATTGTTCTGGGAAACATCATTTTCCCCGTGCACCTGTGATGTCATGACGGGGAGGGACAGCTTCCTGGGAATTTGCCTTTGCGCTGGAACAAGGGTCAGAATGCCCCTCCTCCCCCGCTTTTCTTCACAGCCTTGACATTGCCTCTCTTCCTTACCTCTCTCCCTTGCATCCATCCTTGTCTCTTTTTTTTTCCTCCTAGTGGGGGCCTTTTGCTTTTACTTGTTAATCCTGTTTGTAGCAAAGCAAGCTGAAGGAGGAGCTCCTCTCTGTGATCTGCTTCTTACTCTCCACCTACCTCCTCTTCTGTGCCCTCCACCTCCTAGAGAGAGAGAGAGAGAGAGAGAGAGAGAGGAGTGCCGGCCTAACTCCTGCTGTGACTGCCATCGCCGCCGCCACCACCAGTGCTGCCACCCCGGTAATGTCCACATGCCCCAAATCAAACCTGAGCCCGGGCCCCGGGGTCCCCACGCAAGGTCGTAGTCTCTGTGGGCTCGCTTGGAAATGCTGAGGTCGCAGGGAGCCAGCCTGTTGTGCAGAGGTCTGAGATACTTTGCCTTTAAATTAAGCCACAATTGAGCTCATGCTGTGTGTGTATATCCTTTTGTGTCCTGCGTTTTTCTTCAGTTCCGTGTCATCAGCATCTTCCCGTGTTCTCTCATAGCCTTCATAATCTCCACCATCTGCGCTCCCCTAGTCGTTAAGCACGCAGCTCTACCGTGAGGAACTTAGCTGTCCCTCTACTACAAGGCATTCAGACAATTGCCACTTTCTCGCTGGTGTCAGTGACACCATAACGCACATCCCTGAGGCAGATGCTTATTTGGTGCTTGCTTGCTTCCACATTTGGAATCGTTTCCACAGGCTAGATTTTCCGGCACGGAATTACGGGTTCAGATGCAGTTTAAACATGTTTCTAGTCCATTATATAAATGGTCAGGTTGCTTTCTGAAAGAGAAGCCCTTTATTTTTTAAAATGTTTTCCTGCAGAAAGTCAGATCTCAGGGCCTCAGGTCCAGGGAAGGAGGACATCCTACTATGGTTCCTGTGGAGCTGGGGTTTAAAAACTCTCTGTTCTCTGTGCTCACCTCCCCCCGAATACCTGCTGGGCCGTTCTGTTCGCTCATTTCTCTCTGAAGGCAACCTAGGGCTTCTGACCTGTGTTCTAGTCCAGCGGGGGCCAAGGATGTACTCACTCTTGCCAGTTACTTTGGCAAACAGAGAGCCACCCCCCCACCCCAGCTCCCTGACCCTGAAGGGCCCCGTTTCCTTTACTCCCTGGGTGAAGAGCTGAAGTCTGAAGTCCAGGTTTTGTTGGGAGCCCTCTCTGAGCTCGAGGCTACCATATTATTATGGTTAAGAGCCAGAGGCCCAACTGCTGTGAAATCATGGGTGAGTGGATATTAGCCTTCCACAAACTCAGCGTTTGTGTAATCCCAGCAATTCTCCAGGGATCACCTCCCAGCCAGCCTGTCTACTACCCCGGGGTCCACACGTAGGCCCGCGGGTCAGTCCTGCCACAGGACCGCCCAGCCAGAGCTTCTTCTGCTTTCCTGCCACCCTCTGGCCTATGCCTTTTCTCTTGGTGTCTGATTGGGCACAGAGAAGTATGCAAGGGGCGTTTCAGCAAGCATTTCCACCGACTATAGCCCTACCTCCAGAGCTGTGGGTTTGAGAGCCTGTGGGTTACTATGGGTGTTGAGAAGGGGGCTTGTGTGTGTGTGTGTGTGTGTGTGTGTGTGTGTGTGTGTGTGTGTGTCTGGCTTTGTGATGGGCCAGGGCATGTGTATGGGAGCAAAATTGTTCTCCCATCACATAGAGATTCTGATTCATTGAGTCTTGGCTTTGGTTTGCTGTTTCCAACCTCATTGTTGCTGTGTCTTTTGGTGGAGGAGGGGCCAGGTGGTCAGTCCCCAAGCTGTCATGGTTGGGGGAAGTGTCTACCGGTGTATACACATGGGCCTAACATCCAGGGAAGGCAGGGTAGTTTAACCAATCCTTTAGAGACCGTTAGAACTTGGTCAAGAGAGGCCATGGCCTTCTGCAGTTGGTCGTGTGTCTTGCTGTAATAAGGAGAAGCTGCTCTTACCTTAACCACAGTCAGGATTTGCCTGGGGATTAGACCAGACTCTGGTACCTATTCTAAAAGCCCCACGAAGGCTGCTTGTGGGTACAGTGCACGTGCCCAGGGAGCAGGTGAGGCACGAAATGGGAACATGGAGCCCTTGCGTTAGCCCTTGGAGGAAGGCGTTCTCTACCTGCCCACCATTACTGCCTACTCTCCATTTCTCATGTGAATCATGTGACAGCTTCCAAACAGATCTCCCTGCTTTCAGTTGTGGGATAGGGCACAAGTCCCTCCTTGACATGTAAAACATAATCTTTGTTTAAAATCTTCAAGGGCTCCCCATGGCCTAAATAAAAGACAAAGCCTGAGTACTTTAATAGAGTTCCCAGCCTCCCTCTCCCCGGCAGGATTTGGTCCCCATTCACCCTCATGTCTTATTCTGGCTTCCCCATTCTGTATTTCTTGTAGCTTCTTGAATGGTTCTTTTTTTTCCCCCACAGCCTTGACAAATGCTGCTTTCTCTTCTAGGAACACTCTTCTCATGCTTTTCCAATCCCCTAGGATTTGATCAGTGTCTTCATCTCCATATCAGCCCATTATAATTGCCTGTTTAACTCAGAACTACTCAAAAGCTGGGCCTGTGTCTTTTCCTTTTCTGTATCCCTACAGCTACTAAATGACAAGAATGAATATATGAGATAGAAGGAGAAATATGATCCTTGGTCCTCTTCTGCCTCTGGAGCTAGCCTTTCTCTTTTTTCTTAACTTCTTTTTTCTTTCTGATAATCACTTTATTGAGATATAATTGTATACCATACAATTCACCTATTTAAAGTACATAATCCAGTGGCTTTTGGTATATTCAGGAGTTGTGCATCCATCACCGTAATCAATTTTAGAATATTTTCATTGCACCAAAAGTAAACCTGGTATTTCTTAGCTTCTACAGCCCTTCATTTCCCCTGGCCTAGGCAACCACTAATCTACCTTCTGTCTCTATAGATTTGCCTGTTCTGGACATTTCATATAAATGAAATCTTGCAATCTGTGGTCCTTTGTGACTGGCTTCTTTAACTTAATATGATGTTTTCAAGGTTTATCCATGTGATAGCATGTCTCAGTATTCATTCTTTTTTATTGCTGAATAACATTGCATTGTAGGGATATACTACATTATATTTATCCATTCATTAGTTGACAGACATTTGGTTTGTTTCTACTTTTTATCTATTTTGAATAATGCTGTTATGAATTTTGTGGACAAGTTTTTGTGTGGACATAAGTTTTCTTTTCTTTCTTTCTTTCTTTTTTTTTTTTAAGATTTTATCTATTTATTTGACAGAGAGAGAGACACACAGCGAGAGAGGGAACACAAGCAGATAGAGAGGGAGAGGCACAGGGAGAAGCAGGCTTTCCGCCGAGCAGGGAGCCCGATGCGGGGCTCGATCCCAAGACCCTGGGATCACAACCCGAGCCGAAGGCAGATGCCAAACGACTGAGCCACCCAGGCTCCTCTGGACATAAGTTTTCATTTCTCTTGGGTATATACCTAGGAGTGGAATCGCTGGATCATGTGGTAACTCTTTGTTTATCCGTCCAGTCTGAGGAGCTGCCAGACTATTTTCTAAAATGGCTGCACCATTTCACATTCCCACCATCAGTGTATGAGGGTTCTGTTTTCAGTGGACATACCACTTGCTCTCCTTAGTATAAATGAGGGCTCTAGAGAAAGGTGTTACCAGTCTTAAAGAGAACAAGTTGCTTCTGATGCTTCTTAGGACATTTGTCCCTGCCATGTAGATCTGCCAGAAAGGCCCTGGGTTTGTTGTTTGAGGTGTCTGGAGGCAGCCGCTTCCTCCTTTCCGCTCCCCGAGGAGCTTGTCCTCTCCCTTCTGGTATTGTTGGCTTTGCTTGACTGACTGTTACACCCATTTTTAGGTACAGGCCCAGTCATAAAAGGTTTATAGGTTTTTCTGCGAGCTTTGATTGGTGAGACAGCTTCTCTGTCCAGCTGTGGGAATGTCATACCATTTCTGTCCTTTCTTCTTTCTTCCTATCCTCTCCTTCTCTTAAGAGGAGCCAGTTGCCCTTGAAGGAATGGATATGTATAACTCTTATCTACCAAAGTAAGACAAAACCTGTACTAAAAAACTCGGCCTTTCAGAGGGACCTCTGCTCTCAGAGCGCCAGTTCCTCTTCATGTGTGACTTCCCGAGCATATCATACCTCTAAAGGTCTCAGACTTTCTCTTGTTGCTATAGAGATTCTCATTTTGTGAGCCACAGGCTAACTCACTTGAGCCTTAATCCTTATTGGACCCCCTCCCCCGCCCCCAGTCAGAGAAGCAGGATTTGGGAAGTTTCTTGAAGCTGATTGGGAAGGACACACACAAACACTAGAGAAGGGGAAGTCTCCATGTTGGATTTCTAGGAGACAATTTGAAAGGTCTGTTCAAGATGCATGGGAAGACCTACTCCTAGAATAATGATGGTAGCTGACATTTGTTGCCAGGCAGTGTGCAAAGGCCTGTTCATGCATTGTCTCATCTAATAAAGCTCACCTGTTGGTATCCAAATAACCAGATGAGGAAATGGAGACCTAGAGGTGTGATTTACCCAAAGTCACATAGCTAGGAAGCCAAGAAGCAGGCATTCCTGGGATAAAAATGCATGTGTCAAAAAAAAAAAACAAAAAAACATGTGTCCGTCACAACTATGTATTTGGCGTGGCTGGACAGTAGTGGTGCTTGATAAATATTTACCTGAGGGAAGGAAGTAGCAGACACACTGGATGCATGTGTCCATTGAGAAGAGGCAGGAATGAAGGCTGGATGTCTTCCCACCCCCTGGAGAGGAAGTTAGTGGTGGGGGTTGACAGGCTTGCTAGGACCTGTCTTTCTTATCAAGAAAGTTACCCAAGGTGTTACACCATTTCACCCAAAGAAGCCTAGAGTTAACTTTTCTATAATCCCAGGGGAGGAAGGGGAAGACACAGACTTTCCTTATCTACCATTCTGCTGCTCTGATGTTCCTAAGGGCCCCAGTAGGAAATTACACCTGCAAGAATGTACCCCACCTTTTCCCTCTCCCAGAATCACAGAGGTGGAGCCAGGATGAGAGGAGTGATATACAGTGCAGGCTATTTTAGAAAACTGGCTGATTAATTTTAACTGTGGACCAGACACTGAAGTGCCTTATTGAGTTGAAGGAACTATTATGCCACAAGTAGGGAAAAGGATAGGATAGATCTGCTCCTTGGGTTTCTCCTCTAGGCTACCATTGTCCTTGGGGTGTGGTGCCAGAGGTGCCCATTCATGGTTCCAAATTGGCAGTTCCTGGGAGAGGAAAAATGCTTGGTATAGTCTCAGTCAGACATCTGCTTAGTTCAAACAGTCATGGCTAGCAGGCCAGGCCCTTTGGTTTGGGCATAGCCATCAAGAGCTCCCTGCCCCTGTTATTAGAGAATGTACCAAGAGAAGGGAGTATTGGGTGGCCACCCTCAGGGAGTCTACTACCTGGGTGTGAAAAGGCTTTGTTGGAACACCCTTTCACTTGTTGGAAAAGTGATCAGTGGGGCTGCATTGTGTTTGAAAATATTCAGAGAAAGCTAACTCTTAGGGTCTTCATGGGGCTAGAGGAGCAAGATGGAAAGTACCAGGTGCAGATCTCTCTCCGAACTGCCAGAAGGGAGATGGGTCTGGGAAGAATGAAGTAAGTCTGGTTTGGGATGAAGGTTGTTAAAAGATTGTTGAGATGTTTAAAAGCATGTAAAACACTTATCCTATGCCTTGCATGTCACATCTCCCAAAGAACTTTAGCAGTGTGTTGTAATAATAGTAATTACAACACCTTTATAGTTTTCATATCTGGTTTCTAAACTTTAAACTTCTTTTCACCTCAAGACTTACAGAGAATTAGCTGAAGGCAGGATTCTGAATGACTCTTAACTGGTGGGTACAACTAAAGAACACAGTGTGTGCCATTGGGCTCAGCCTTCTCCTTTCACCATGTATGATTAGAAAGCTTTGTCATGGGCTGAAGAAAGGAGTTCTTATATAAAATGTTTCCTTAATTCATTCACTATTCTCTTGGCTGACTTCCTGATACTTGTGTTTCTTAAGTGGTTTGTTTCTCTGAGTCACCCACCTGAGTTGGGCAGCTGTGGCACCGTCCATATGCTCTGTACTCGCACAGGGAGCCTATAGAGCACCAGTTTCCAAATCCTTTCTTCGGGGCCTAGAGAGAGGATGTTGGGGATCCCACCTTTGAGATTGTATAGCCACTGCAGACCCTTGGGAGATATACTTTCCACCAAAGTTGAAGGCCCTGATCTTGTTGATCCCAAGAGATATTGGGAGAGCACTAAATGAGGATTTCAGAGTGTTGGGTCCAGCACCAGCTGTGTCACTTTTGTACCTTAGTTTCTTCATGGCATTGTTGGGAGGATTCTGGCCGGGATGAGAGTACGCGTATGGAAGGGCTTGTGGACTGCTAGGTGGCAGTGTGGATGCTGTTACTGTCCTTACTAACCTGGGGCTGTGGTTAAGAGCAGAGACTCTTGGTGGTGACCCTGAGGGAACCCTTTGGTTGAAGCTTCCCAGAATTGTCATCTACCATTGTTTGTTGAAACCCATCCCTTGGTCTACTTATCCATCCATCCATCCATCCATCCATCCATCCATCCATCCATCCATCCAGCAGTTATTTATTGAGCTCTTATAGTATGCCAGGCAGTGTTCTAGGCATTGGGTGAATAAAAAGTTAAAAATTCCAGCTTTCATTGAGTTATATTCTAGTGGGGGGGCTGAAAATAAGTAAATAAAATATGAAGTACCTTTGCACCAACAGACTTGGTGCTTCGGGACCCAGTGGTTGGCATCCTGAAGCAGGTGTCTTCTTCTCTCTCATACACTCTGTTTCTATCATAGCGTGTGTCACACAGCTTCCTACCCTACGTTGTGAACACAATGAGAGCAGAGACTGACTTGGGTTCACCATATTTCTCTGGTACCTAGTTTTTTTTTTTTTTTTAAGATTTTATTTATTTATTTGACAGAGACATAGCGAGAGAGGGAACACAAGCAGGGGGAGTGGGAGAGGGAGAAGCAGGCTTCCCGTGGAGCAGGGAGCCCGATGCGGGGCTCCATCCCAGGACCCTGGGATCATGACCTGAGCCAAAGGCAGATGCTTAACGACTTAGCCACCCAGGCGCCCCTTCTGGTACCTAGTTTAATGACAGATACCTGCGAAGGCATACAATAGTCAGACCCATAATCAGCCATACAAAGAGGGAAGAAGTGTAAAGTCCATAGGTACCAGTTTCCTGGCTATCTTTATGGGAGTTAGTCTAAATAAAGTATATTAAATATATGACACATATGTTTAAATGCTTTTTCACCTAACAATACTGTCTTGAAAATCATTTCCTTTAAGAGCTTCCTTATTTTTTTAACAACTCTATCCCAATTATGTGGATGTTACATAAATTATTTAACCAGTTCCTTAGCAATGCTTATGGCATTGTTTGCAGTCTTTTGCTGTGATAAAAATCCCACGGTGAGCAAGTTCATTTTTGCATATTTGCAAGTCCTACGTGATAATTCAATTCCTAGAAAAGGGAATGCTGACGCAGGGCATGCCATTTGGTATTGATTTGTAAAGTGAGAGCAGAAAAAATGAGTGGACTAAGGATCACATGTAGTCGGCAGGTGACCAGTCCGTGTGAGTGTTCTGTTCAGGGGCCTCACGATATCTGATAGCACTTCTTCTGTTTCTGCCCCAGGCTGGAGAAACCATGTTCAACCGTGCTAAACTCCTCAACATTGGCTTTCAAGAGGCCTTGAAGGACTATGACTACAACTGCTTTGTGTTTAGCGATGTGGACCTCATTCCAATGAACGACCACAACGCCTACAGGTGTTTCTCACAGCCACGGCACATCTCTGTGGCCATGGATAAGTTTGGATTTAGGTAAGAGATATCCACCAGAAGCTATGGAAAACCTGACGACTAGGAAATGCAGCTCCGCCAGCCCCGGAGTCTCTCTTTAGGTTCCAGAGGAGAATCCTTCCCCTGAGAATAGGGTGCTTTTTAAGGCCAGAGTCAGTTACGGTTTGAGGAGGAACATGAAAATTCAGAAACACTCATATCCCTGCACATCCAGGCAAGAGGAGTGTTTGTGTTTTGGATGGCTCTAGCCTGGAGGCTCCAAACAGATGCTGTATTTCCTTGCTTCTATCCCCTCCCCCTCCACCCAGTTTGGGAAGCAAATTGGAATCATTTCCCCCCAGTAAATTCTTGGGTTTGGGTACCTTAGCAGATGTACCTTGGTACTTAATTAAGAAAGAACATGATACTGTTTCCCTGCAAAACACAGGCTTCTGTCTGGACATTGGGACCCAGACATTTCCATCAAAATGCCCCTATTGAGGAGGCCAACTGATGCCTGTCCCCAAGGGCAGCGGTATAATCCAAAGCATATTGTTATAGGTGGAAAATAACCTTGTAGTCCTTTTTTTTTTTTTAAATCTTAAAAAAATAAATCTGCATTTTGTTCCATAATTATCCATGTTTATATTAACATAAAATTGTTTTAAATCACCTATTAGTTGAGTAAACTGACCCTTCCCTCACTGCTTTAAGTCAGCCTGAAGTTCCAGGAAGCTGTGTGCTGGGCATCCATGGCTTAGGCTGACTACCCCAGTGTGGCAGGCCTGTGCTGACCAGCAGTCCCTTGGTTTAGATACAGATGCTGTCTTTCAGACTCATTTTATTCCCATAATTTCTTTCTATCCTCTCTTGCTGGGGGAATGAGGGCTGGGAGATGAAAACAGGGATGCTAAGGGGCACCTGGCTGGCTCAGTTGGTAGAGCATGTGCCTCTCGATGTCGGGGCCGTGAGTTCAAGCCCTACGTTGGCCACGGAGCCTACTTAATTAAAAAGAAAAGAAAAGAAAAGAAAATAGGGATGCTGTGAAGTCCTTCCCCCAGACCAGCGCCTAAATTGCTGTCTTAAGGAGGGGAGAATTTGGCTGTAAACATCACCCTCCCCCCTCCCCCCCCCCCCCCCCCCTCCCCCACCCCCCCTCCCTACCTCCCTGTTTGTGTATCTTCTTCTCTTTGAGATACACAGGCTCAAACCCTGCCCCCTCCACATCCCCCCCTTGAAGCATGGTGGTGATGCCTTCATTCTTTGCCACAGCACCATGCCTGTTTTACCCAGAACCAGTCAGACTTGGGGGACAGGCGGTTGGTCAGAGAAACCAACACAGACGGCAAAACCGAATCTCACCATCTCGGCATGTACTTTCCTGTGAGGTCACCAAGAGTCCTTTTTGTATAAACACTGATTGGGAGAAACCTTATTGGCTTGGCCACCTGCTTCAAACCCTCCCTTGTAATCAGGCACAGACTGTAGTGTGAGGTATGCCCAACGGTGGGTGACTGGGCATCTAAGTGATGACACCTAATTACAGATAGATTACCTTTGACTCAGTGAAGCAGGCCCCCAGGGATCTTTGTGGAGACTCACAGTCAGATGTTCTGAATGTATTTTGAAAATAATAATTGCACCTTTTTCTTTCATATGTTCTGTATGGTTTGGCTGACTTCCCCCTCGAAGTCCGACTTAAGAGTTTTCTTTAATCTATGTGATGTATTTTTAGTCACTCTGGATTCCAGTAAGAGCCCTAGTGTAGTTTGGTGCTGCACACAAGGTCATCACAAAAACCACAGCCTTTAAAGGCCCCACGGGAAAGCCTTTGCCAGGCTTCTGGACGTGACCTGAATCTTAACATTTCATCACTGTTGAAATAGTAAAATACCAAAAGGTGTGGAAAGATGAGAGTCCAGATGCCCTACTGCTTGAAAACATGTCAAAATAGATTCACCCTTACACATTTTGCTAAGTCAGGATGTGGTAGAAATTTTCTAGAAAATGTTATTTGAGCAGATTTTCAGAAATACTGTTTTGACTGTTGGGGTCAGTGTTGAAACCAGTATGCCTGTGAAGAATGAAAGTTAGACTGGTAGATGGGCTGAGGGTGGGAAGGGAGGGCATAACCAGGTGGGCACAGGGAGGCTTTACCCCAATCTCAGTTTCTAGGATGTCCTGGATAAAGATTTCCCATGCAGGAGCAGGACATATGGAAAAGCAGGTTCCTGAACGGGGCACCAGAAGTGGGCTTATGCTTTTGTCACTGACTGATTTTCCAGGTAACCACAGAAGCAACACAGTATTCTTAGAGCAAGATTCTACTTTTTGATATCTGTGTCTTCTCTAGGATCATCTGAGTCTGATAGAAAAACAAAACAAAGAAAACCCTCATAAATCCCCAATTAAGAAGTCCCAGAGAATAAATATAACACTAGAAGGGTTTATGCTTTGAGCATGCTTTATTTTGAAAAGTCGACTTACCTAACCACTGGTCTTTGTGTGTGTGTTTCTCCCCCAGCCTGCCTTACGTTCAGTATTTTGGAGGTGTCTCTGCTCTAAGTAAACAACAGTTTCTCACCATCAATGGATTTCCTAATAACTACTGGGGCTGGGGAGGTGAAGATGATGACATTTTTAACAGGTAACGGTCACAACTTAGATCTCTTTCTTCTCTGTCTCCTTTCACTCAGCACCTGGTTATTCTGCAAGGATTGCTCCTCAGGTGGGATACAGTCCCCACTTGGCCCACATTCTTTTTTTTTTTTTTTTAAGATTTTATTTATTTATCAGAGAGAGAGTACAAGCAGGGAGAGTGGCAGGCAGAGGGAGAAGCAGGCTCTCGCCTGAGCAAGGAGGCTGATGAGGGACTCAATCCCAGGACCCTGGGATCATGACCTGAGCCGAAGCCAGATGCTTAACCGACTGAGCCACCCAAGCAACCCTTGGCCCACATTCTTAAGTGTGCCCCGCAGTAGGTACCATAGGTGCTGAAGAATGTCTTTAGGAAGATTAGCTTCTGTGATTTTTGCATTAGCCTTGGAACATGCAAAATGAAAACCAAGTGAAGGGTTGAGTTTACTTTGATTTATACCACATGCTGTTTTGTCCTGAAGAAGTAAACATGTGTGCTTTGCAAAAATTCGGCATTTCATTGTGGTCCCGTTTGATTATGAAATAAGTTTCTTTGGGCGGGATCCTAAGTTCCTTTACAGAATCTCTATGTTATTTGTTTATTCTGGAACACTTTTAACATACGCGAAAGAGGACTGAGTAGTATAATGAACTTCTGTGAACAGCCCCTTCCCCACGACCATCTCTCCACTGCCAGCCCCGCCCCACCCACACCCCAAGGGCTCCTTATAAGCTGGTAAGCCTTTATCATGGGGGTTGTCATTGCAGAGGGTAAAAAAAAAATTCTAATGGCATTTGAAACCACATTCTGCCGAGTTCTCCCTGGCCATGGAGACTTCAACCCTGCCGGCCATGGATAAGAAGTGCCTTCTCCCTCTGGGAGCTAGTCTGAGCTTGTCACTGAGCTTGATATCAGAATAAACCCTAGCACATTCCTGAATTGGAGTACATTATTTCATCCATTCCCAAAAGGTGTGTGTCTGGGCAGCACCCAAGGCAGTCACATTTAGCTTGGTGCGAGAACCTGTCATAGACTCAAGTCTTTACTATCGGCCTGGGAGAAATCAGAGTTGGAGCGCATGCAGATTGATGATCAAGCACCTTCAGCATACAGAGCACTGTGTCCTGCAGGCCCGGTGGGGAGGCCACTGAAGCCCCGGATAGGGGGTCCAGACAGATTATACAATTTCTTCCACAGCACCACCTGGGCAAACAGGGGGCCCATGGGATGGCATTCAGGGCCAATGTGATGCCACAGATCTGAGCAGTGTAGAGGGTTAGTGGGGAGGGAGCCCTGAGGGTGGAGGGACTAGAAGGCAGAGTGATTTGTGGAGCAGCTTTCTTGAAGGATAAAGGTGTGTCTTATGCACCTGCTCGCTGTGTGTGAGGCACGAGATCAGGACCAGGGGAGCCGAGGCCATAAGAAACCTTTGAGTCATCCAGGACCAGCCAGGCCTGCCTCTTAACTAACTTGAACTGCTGCTGTCAAGGCTTTGGCTTTGGCCCTCATTCCTTTCCCCCAGACCTACACAGAATCTTCCATCCTGTTCTGGCTGCCTCTTGTCTTTTTCTCTGTTCTCCATCCTTACGGTGCTTATCAGAGAGACTTGCCTTTGGCCAAACATTTTTGGGGAACTGTATATTATGTCCCTTTCAGACACCGGCACTGATCGCTGGCATGCTATAAAGCTGCTATAAAGCTCTGGGAAGGCTTCCATCATGTAGCCTTCACCCTTCTTTCCAGCCTCATCTCTGACCACTTCCTACTCCAGACTCTGTCCACAAGTCCCCAGAAGTTTGTGTTGCTCCCTGAGGACCCTGTGTTTGCTCTGTCTCTCTGCCTTTGCCTCAGCTGCCCTGGGTGCCCGAAATGCTCTAGCACCCCTTCATCTTCACAACTGGCTCTGCCTAGTCTTTTTTATTTATTTATTTATTTATTTATTTATTTATTTATTTATTTATTATTTATTTATTTATGTGACAGAGAGAGAGAGATAGAGCAGGAACACAAGCAGGGGGAGCGGGAGAGGGAGAAGCAGGCCCCCTGCTGAGCAGGGAGTCCGATGTGGGACTCGATCCCAGGACCCTGAGATCGTGACCCGAGCTGAAGACAGATGCTTAACAACTGAGCCACCCAGGCATCCCCCTAGTCTTGCTCAGGGAAAATGAGTGGCTTCTCCTCAAGTGCTCAACCCTACCTCCGCTCCTTGCCTCCATCCTGACACTGATGGTCCTGTGTTCTAAGTGTGCACTTTAAGTTCTATGAGGGCAGACACCCCCAGTGCCTGGCCCAGAACAGTCACCAACACAGACTACAGAACCTGTGGTAAATGGACCTGGGGACTTAGTGTGTGTTTGGTCCAGTACCCCAGTGGCCGGGGAATGGGTTGAGTGAGAACAGTAAACAAGATGGTGGATGGAGCACAAGTCTTGCAGCCGGGGCTTTTGGAGCCAAGTCTTATGGCAGCTGTGCAATGATGAATTGTCCTTTTACTCCTCGCAGATTAGTTTTTAAAGGTATGTCCGTATCTCGCCCAAATGCTGTGGTTGGCAAGTGTCGGATGATCCGCCACTCAAGAGACAAGAAAAATGAACCCAATCCCCAGAGGTGTGTTCTTTTTTCATTTACATTCCTTCTTTCTCCTTTCAGACGGGGGGAGGCCGCAGGAATGAGGCTCTAGAGGGCTCCATGCCTTGAGGGAGAGGGAGGGTTCTGTCCAGGGGACTGGTACAGTAGGTGGGCATGTGATGAAGGACAAATGTTTAATGCTTTTTTCTTAAGATTTCTGTTTTGACACCAACCCTTTGCCTATCTTTTCCCTGTAGGTTTGACCGAATTGCACATACAAAGGAGACCATGCTCTCGGATGGTTTGAACACACTCACTTACAAGGTGTTGGACATAGAGAGAAACCCATTGTATACCAAAATCACAGTGGACATCGGGACACCGAGCTAGCATTTCGGTACACTAATAAGAGACCTGAAAATGACCAGGGACCTTTGCTCTGTGTCTCTGCCAATCTGCTGGGCTGGTCCCTTTCATTCTTAACAATCGGAGTGATAGGCCCCCTTCATTCATCATTCAGATGCCTTTCCAGATGACCAGGATGAGTGGGACATTTTGCGCCCAACTTGGCTCGGCATGTGACTTCTTAGCTCTACAAGGTATTTGTAAATGTAGAAACCATCAGCCTTTGGGGGATTCTCGGCATGTTCACAGTGTCACCCCAAAGAATCAGTACGCAGCCCAAAATTTGGTGACTGTGGGACTCATTCCCAGTGATAAACTGCTAATTTGTTTTGAAATAGGTAAGAATTTCGCTTTAAATTGTGGTATTATTACTTTATGAAAAATCGGAGAGTGCTGCTGAAATCAGATTGGTGTGATGTTTTTTGTTTGCATATTTTAACAGACAAACACAATCTCAACCATTCTCATTTTACCCCTTCCCCACCTTCTTTTAGTGGTATGCAACTACTACAATCACTGTGTGTGTGCGCGTGTGTGTCTTTTTGTAGCAAAAGGATTTTAAAACTTGAGCCTTGGACCTTTTGCCCTGCTAATGTGTGAATTCCAAGGCAGCATTAGTGTTCTTGGTGACACTAAGAACAAGGCAGCCTTGGGTGTTCTCACATTCAGTGGCCTTTCTCCAGATTGTCTGATTTCTGAATGTAAAGACTTTTTTTTTTTTTTAAAAGCAGTTTGTAGTATTTTAAAGAAAGAACAAATCGGGTTCTAATTATGATCTAGCTTGATTTTGTGTTGATCCAGATTTGCCTAGCTATTTAGTGTTAAATCATTGCAATTTATTTTTCTGAGCATGCTATATAAACTTGAATTTCTTATGTATTTGTATTGTGGTGTTTAAATGTGGGGAGGGGATTGAGCATTTTTTAGGGGAAAAACTAATGTATGCTGTACTGGCCATGAATGGACCTCTGATTTAGTCAGCAGGCCAGGTTTTGTGAAGAGCAGAATCACCTTTAGGCCCTTTGAGGGTATGGCCTCCCTGGTCAGAGTTATCCTGCTAGACCTCTGAGGGAGGCAAAAGCTTAGGCTTGCTAGACAAAGCTCCCCACCTCCCTCCCCTCCCCAGGTGGGAGGGAACCTCCACCCCTCTTCCAGCCCACCCTGGGACCTTCTGCTAGGGCCCTAGGCTGTGGAGTTGTAAATGACAGCCATCAGGTTGTTGACTGGCCCCGTGAGTCTGGGGAGGGGGAGGAAATCACTGTTCTGGCCCCTGTGGAGTCTGGGGCCCACCTCCTTGGCTGTGCTGGCCACACTGTCTGGCTTACCTTGCAGGACCCGTTCTCCTCCCACCGCCCCCCCCCCCCGCTTTTTTTTTTTTTTTTTTTTGGCTTTCTCCTTCCTTCCTCCCCGTTTTTTGTTCCTTCGCCTCTTGCCTGTTCCCTAAAACTTGCCTGTGGCACTCAGGGTCAAACAAACTATTCATTCTCCAGCATGAATGTGCCTTTTAATTAGTCACCTAGAAAGAAGTTGAGCTGAACCCTCCCACACTCCCCCACAACCACTCTGGTGCCTAAAGCCTCCCATCCCCCTCAGGTTTTTAGCAGGTGCTCCCACTCCAGGGAGGCTGATCCACAGGGGTGTCGTCTCCAAACCCATCTCTGCTGGGAGAGGTTTAGCCTCCCTGGGACAAGATGCACAAGGGCATTCCTCCCACTGGGCACCCTTGCCACGTCCAGCCTGGCTGGGCTAAGGGCAGAAGATTCAGCTGTTTAATCCCAGGGTTGACCCTTCAGCTGGTGGCAGCCTGGAGCCCCACCCTGACCTCCTGGGAACCAGCCCCTAGTGTGGAGGCCGAGATGGTGCCCAGCCCCAGTCGTCCCTGTGCCTTTAAGGATGCTCACGTGGTTCTTTTTCCAGAAGTCTTTGTATTGATTAAAGATTATTTTCTGCTGCAGCAGCAGCTGGGCTATGCAAAAAGTATTCTTTCTCTCAGTTCCCCATTCCTGAACAGCGATGTCAGTGGAACCAAGAATGACCGCACTAAGAGGGAGTTTTGGGAAATGCAAAGAATGAAGACCTCTCTTTCTGTCCCCAGATCCTGACTTTTCCAAAGTGCCTTAAAAGAAAGGAGACAAATACCCTGGGTGATAATTTCTTTTTACTTTACTCTTAAAGAAAATTCTGACTTTTGTTTGTTTGTTTTCCTGTCCCTTCACGTTCCATTGGAATAGTCAAGTATGTGGTTCATTCTCAGAACCAAGGGAAATCCCGCTTCACCTGTTGCCCATTTGCTGACCTTCTGGTGCTCTCAGGGGGCCCACTTGGGCCCCAGGTCAGGCCCACATGCTTGCCTGGTTCCTAAGATGCTACAGGTCCTGTTTTCGCTGAGGGTTAGGGAGCATTTCCTTCACCTGGAAGTTGTCACCATGAAGTTGTTGTATGCTGCGTCTTTTCTCTGTTTCTGTCCATCCTGTTGCTGGTGACCCTGTAAAGTGGACTTTGGGAAAGAGGGCGGCCGTGGCACGAGAGGGTAAAGGAAATGCTGGCGCTGGCTCTCAGTCTGGGCAGGGTGTCTGCCGACCTCAGGGCTGGGCGTGGGGTGCCCCCCCTCAGCCAGGACGGCAGCTTTCCTGTCCTAGAGACCTGTTGTGTGTTTTGATTTCCCATGTATGCAAATGTATGGATTTATCATTGTAAGTGGGCAGGGGGCGGTGTGTGTGTCTGACCTTGGTGTTCAAAACAACTGTATTTTTGTCTTTAAAATCCAGTAATATAACGTGAATAAATGACCTTATCTTTGTAATCTCAGGTGGTTTCTTTTCTGATTTCCGGGGTTTGGGCTCTCCCAGGGCTGGAGGGAAATGATTGGGACTGACTGCTGGGAGGATCAGAGGAAAGCAAAGGTCTGCCACCTGTGCCCCCCTCCTTGTGTGTGTGTGGGGGAATCTCACCTGACTGTGCTCCGCCTACCTCACTGGGATCTGCTGTTTTTGAGGCTTGTGTCTAACATACTGACTGGCGCCTCACAGGCACTTACTACATACAGAGTAGCTGGTGCCACATCTAAATAACATTCTTCCTAGCAAGTCTCGGGCCACATTCTGCCATAGTCAACAAATGCTGGGGTAGTTCTGAGATCGTCCCCAGAGCCATTTCCACAAGGTGTTCTCAGTGTAACTTGAATGGGTATTCCACAAAATAAGATTTCTTGTCGGTCCCAGGAAATGTAAATATTCTCCAGGGTCTTAGCTGTGACTCAAGGATCTGAGGCAGTATGTACCCCGGGTGCCTCCTCCTCATTGCCCCCAGGATCAGGCACCAGCAACCTCTTACGTGCTGGTTGGATTGAATTGGCATCTGGAAGAAATGTGTCCAAGGAAACCAGGGTGCAGGAGGGGTCACCCCTGCTCTCCAGGCTGATGGAGCTGGGAATGTGGGACCAACTGGGCAACAGGAGCAGGAAGGGCAGCACTTCATAGCCCCCACAGTGCCATCTGGCTGTCCCCACCCATCCTTGTGATGGCTAGAAGGATCCCTAGGGGCTTCAGACCTGAACAGAGGTGGCCCTGGGCTCAGATCTGACCTTCAAACAGGAGACGACAAGACTCTGGTCCTTTGGACAAAGTGCTGCCTTAGAAGGCTTTGTAAGCTAGAAGGTCTGGGTTAAGTGGAACACCCTTCTGTCCCCAAAGATGCACATATTCACACAGATACATATGTACTAACATGCATAACACACCTGACATGTGCCTAAGAGAGACCAGAGTGCCTAGGTTCAAATCCTACTGTTGCCTCTTCCTAGTGCTGTGACGTGACCAGCCCCCTTCTGGAGATATCCAGGACCTCACAGTCGTGTTTTCCCACCCCTTCCTTGCCTCACACCAGCAAAGGTGTTTGGAAGGGCAGCACTGGGGAGGAAGGGGGCTTGAACCCCTGGTGGGCTCCAAGGGTGCCAGGAAGGGAAGAAGGCAGGAGGAAGGGGCCGCAGACAGGCCCCTGGGGTTGGCCACTTCCTTGAGATGTGCTCTGTCTCTAGTCTCCCACTTCACATGGACCCAGACCAAGTGTGAGCCAGGCAGAGCCTGGTAGTTGTGAGTACGGATTCAGTGGGCCCCAGGTCCCCCAGCACAGTACCTTTTTCCATGGGAGAATGTGACCTGGGTGCCAAATCACTGTCTTACAAACGTCCATCAGAGGCAGGGCCGTGGTACCCAGGTTGGTGGGCACTTGTGCAGGTATGAGTGGGACCTCCCAAGGCAGGACTGTTTGCTGTTGGTGACAGAGGGAAGCCATGTGTGGGGAGGGTGGTCAAGTTCTAGGTGTTGCCAAGTCTCCACCACACTTCCAGGCTCCCCTCCTCCAGTTTGTTCCAGGAGGTGAGAGTTTGCTCATTCCCCGGGGCCAGTTTCTTAGAACTGGGACTTCTCAACCCTGTTAGAAAGAAAATGAGGTTTGTCTGGCTGAGCAGGTCATGCCAGACAAGTCTTACTTCCTCCTCTGGCAGAGTCCCTGGGCAGGGAACGTGGCTTTTGCCTTCATCTGGGCTCAGGGAACTGTACCTGGGCTGTGAGGCAGAGGAACCTTCAGGGCATGGTTGTGGGTGGGGAGTGTTAGGGTCAGTAGACCAGAAACCAGAGGGATATGACACTCCAAGGACATGTGCACTTGAGCAAGATGTGTGCCAGGTCACCAGGCAGGGAGCCTGGGAAGATGGCCGGGAAAAGGCCATATAAACAATGATCATTACTGCTGGCTCTTTTCTGCCTTCCCACTCACTGTGTAACCCTGGGCAAGTTGATTCCCCTCTCTGAGCCCTCAGTTTGCTCTTCTTCTGTTTCAGGACTTGCTCCCAGAATCCACCTCTGGTCTCCGCATAGTTCTGCCCTTTCCCCAGTAGGAAGTGCCCTGATCTTGGGTTTCCTCTTGTACCTGAGGTTAACCCTTCTTACCACCTTGAAGGAAGTCACTTTATCTCTGAGTCTTCATTTATAAAAATAGCAGGATCACCCCTACCTGCCCTGTGCAAATCAAAACCACACTGAGATACCACCTTGTGCCAATTAAGATGGCTGTCATCAAAATAGCAGGATGAATATTGCAGAGGATGTGGAAAAATTGGAACCCTGGGCACTGCTGGTGGGGATGTAATATGATACAGCCCTTGTGGAAAATCACATGGTGATTCCTCAAAAACTTAAACATAGAATTGCCATATGGTCCAGTAATTCCACTTCAGGGTATATACCCAAAAGAAATGAAAACAAGGACTCGAACAGATAATTTGTATACCCATGTTCATAGTAGCCTTATTCACAACAGTCAAAAGGTGGAGATGACCCAGTTGTCTATCAACAGATGAACGGATAAACAAAATGTGGTGTATACATGCAATGGAATATCATTCAGCCTTAAAAAGGAAATTCTGGGGCGCCTGTGTGGCTCAGTCAGTTGGACGTCTGACTCTTGGTTTCAGCTCCTGTAGTGATCTTGGGGTCATGGGATCAACTTCTGCATTGGGCTCTCTGCTTGGCCTGGAGTCTGCTTGGGATTCTTTCTCTCCCTCTCCCTCTGCCCCTCCCCCCCCCGCACTCTCTCTGTCTCTGAAATAGATAAATAAATAAAATCTTTAATAAAAAAAAAGAAATTCTGACATATACTACAACATGGATAAACCTTGAAGATGTTAGGCTAAGTGAAATAAACCAGTAACAAAAGGGCAAATATTACAGGATTCCACTCACTATATGAGGTACCTAAGTAGTCAAATTTATAGAGACAGAAAGTCGGGTGACGGGTGCCCTGGGGCCGTAGGGGAGAGTGAGTAGAGGGAAGAATGGAGAGTTAGTGTTCAATGAGTCCAGTTTTAGTTGTAGAAGATGAAAAAGTTCGGAAGATGGATGGTGGTGATAGTTGCACAATATGAGGGTACTAAATGCCACAGAACCGTGTACTTAAAAGTGGTTAAAATGATAAATTCCGTGTTATATTTGCTACAGACAATGCGTCCCCCTCCCAAAATTCACGTTGAAACTTTATTCCCAATATGATGGTATTTGGAGCTGGGGCCTCTGGGAGGTGGTTGTGTCATGAAGACCGAGCCCTCAAGCATGGGATTACTGCCCTTATAAAAGAGACCCAGAGAGCTCCCTCATCCCTTCTGCCATGTGAGGTTATAGCAAGAAGGCAATCAGTCTGTGAACCGGGAAGCAGCTCCTCACCAGACACCAAATCTGCCAGCACCTTGATGTTTGACTTCCCAGCCTCCAGAACTGTGAGAAATAAATTTCCGCTGTTGATAAGCCATGCAGTCTATGTTATTTTTGTGATAGCAGGCTGAAAAGACCAGGATAGTATATTTTACCACAACTTTTTTAAAAAGGAGGCAGCTCCCTGTCGCCAAACTTGACCTCATCCTGCTCTGGAGGTGGCTGAGTCCAGTATCCACCCGGAGCTTTTCAGTGTGAGAAGAGCTGGCCATGTGGGGAGTGCCACCTGAGGATCCGCAAATCATGGGCACTCAGCTTGATTGCTGACTCCAACGTGGGCCTCTGCCCCAGATGACGGGCTGTTCAGTTGCTACCTTTGCCTAAGACAAACACTCTTCCCTACGGAAGCTAGATGCAGCAAAGCTGTGACACGGATACAACAATCCCTTCGCCGGGGGCGTTGGGTGGAGAAGGTGGAGCTTGGACTCTGGCCGGACATCAGGACTAGAGGGCAAGGAGGTGCTTACTCCCAGAGTGCCCCCTTGGTTCCCATTTTCCGTTGGCAGAACCTAGAGGTTGAGGTGGAGGCTTTTTAAAGGAAAAAATGACAAGCTTGGCCAGATTACACCTAAGCATGAAAACAGTCACCTAGACAGGTTCTGTCCAGATGAAGGGGAAGGCCCCCAAGGGTCAGGATGAGTTCTGGAGGACAGGAGGGACACTTCAGAGAGATGGTCCTATGACTTGGTGTGGGTGAGGGCGGGGGGGGCCTCCACCCTCATGCTGCTACATTGGTACAACCTTTCTGGGAGTGGACTGTAGAGAAGTAAATCCTTTTTCTTTTTTTTTAAAGATTTATGTATTTAGAGAGCACACGTGCATGCTCGAGGCAGGGGAGGGGCAGAGGGAGGAGAGAAAGACTCTCCAGCAGACACCCCTCACCCCGCACTGAGCTTGCAGCCCAATGTGGGGCTTGAGCCCATGACCCTGAGATCATGACCTGAGCTGAAATTGAGAGTCAGCCGCTTAACCAACTGAGCGACCCAGGTGCCCCAGTAGAGAAGTAAATCTTAAAAGTGGGCCTCTCCATCGACCTTGCAATTCAGCTTCTAGGAATTTATCTGACGAAAGCAAAGCCATGCACCAAGATGTATGCGCAGTAGTGTTTACTCAGCCAGCGCTTGTAATGTGAACACTTAGAAGCTACCGTCAGTGGGGGCCTGTGCTAAGTAAAATGAGGTGCATCCGAGCAATTAAGTACAGTGTGACCATTGAGAATGATGAAGTGGATCTATATTTATGGATTGGGAAGAGGTATAAGAAAAAAAAGCAAACTACAGAATGGTATTTCCATATACGGCAGGGAAATGTATGGATAATCTAGTGCAGAAATTACTCTGTAATTGTTTGTGGGAGCAGATGCATGAGCAATAAAATGAAGAGACGATCTTCCCTTCTCCGCACAGACTATACAGCCAGGCTCCCGTTTGGGGTAACAATCTTTAGTGTTTGGGGGGTTGCCTGAGGGCTGAGGCCATTAACGGTGCTGGCCCCATTGAAAGAATGAGCTGGATTGTCCCCTGGGGGTGGGGGAGGGGTTGCATTCTCTGTCAGTGCCCAGACTTGGAAGGAAGCTGGGGGCTTCCTCCCACAGGGAATGGTGGAGGCCTGTGGCCTGTTCCCATGTGGTAGGATGTGGGGATGTTCATGGAGGCCGGATAGGAGCTCAGCTGGGGCCGATGAGCTTCTAGCTATTCTCTCAGATTTAGAAAAACAAAGTTAGGACATTTCTTTTTTTTTTTTAAGGGAAGTTTTTTTTTTTTTTAAAGATTTTATTTATTTATTTGACAAGGAGAGACAGCGAGAGAGGGAACACAAGCAGGGGGAGTGGGAGAGGGAGCAGCAGGCTTCCCGCAGAGCAGGGAGCCCGATGTGGGGCTCGATCCCAGGACCCTGGGATCATGACCTGAGCCGAAGGCAGACACTTAACAACTGAGCCACCCAGGCGCCCCAAGTTAGGACGTTTCTTGCCACTGCACGACTGAACATCCATGCCTTTTATACTTGGGGTAATAGAAATGCTCAAGAGCCAAAAGAATGGGAGGGGGCACTGTTCCCTGGCTCTCAAGGGGCAAGATTGGCCTGAGGCACCTGATCAGGACCCTGTGAGAAGGGTGAGCTTAGGAGGAAGTGAGGGAGCCCCCACTGCCCACGGATCTTTGGCCCCAGAATCCAGGAGCTCTGTTGCTGAGGGAGGCCCTGACATCTGGATTCTGACACAGATTTGAGCAGGGAGCTATTGTAGACTCATGTCCGGTCCAGATGTGAGTGCTGGACAACTGGCCTGTGCTCCTGGGACCGGTCCCTGCCTGGGAGGCATGTGCCAGAGAAGGGTGGGGGGATACCAGGCCTCTAACTTTTGATCCTTATCTGGTAGGATGCCAAGAGTTGTGTGCCCAGCCCTGCCCCACCCTGCTCAGCTGGCTCCAAGGGGCCCAGCCAGATGGGGTTCGCTTCATTGAGAAATTTGGACGTGGTGAGCTAGGGGAGGTTATCCAGCCAGGGCCTTGGGCCCTGGTGTCAAAGCGTCCTGTGTTCTCTCAGTAATTTTGGCCTGCTCTGATAACAACAGCCCAGGAGACAGGCTAGCTCCAAGGTCCCAGCTCTGTAGTCGGCAACTTCACCAAGGGCATGCCGGCAGTGAGGGAGCCAGGAAGGGCGGCTGCAGGCAGATGGGGTGAATGGCTGCGGCTGTGTGTGGGCCCTTAGGAGCGCGCCTGGCACTTTCCGACCTGCTCTGCGCTGCTCATACAGTATTCCCCATCACAAGAAACTGAGGCTCAGGGAGGTCATGTGAGTTGTACAAGGTCACCCAGAGTTCGTGTCTGACCCAGCTCTCCTGAGTCCCACCGGCCCCTGGACCATGAGTCCACCACTCATCCAGACTCAGCAGCCCTCCCTCCACAAAGCAGGTGGCAGGTTAGAGGCTGCGGGCTGAGTGGTGCCCCAACCCCGCAGGAAGATGTGGCCCTTCCTTCAAGCCCAGCGCCAGCAGCATTGCCCAGGAAAGTGCAGTGCAGATTGAGGACTGGGCCCAAGAGCACGGTTTTTATTTTGTGTGTTTTTCAGTTTGTTTGGTTTTCCCCTTTACAGTTTAGGGGACTTGGGGATCAGGCATACCTCCTGGCAGTGGCTCCCAGAGCAGGGACATCTGTGCAACCGCAGTCTGGGAGACACACAGGGTGGGGGACGTGGTGGTGAGCATTGAAATCCTCCAGGAGGATGCAGGAGACCTGGGTCTTGGGGTTAGACCCCTGAGGGCTGGGGCCCCATGTGGCCCTGAAGAAGTGGGGCTGCTCTCTGCGCCTGGAAGCCTCACTCCGGGAAGCAACCAGCTGGCTCAGTGCCAGCACCGCTCCTCATGCCCCCGCTTAGCACCGTCCCTGCCAGGGGCTGACACCTGGCATCCAGGATTCACCACAGTATTGACCCGAGGCTGTGGAGACCAGCGGCGGAGGGTGGAGACAGACGCCTGGACTTCGGTTCAGCCCTCCCTTGTCCTTCTGGGCACCTGTCCCCCACTTACCATCCAGCCTCTGCCCAAAGGAGGGCAGTGCCACACCATTCCCAATCCCTCTGAACGTTCTTGGCCAAAGGCACCTTCCTAAATGAAGCCAGGACAGGGTTTTGATTGGTCTGATGGTTCATGGTTTTTAGACAGGCTGAACCAAGAGCGTTAAAAAGCAAGTCTTTGGGTTTGACTTTATCAGACTCCAGACCTCAGTGATTCACGTTTCATGTGGTTTGCCCTGGCTGGAAGCTGACCCAGCCGCAGTGAGACTGTGGAATGAGGGGGGAAGATCCGCTGCTGAGGACAGAAGAGACCTCCCCATGACTGATTTGTCAGCTCAGAGGCCAGCCTGGGCTCTGCCTGGCAGCTGGATGCTCTGCCCCTGACTCAGGTGCTGGGGCTCAGCTTCATCTCTCACAGGCCCTGGCCATGTTCACTGGTGGGTCTGGCTGATGAGCTGGGCCCTGCTGGCTGCCCAGGGCCTGTGGGCACTCTCCCCATCTTGGGCCTGCCCTATCTTGCAGGTTCACTGCCTGCACCTTCCAGAACAGTGTTCCAGGGCTTTTCTTCATGGGAAACAAGGCCTCCCAGGCCTTTCACTGGCCTGCCACCAACTCTGAGGTGAGGACACAGCTGGGGTTGCTTTGCTTTGGGCAGATGCAGGCAGTAGAGGGAGCTAAGGAAGCCCTGGACGGGGAACCCAGTGTTGATCCGATGGGTGACCAAGGCCAGAAACTGGGTGGGGAGGCTGTGAGGGCCCTTCAGGGCTGCCAGCCATGGTTCTAGGAAAACTCTCCAGGCTGTTTTATTTCTCCAGCTCCTTCTGCCTGTTTGAGGTTGCTGCTGGGGTGCTTAAGACAAGACTCAAGGCCAGAAACAAAAGTCGCCTTTGTCAATCCAGAAAACCAGGAGGGTGGAAGGAAAGGCAACTCCAGGCAGTCCTGAGGCACATTCCCAGGGGCATGGTTCACAGTCCAAAGGGAACTAGGCCTTTGCTGCAAGCCTTCTGGGAAGGCCCTGTTGCTGCTCTTATTTCTTTAGTCTGCCTTATCACCTGAACTGAGGCTGCAAAAACACGAAGTTCAGCTTACAAAGTGAAACACAGACTTGTCCCAAGGGTCTCTGGTGGCCTAGCTCCTGTTTTCTCCCAAACGCTGCTGGAGACAGACCCCAAGGGAACATCAGAGCATCAGCCTCGCACCACTCCCTGGGAGGGCTCCAGCCCTGAGCATCTGTGCTGACATGTCAGCCTCCTGCTCAAGTTCCCCTGCCAGTAGCTACCGGAGGGCCACTCTTTTAAAGGGGACTTGGTGTTCAGGTCCAGCTGCAATCTACAGGAGAGGAGACAGACCCACCAGGAGCTTTAGGGCTGTGGAACAAGGCCACTCTACTTGCCTGGAAGGCACAAATCATTCCAACAGACATAGCCTCTCCCACAGGTGCTCACAGTACTTACCAGTAAACAAAGCACTTCCTTAACTTCTGGTCTTGTTGCTGGGCCATTGGCAGAATGTAAAGGGTATGGACTTACATTATAGTCAGATATATTTGTGTTCAGAGACCTGACTTCAGGTGCCTGACTGGCTCAGTTGGAAGAGAATGTGACTCTTGATCTTGGGATCATGAGTTTGAGGCCCATACTGGGTATAGAGATTACTTAAATAAATAAACTTGAGAGAAAAACAAAAGGACCTGATTTCATCATATAGACATTGTAGGACATTGGGCAAATTACTTTTTTTTCTGTATAGATATCCAATTATCTCAGCACCATTTATTGGAAAGGCTGTCTTTTCCCCACTGCTCTGCATTGCCACCTTTGTGTGACGGTCTATTTCTGGACTCTATTCTGGTGTGTTGCTCTATTTATTTATCCTAGGCCAGACCATACTTCTTTTTTTTTTTAATATTTATTTATTTGATAGAGAGAGCGCACGTGCAAACGTGAGAGTCAGGGGAGAGGCAGAGGGAGAGAATCTTCAAGCAGACTCCCCACTGAGCGTGGAGCCTGACATGGGGCTTGATCCCACCACCCTGAGATCATGACCTGAGCTGAAATCAAGAGTTGGATGCTTAACCGACTGAGCCACCTGGGTGTCCCAGATTGGTTTTTAATTAGTAAACCAAACTTGTGTTCCTAGAACAGAACCAATTTAGTCATAATCTATTCACTGTTTTAAACTGCAAGATTTGGTTGATTGATCTGTTGTTTAGGATTTTTGCATTTATGTTCATAAATGAGATTGGCAAGTAATTTTCCTTCTCATAATATCCTCATCAGGTTTTCATAATTTCTGAAGGAATTATTTTTCCTTTTCATTTCAATATTATATGTCTGTTCAAAGAAAAACATTTTGGTTTTGATTCTATTGCATTTTATTTCCATTTCATTAATTTCTGATCTAATTTTTAAGATTTCCTTCTACTCTATTTGGGTATAATTTGCTTTTTTTTCATGCTTTGAGACTAGGGTTTAGCTCTTGATATATATTTAAGTATAGTCATTTAAATTTCCCTCTAAGCACATATTTAACTGTATTCTACAATTTTGTGTCATGTTTCTTACTATCTAGTTTCTACTTTGAAATTTTTTCTAATTCCAATAGACTTTTTTTTCTTTCATCTACTGATAACATAGAAATATGCTTTTTAAATGTCCTATCATGTGTAGAGATATGTTCATGGAGAGAATGTGACTGCCAGTTGACCCAGAAGCTGGACCTTGGGCGATCGAGGCTCCTCACCCCCTCCCTGGTCCTTAGAATGTACACTAAGCTTACTGTTCCCACCGTGGGAACTGTTGCAAGGATGTAGCCTTGGGAGAGGAAGGTGTTGCTGAGACAATCTGGATAGTATATGTGACTGAACCCAGTTAAGGCCTCTATATGAACTTTTTTTTAATTTTTTTTTTATTTTTTAAATATTTTATTTATTTAACAGAGAGAGAGAGAGAGAGCACACAAGCAGGGGGAGCGGCAGGGAGAGGGAGAGGGAGAAGCAGGCTCCCCACCGAGCAAGGAGCCCGATGCGGGACTCGATCCCAGGACCCCGGGACCATGACCTGAGCCGAAGGCAGACACTCAACCAACTGAGCCACCCAGGCGCCCCTCTATATGAACTTTTAAGATTTGGAGGATGGGTGCAGAAATCTACTGCTTTTGCAGTAGCCTAACACAAGTCTCATAAATAAGTCTCCTTGCTTATTAAAACTGCCACTTACTAATCAGGAGTGGTCTGCCTCTTTCTTCCGTCTCTCCCTACCCCCTGTGTACAGTAGCAAGTTTCAGATTACACCCAGAAAGCTCCCAAATTTTTGAATCAATACTTGGGTTTTCAAATTTTTGTGAAGTTTCTGTTTGTTTCTTATGGCTTTCTAGCTCAATTTCATTGTAAGCAGGAAGCATCTTCAGGATGATATCAATCCTTTGAAATTTGTTGAGACTTGTTTTGTGGTCCAGCGTGTGGTCAACTTTTGCAAATGTTCTTGTGTGCATAAAATAGACAATGTAGTCAGAATTTTGAAGGACAGCATTCTGTGTATGCCCATTAGGTCAAATTTGCTAATTGTATAGTTCAAATCTTTTATAGCCTTAACAAATTTTTAAATCAGATCTTCTATACCCTTTGTTAAAAATCTTCCACTATGATTGTGCATTTTTCCGGTTATTCTTGTAGTTCTATCCCTTCCTACCTTTCATGTTTTGAGGGTATATTATTAGAGGCTTACAAACTTAGAATTATTATATCTTCTTGGTTTACAGCCTTTGCCTTAAAGTCAGCTTTATCTAGGCATTAGATAGTGGTGATGGTTGCATAATCTTGTGAAGATAATAAAAATAAATTATTAAGTTGTACACTTGAAATGGTATGAGAAAATCTACCTCTCCTCTTGGTTAGAGTCCTTGCGTTCCATATTTTTCCACCCTTTAAATTTTTCTGTATCCTTATGTTTTACCTGTGTCTCTTATAAACAGCATATAGATGTTTTTTAAATCCAGTCTAACAATCTTTGTATTTTAACTGGAGAATTTTTTCCATTTATAGTCAAAGTAATTATGGATATATTTCCGTCTAAATCTATCACTTCATTAAGTGTTTTCTGTTTGTCTCACATGCACTGTATTCCCTTTTCTCTCCTTCCTTGACCTATTTTTGAATTGACTATGTATTTTTAACTTTTCTGTTTCCCCTCTATTGGCTTAGAAATTATGCATTCTTTTACTGTTTTTTTTTAGTAGTTATTTTACAGGATTACCAGATCAATTATTGATTTAGTAAAGTCTACTACGAATTTGCCTTCTTTCAGAACAATGCAAGAACCTTGGAACACTTTCACTCCTTTTATGCCTTCTTGACTTCTGTGTTATTATTGTCATGCATTTTAATTTCACTATATTTGATGCCTCACAAGAGATTATTATTGTTATTGTTTTACAGTCAATATCAATTTGAATTTATCCACATATTTACCATTTTTCATTATTTTCTGCATTTTCAATGATTCTATCTGGAATAATTTTCCTTTTGCCTGAACAACATTTTCAGTGTGGCTCAACTGGTAACAAATTCTCTCTCTCTCGCTCTTTTTTGTCTATTTATTTCACCTTCACTATTTCTGGATCACATTTTTAGAATGCAAAATTTCAAACAAGTACAAAAACAGAGAGGCTGGTGTAATGAACTTCTGTACTCATAATTAAACTTCAACAATGATCAGTACCCACTCAATTTGTTTCACACCACCCATTCCTACCCAGTCTCAGATTATTTCAAAGCAGATATCTGACATCGTAATGTTTCATCTGTAAATATTTCATCTGTAAGTATTTACTATCACTGAAAAGATACTCTTTTTAAAAATCCAAATAATTAAACATAATAATTATTTAATATCAAATATTCTGTGTTCAAATTCCTCCAATTGTTTCGTATGTTCTAATTTATAATTTTTTTGAATCATAATCCCACCTTTCTTCTTCAAGGATATTTTCACTGTATATAGAATTGAATTTGTCAGTTATTTTCTTTCAGTGCCTTTAAGATACAATCCCATTGTCTACTGGTTTCATTGATCCTTATGGGAAGATATGTATTAGTCTAATTTTTGCCTTTTTTTTTAGGGTGTCAATTAATATTTATTTTTTTAAATAATTTTTTATTGTTATGTTAATCACCATACATTACATCATTAGTTTTTGATGTAGTGTTCCATGATTCATTGTTTGTGCATAACACCCGGTGCTCCACGCAGAATGTGCCCTCTTTAATACCCATCACCCCCGGCTAACCCATCCCCCCACCCCCCTCCCCTTTTCTTTTTTAAGGTTATAGGGTCCCCCCAACCCCGGATGCTTTCAAGATTTTCTTTTTGTCACTGGTTTGATCAGCTTTTCTATGATGTGGCTAGGCATGGGTTTCTTTTTATTTAACCTATTTGGATTTCCAAGACTTGAATCTCTGGCTTCACACCTTCTTCCCTTTTGGAAAGTTTTCAACCATTAGCCCTTCAGCTTTTGCTATCTGTCTTTTCTTTCTTGAATTTGAATTACTCATTGTTAGATCTTTTCATCACACTCTTTATGAATTATTTCTCTCTTTTGTATTTTCAAAATTTTGTTTTTCTGCACTTATTTCTGGTTATTTTTTTATGACTTATTTTCCAATTCATGAATTCTCTCTTTAGCTTGTCAAATGAATTGGTAAACCTATCCATGATTTCTTATTATTTTATCTTTAGCACTCAAATTTCCATTTAGTTCTTTTTTATTGTTCCCAGTCCTCTGTTGAAAATCTCAATCTTGCCTTGAACATGGTAATACCACATGGTAAATATAGTTAAAGTTTGTATCTTATAATTCCAATATTTGGAGACCCCGTGGAATTGTTTCTATTGTCTATTGTTTTTGCTGATTTTCATTTATGCCCTATTGTCTGTACATGGGCCTTGTATTTGTAAAACACAATGCAAAAAATTGTTTATGGCAATAATTTGAGGCCTAACTTGTCTTCCTCCGGAGAAGATTACCTTTACTTGCTTCTGCCAGGCTCTTGGGAGTTACTGGCATTCTAGAATGACTTTATTCCAATTTTAAGGATTGAGATGATCTGAAACTGATCCCTGTGAGGAGGGCCTATCTACTTCTAATTCAGCCTTATTTTTAAGGTTCAGGCTTTCAGTATAATAACCCAAGCATAGTTCAGCAGGGCTCCTCACTTTGGCCACTCCTAAACTCCAATCCCTGTCCTCTGTTCAAAAAAGCCATCTGTCTCTTGGTCCTCCATTCTGTCATTGACAAATACCCCTTGGGGGCAGGGGAGGGACGACTCAAACATTAATTTATTATCTCTTCTATGCCTTCTGGCAGATTTGTCTTATATTTTCCAGTTGTCTTCATTAGGGGAGATGGGCCAAATTACAAGAAGTGAAACTCTACTTAACTTTCTGAACCTTAATTTTCTCAAGATGAAGACCTGGATGTGTTCGTTGGATTTGGCAACATGGAAGTCACCACTGACCTTGACATAAGCATGCTTTGTGGAATGGTACAGATGAAAGTCAGATTGGAATAATAGGAGTGAATGGGGTGAGGAGGTAGAAACAGCATTTGGAGGCAATTCTTTCCAGAAACTTGGCTATGAAGGAAAGAAGAAAAATGAGGTAGAAGATGTTGAGGAATGATGTTGGTCAAAGGAAAATTTTAAGACTCAGAGTACTAGAGCATATTTGTATGCTGCTGGGAATGCTTATGATGATCTATATATTTGCCATCCTCATGATAGGTATATTTCATACCCATATGACAGTTAAATTCACGAGTTGGCTTTCTATGTCAGCCGCATAGTGGTGTTTTAATTAGCATGAGTCAAAGCCCAGGTCCCATGGTCAGCTCTAGCTAGCTTTCCTTATCACATCCCTAGTTATTTTCATTTCTTCTTTTACTCACTCCAATACCATGCTTGGTCCTAGTTTAAGCCCCCATTCCCTTTTACTTGATCTGATTCTCCTGACTGAAGTTCCCACCATTAGGGTTACAGTTCCCAGCCCCTCCTACAAGAAGTCACCAGAGCCATGCATATATATTATGTGCCAGGTCCTATTCTAGGTGTTGGGAGCTCTAAAATGCAAATGTAAACACATCAGTCTCCCACTTAGTAATACCTCTTCATTCCCCATTTTCCTCTGGCTGAAGCCTTAAATCCTACCTGTCTCCCCAGCCTCACCCCTCTCCACCCACCCTTCCTTTCCTTTCTTCAGCAGGCCAGTGTGTGGGGTAAAGCTGGCCTGGCTGAGAAAGAGATGCTTGGGTTGGGGAAGGTAGGGGCTCTGGGTGTCTCAGCTTGTCTGCCCAGCCTGGCTGACTGTCCCAGGGCTACCCGCTGTGCCTGGGGAGACTGTTTCCCTTGGCTGGGAGTCTCTGGGGCAGCATTTGAGCCAGAACTCCAGTTCTGGGGAGACAAAGGTGGGAGCAGACATCCTGGACTGGTGAGCCAGGGCTGAGCTGTGCCAGGGCCTTTGTTTCTAACTTAGGAGAGGCTTCAGGTTTCTGTCTTTTTTCTAACAACGGGGGATATGCCACGTGGGTAACACAGCGGCCAAAATCAACAGGAAAAATGATACCCAGGGGAAAAGCTTACTTCCTTAAGTCACAGTGCTGTGGTGTGTGTATGTGTTAAAGTTTCTGTGTCTGTCACATGATTTTATGTGTCTCTGTATGTGTATTTCGTGTGTGTGTGTGTGTGTGTGTGTGTGTGTGTGTCCCTGAGTTCCTGGCTGTGCACCTGTCTATGTTGTATGTGGAGAGTGAGCAGAGGGGAGGGTCTGTATTGTGCCCTGTATCCATGAATTAGTGAAGCCTGCCTGTGCTGTGTGCCTGTGTCTATCTGCATGTATGTCTGTATCATGTTTCTGGGTGTATCTGATGTATGTTTGTATGTGTTCTAAGCCTATATGTTTATGTGTATTTAGCCCCGAAATCCCATGACTTCATCCCCTCTTAACATTTCTCCTTGACTCACTTCAGCCACTCTCTCTTGTGGTCCTGTCCTGAATCTTGTCTTCGGTGAGAAGGGCTCCATCTCAGAATTCTCAAGATCCAATGTTTCAGATTCTGACATGCCCTCTCTCTAGTTCTCTCGTGCTCTGACCCTCACCCCACGGGTCTTTTACATCCTCGGGGCCTCCAGCCTTTCGTGGCTCCCCTTCCCCTTCAGGCTTGACTTCCACGTCTATCACTTCCACTGCTCTCTCCTCGGACCCTCAGTGTCCTAACCTCCCAATTTTATCTCACCCAGCTAATCCCCAGCAATGTAGTTGAACCCTACTGGAGAAAAATCATACACAGTTGGGTGGATGAGTCTACCTAAATAAAGTTTATTACCTGTAACCACAGCTGGGGCTTCCTCTACCTGATACAAATGGTCTTCTCCTATTTATAGTGATTCCTTTCTCCAGTTGCAACGTTTGCCCCACTGCAAGTGCTTCAGTTGATCTGAACACAGAGGCTTTGCCTCCTAACACCTCACAGAAAAAAGCAAAATAAACCCTGAGGTTAATGGGTGTAAACTTCCCCCACTTCCTGCCCCCCCACCTCCAAACTTGTCTGCAGCTGCACCCATTCTCATCTCCTTTTTCTGTATCTTGGTGTCCTTCCTCACATCCAAGGCTAGATCCATCCGAAAGAATCCATCTCTGTTCTCTTTTGTCAATACTCTTTCACTTACTTATTTCTTAAGTAGGTTCGATGCCTAGCATGGAGCCAAACACGGGGCTTGAACTCATGACTCTGAGATCGAGACCTGAACTGAGATCAAGAATTGGATGCTTAACCAACTGAGCCACCCAGGTGCCCCTGTCAGTACGCTTTTAATAAAAAGTGACAGAATCCCAACCCAACCAGCTTAAGGAGATAAAAAAGGATCCTTTACTAGCTCACACAACTAGGATGCCTCAAGTTGTATTCTTTTTAGGAGGAGCTCATGTCATACCACCTGGACAATGTCACGATTCTGAGCCTCTGTTTCCTCGTCTATAAAAGAGGCTACTAATAGTCCTTACCACATAGAGTTTTGTGAGGACGAAAAGCCACCAGAAACCCAGAGAGCACTATTGATGGCTATCATGTCTTTCTCTATGTAGCGGTTTCATTTTTTTCTCTGCAGCCTGACTGTCTTTGCTCCTCATTCATGCAGGAGAAAGTGACCACCCGCAACTCCTCAGCATATCAGGCCAGCTGGAACTAGAATATTTAGATCCCAAATATTAATACTTGGGAGAGAAAATCCTATCAGCTTAGTTTGGGTTAGTGTCCACCACTGGGCCATTCAGGTGAGGAGAGAAATGCAGCACCCCCCTGGGGGTCGTTGGAGCACCTCAGAAAGAAACGAGAATTATGGGTTGGCCAGACATCCCAAAAGGTGTCCAACTGCATTTGGAGAATGGGACACCTTGGTCTGCTTTATGAGCAGGAATAATATGGGGAATGAAGCTAGAAGCTTCCCCTCGATGTAAAGAAAGGCCAAGCATTCCAGGTGTATAAGTTTTGTCCTTATTCTAGTCCCTGGAGGTTGAAGGAAAGTAGTCTGGGTAAGGAGATCAGAGATGCTAGTTACAAAAAAGGACAATAGTGGGAAGTCCCCGTGGGGGAAGTACACGAAGCTGCTGGGGCTCGTTCTGGCCTGGCCCGGTTGATTCTATTTGTACAGATACTAGATCAAAGAGTGCTAAGAGAAGCCTCTGGAAACCACAAGTGCTAACAAGTCAAGGTGTGGGGAACTGGGCTCTCCAACCCTGGCCTCCCATCCAAGCCCCCAGGCTTGTGGGAAGAACACTTTCTGTGTAAATAAAGGATGTGCTGGCCACACCCCCCATTATGGCATTGGGTCACAGAAGCTGACTTGGCCAGTAGTGACACAGATAGGGATCCCAAGGGTCAAGGCAAAGTGGAAGATTATGGGGAACCACCCATCCACCACCTGGTGGCACATGAAAAAGTATACACCCATCTGTGAGAGCAGCATCGCATCAAAGAGGGAGGAGTCTCTCCCTCCAAAACTGACAAGTTTTAGACTTCATTTTGACTTTCAGTATTAATTTTCATTTCTTTCTTTCTTTTATTTATTTTTTTTAGAGAGAGAGAGACAGAGAGCAAGCACGAGTAGGGGGAGGAACAGAAGGAGAAGGAAAGAATCTCAAGCAGACTCTGTGCTGAGCATGGAGCCCGACGTGGGACTTGATCTCACGACCCTGAGATCAGGACCTGAGCTGAAATCAAGAGTCAGACACTTAACCGATCGAGCCACCCAGGTGCCCTCAGTATTAATTTTCTTTTTGTGTTAAGAAACATAAATAGGGCGCCTGGGTGGCTCAGTTGGTTAAGCGACTGCCTTCGGCTCAGGTCATGATCCTGGAGTCCCGGGATCGAGTCCCACATCGGGCTCCCTGCTCAGCAGGGAGTCTGCTTCTCCCTCTGACCCTCTTCCCTCTTGTACTCTCTGTCTCTCATTCTGTCTCTCAAATAAATAAATAAAACTTTAAAAAAAAAAGAAACATAAATAAAAGAAGGGCTTTTACTTCGTAATATATCATCATAATAATAGCAAACCCTTACTCAGTGTTTACTATCTGCCAGGCAAATGCTCTAAGTGTTTCATATATATTAACTCATTTAATTTTCATAACCTTTGAGGTAGGTACTATCATTATCCTTATTTTACAGATGAAGAGACAAGGCAGAGAGAAGTAACTTGCCTAAAGTCACACAGCTAGTAAGTGGCAGAGCTGGGATTCCAACCTGGGCGATCTGGGCTGTTAACCACTCCCAACACTGCTGCTCTCACTCTAATTGTGTGTATTGCTTACGTTCTTTGGAAGCAAAGAACTTAGACTCTTTGGAAGTGAGAAGCTTCCCACAAGCTAACTCAAGGAAACAGGAGTTATTCAAGGATAGAAATTGGCTAAAAGAAAGAGATGGAAGAGCTTGGAAATCTAAATACAGGCACCATGGTTCAGGCCTTTAGGAGTCTGGAAATGGAGGTTGTCTAGGGCTCAGAAGTCACTTCAGCATCCTCAGCAGCAAGGTGGAGCTCAAGGTTCACCACCCCAGAGTCCCTTCACTGACACCACTCAACAGACTTCAGGTGTCTGCTCCATGCTCATCTTATATACTGACTGGCTTGCCTTCCCTCAGCTAAATACCTTTGTGCTCTCTTAGCTAAAGCTGCCTCACACTTTTGTCTTACTCATCTCATGGCTCTCCCTCCCTTAGAACCTTTCAGCTGATCTCTCTACATTTTCAAGGTCATAATTCTGAGACAGAGAGAAAAACTAACTGGCTCAACTCATTTTTTGAGTCAGTTCAAACTGTAGGATGCCAGTCAGCTTATGGCTTGTCTGCTCTTGGGTATCCTATCTACCTCTAGCGTAATCACTTCGGACTAAGATGGAGAGTGGAGTCACATGCTATAAAATCTGGTTGCCTATGGTTGCCCTTTTAGGTGGTGCTGTGGGTGAGGCTGTTTCCTCAGAAGGTGCCTCCATGATATGCATGTGTAGCTCAGGTCCTGTCTAAGCATCATGTCATCAGGCTAGAACTATTCTCTGTGTCCCAAGTTAGTCCCATTTCCTTGCCCTCCTCGGAAGGCATCTTTCCCCCTCTGCTTCTCTCTAGTCCTATAAGCCTGGACTTGGCTGGTCCACTGAGGACAGCATCTGCAGCCATTGTTTTGGACATTGGTCAAAGAAGGGAGGGAAGGGACAGAAGTCAGCATAACTGAGTTCTTACAAGCTTGGGACTCACTGTGAGATCTGGGCAGAGCCCTCCGTTCCTCCTCTCCACTTTCTTGTGTGATGGGACTCTTCAGTGCCTCCTACTGTCCTCACAGACCAGACCATGCAGTCAGGGTTGGCTGTCCACCCAACTAGCTTCATCTCTTCCTCCTTGCTGGATGATCTGCCATTGTATTTGGATGCACAGGAAAGCAGTCTCTTCATAGCCCCAGGTGGCACATGTGCATGTCAGGCCGACCATGGTAATTCCATTCCCCTCACCAGTGATGGCTTCAACTTCACCATGGACACATACTGCCATCTTGGTCAATGTATCAGCTGAAGGGGGAGGGGTTTCTGGAAAAGATTTTTGTTCCTGATAAAAATCCATGTGGAGAAACTGCCCTTTTTTTAATTATAATTTTTTTATTATGTTATGTTAGTCACTATACAGTACATCATTAGTTTTTGATGTAGTGTTCCATGATTCATTGTTTGCATATAACAGCCAGTTCTCCATGTAATATGTGTTCTCCTTAATACCCATCACCAGGCTCACCCATTCCCTCGCCCCCCTCTAAAACCCTCAGTTTGATTCCCGGAGTCCATAGTCTGTCATGGTTCGTCTCCCCCTCTAATTTCACCCCCTTCATTTCCCCCTTCCTTCTCCTAATGTCCTCCATGCTATTCCTTATGTTGCACAAATAAGTGAAACCGCCCTTTTGAGTAGGGCTAGGGCCACACTGTAATCTCTGAAGGGAACAGGATTGCTCTTTGGGAGTTACAGAAAAGCACATTTTGTTCCAAGTTGGAACAGGTGGCTTTCAATCAAGTGGGTATATAAAAAAAAAAAAAAAAAAAGAAAGTCCTTCATCAGGGATGATGCAGAGATTCCTGCTCTGGAAAAGGAGGTGGGAATTAAAAAGGAGAAGGTTGGGCGCCTGGGTGGCTCAGTCGTTAAGCGTCTGCTTTCGTCTCAGGTCATGATCCCGGGGTCCTGGGATCGAGCCCCACATTGAGCTCTGCATCAAGCCCTGCATCAAGCCCCGCATCGGGCTCCCTGCTCCGGGGGAAGCCTGCTTCTCCCTCTCCCACTCCCCCTGCTTGTGTTCCCTCTCTCGCTGTATCTCTCTCTGTCAAATAAATAAAAAATCTTAAAAAAAAAAAAGGTTGAGTTATAAGACCTGTAAGTCATGTCCTGCCTCGAATAGGTAGAATCGTGTGCTAAGTTTTCTCTAGACTTTGCCTTATCATGTTAGATGAAATTGATCTCGTTTAATAGGAAGAGTCAATCTTTTGCCCCATTTTGTCACTCAAATATTGACCCTGCCTTCTACTTCATTTGCTCATTGGAGGATCTCTCTCCCCTATACCTCTCCTCCTTAATAACGAGTTACATATCTGGCGATCCAGTTTACGATGGAAGCTTTTCTTTGGTCAGCCTGCCCTCTGCTGGATTAAGGAGATAGACTGCAGAGACACGGACTTCTGGGAAGGGCCCATTTTCTGGAAAGGGGACCTGATCAGTAAATTAGATTTCCCTTGGGGGTCACTCTAGGCCATTTGTTCACCAGAGATCAGGTCTAGGAGGCTGTAACCTAGTCCCTAAGTGGAAAGTGGGAAGCTTCCTGATGAATACAAATGCCTGGTTTAGAGGTTAGAAGTTGTGTTGTTGAGTTTCTTTACAGATACAGAGATATGAGAGACCTCATTTGTCTGGTAGTAAAAACAAAACTTCATAGACAAATTGGTCTTCTAGTAACTGCTAAAGTTTATCATTTTGCTAATAAGGGATCAGAAAGATGACAAAAGTTTATGCTTTGGGTATGAAAAGGATATGGAAATTGATGGGTTATACAGTTGGGATACAGAAGACTTATATAAGCAGCTAGTTTAGGGGGAAAAGAACCTTCCTAACTAGGTAAAGACTGCAGTTTTAGGACACAGTAACAAAAACATCATATTTAAATCTGCTATTACAGAGGAAACATGGATGAGGAGAGTATGTGATGTCAGATATTGGCTGTTAATCAGAGATTAAAAATCCAACACATCTAAGAGATAAAGGATGAGGCTGCTAACTGTAATAAAATTTCATTTCTCAGGAATGATGTCTGTTTGTCGTGGATGCATAAACCACAGACACGGCCACAGATAAGTTCTGACTTGAAAAAGGCCGCTTGGCAACAGGGATTTTTTTTAAAGCAGTAAGCAGTGCAGACAGAATACAGTTTATGTGCACCCTCCCACCCCTCACTGCCCCCACACTTTTTTTTTTTTTTTTGGTTTAGAAGCAATTTTTATTTCTCTGAAATTAGAATTATCAGAGATTGAATTTTTCCATATAAGTTAAATTTTCAGATAACTGATACCTGCACCTTTAAATACTATAACTTTTCTTCTTGAAATTCAAAAAAATATTTTATATGCTTATGAAAAATAATTTTAATGATGCAGAAAAATGAAGAGAATAAAATATTAGTCCAAATCTTATCATCCAGATGAGGTTAGGTGAATATCACTTCAAAGAGCCTTTACATATATATACAATAGAAGATTAGATAGGGACGCCTGGTGGCTCAGTTGGTTAAGCAACTGCCTTCGGCTCAGGTCATGATCCTGGAGTCCCGCATCGAGTCCCGCATCGAGTCCCACATCGAGTCCCGCATCGGGCTCACTGCTCGGCGGGGAGTCTGCTTCTCCCTCTGACCCTACCCCCTCTCATGCTCTCTCTGTCTATCTCATTCTCTCTCTCAAGTAAATAAATAAAATCTTTAAAAAACAAAAGATTAGATAGATACCTAGGTAGAAGAGGCTCACAACACTTTCTCTGAAAATGGGCTAGACATGATTTGGATTTTTTTTTTTTTGAAAAGATAGTATGGTTTATATGCTGTATATCTTATAATATCTCCCAGCAGGATCTAGGCAGTACTCCATAATTAAATATGTTAACATTTCTGCATATGAGTATTCACACTAAAAGATGTTTAAAAAACTGCAAACAGCCTTACTTAAATTCAGGACAGATTGTGCTGCCAAGTAACATAAAATACCTTTACTTTTCACAGCTTTTTAGATTTTGGAATTTTAGGTAAGGAATTGTGGACCTGTGCTTTCCTAGAATAGGATAATATAAACATGTTTTTTTTTAGAGAAAAAACAACCAATTTAATTGTACCTGTAATTGTCTGAATAAAAAGAAACCAAAGTGAAACCAAAGGAATTGCCTCACTTTACATAAATGTTTCTTTTTCAAAATAAGTATTATTTTCTAAAATATTTTTCCAAGGATAAAAAAATAGAGTAAGAGATTGGAGTCATTATGTTGGAATTATCTGTGATGGAGATCTACCCTGTAGGTTCTCAAGTACTATTAGACTCAAGGTCCTCCAAATATTTGGTAATATTTCCTTTGGTATCTTGAAATTCTTAGATAATATAATCTACTCATACAGATGAAAAAATAAATATAATGTCTAATACATATGAAAAAACTGTTATAAAATATAGCAATATTTATTTCAATATTTAAATCCTTGGGCCTAAAGACTTAATGGGAGTTACAAGAAGAGAAGCTATTCCATTTAAAATGAAGGCAGAGGTGTAGCGGACACTAGAATAAAACGTGTGGTTAAATAATTATAGAGAAGACTTATTTGTATAAGTAAAATAGGGAAGTAGCCTTGATTGAAGCAAAAATAACATGACAAGTACTAGGTGGCGACAATGAATATGCTATTGTTGAGAATGAGCTGGCTCTTTTCAAGGAAGATGTAATAATCTATGTTGTGTCATGGGATGGGATAGTGGAAGAATCTCAGAAATCACACACCTATCTCACCGCATATTGGAGCAAATATTTAGATTCTAAGACCTTTGTGATATTGGAGACCATGTCCTTGAAGAGTTGATGGGAAATAGAGAAAGATTTGAAAAAAAAGCAGCAGTATTTAAGAGGCTAGAGAGAAACTGTGTGCAGAACTTTGGGAACAGTATCAGATAAGACTGAAAGCCAACAGGAAATCCCCAAATAAATCATTTCAATATGTAATATTCACAATATAGATTTACCATTTTGCTGCAAATTTTTTTAAATTATAGAGAATGGCAATACAATATTTTAAAAACTAGCCTTTATGAAATTCATTGACATCTCTACATTTCATTTGTCTCTATTAATTTAATAATGTACGGTTTGAAATCTAGAAAAAGGAGTCTCAAGTCTCCCTTTGAACATTTGCTTTGGTTTCATTGTTTTTCTAGTAATCTACCACTGCAGTGAAACTCTTTTAAACTAAATACTTAGTTGGAAATGCTATAAATACTTTAGCTCTTTCCAAGAAGTGGGTATGCAAATCCCAACTATGTCCCCAACTTTTTCATAATTAGACTGATTAAACTGTTTTGGCTTCGAAGTCCTATTATTCTTTTAAATCCATCTTTCTGTTTATTTCTTCCCATTTAACTTTTCCTGCAAATGTTGGCTAGTATTCCACTGGTTTCGAATGTATTAATCTCCCAGTCAGGTATTGCGAATTCAATCCTATCTTTACACCTAGTCAACTAATTGCATCAGATGAAAGCAAAATTTCCAAACCAGCGCTTCTAAGCAGTTTTCCCTTAGGGAGGAGATGGGAGAATTCTTTTCCGGAGTAGGCGGAGCAGGAACGCAGACGCAGACCTCTAACAAGTCGCTCGAAGCTCCGCCCCTCACGCACTCCACGCCCCTCTGTCGTACACGCCGTCTCCGGAGCGGGCGTCGGACGTCGGACGTCGAGCGGAAGTGGTGTAAGGCGGCCGCCGGAGGTGCGTTTCGTGTGTTGCGCGACTGGGCCTAAGAGTGGACTGGTTTGTTCGCCCGTGAAGATATCGCTATGTCGATCGAAATCGAGTCCTCGGAGTGAGTCCTGCGGTGGCGGAAGTTCGCGAAGGGGCGGGGAGGTGAAGGGTGTGGAGTGGAAGATGCTCAGGGGGAGGCGTCTGAGAGCCTAGGGAGTGGAGGGCTTTTTCTTACCTACAAAGAAGCTTCTTGGATCTGGCTACGTCGGAGGCGGGCCCACTAGAAAGTCGCGGACGAGAAGCCCAAAGCCCCATGGGAGACTGCACGGGGCTAGGAGGAAGGATAGGCTTTGAAGATCTGAGTACTAGCCATCGCTGACTCCTGGCGCGTTCTATGACTGATCAAATTGCCCATCCATTCTGGACTCCAGTCTAATTACCTGCACAAGGGAGCTTGGATTCTAAGCTTCCTTCTCTTCCCGCTCCCCCTGTAACAGTGTGATTCGTTTCCTCTATGCTTATATGGCCCCTTTGCGTTTCTTTGCCCAGCACTTACTTACCCAGTATTGTAGCTGTTTCTCTGCCCACCCTACTGGCCTGTGTAGGCGCCTAGGAGCTCCTTTTCTGTATAGTCCCAGTGCTTAGCGGACCGTAGAGCCTCAATTACTGCCGTTGGAATGAATGATTAGCTGTTTTATCAAGCGGTATCTGGCGCTGAATTTTGATTGGTCAGAGAGTTCTCTGTAGCTACAAAGGAGAGACAGAATCTGAAGATTGGGCCAGAAGAATGATCGACGTGGGGGGGAGGCGGACTAATGACTGAAGACGGTCTTTAGTGAACTTTTTTAGGACTCCACCGTCTACCTTGCCCTTGCCTATACATAATAATTAAACCAGCAGACATAACATTTGTGTCTTGAGTGCAAGTAAGGGAGAGAACTTGTCTTGACCTGCCACAGGAAGAAGGGAGGTTTATTCATTCAACAAATATTGAAGTCTACCATGTACTGTTCTAGACGCTGGGGATGCAGTAGTTAACAAAACACAAAAATCCTTCCCTTTATAAAATGTACATTGTGATTGGGGAGGGCCCACACAACAGACAAAAACAATAAGTAAAATATGAGACTTAACGGATGGTAGTAAGTGTTGTGGAGAAAAAGCAAAGAAGAGTGATAGTGCTGGCAACTAAGACAGCTAAGTCAGGGCAGGAGTTGGAAAGTATTCCGTGCTTTGGGGTCTAAATAAGAGCAGACACCAACCATTCTCCCATCCTTGGGCTGCTGCATGCTTGTTCGTTCGTTTGTTTTTAAGATTTTATTTTTAAGTAATCTCTACACCCAGTGTGGGGCTTAAGCCCACAACCCTGAGATAAGAGCCTCACACTCTGCTGACTGAACCAGTGAGGCACCCCTGCATGTTTTTAATATCAGTAATAGCTACTATTTAGTGAGTATTTTCTATGCCAGTCATGCTATAAGCAGTATAAGTCAACCCTACAGGGTAGGTATTTTTCTTAACAGATGAGGAAACAGGCACAGAGATGTTAACTGACTTGCCTAAGGTCACAGTAAGTGACAGAACTCTGATTCAAATCCCAGCTTATCTCCAAAGCTTTTAGGTCTTTATGTATTACAGTTGACCCCTAAATAACATGGGTTTGAACTGCGCAGATCTCCTTATCTGAGCATATTTTTATCGTACAGTACTGTAAGTGTACCCTTCCTTATGATTTTCTTTTCTCTAGCTTGCTTTATTGTTAGGACACAGTTTATAATACCTATAACATACAGAATATATGTTAATCGACTCTTTATGTTATCAGTAAGGCTTCTGTCAACAGCAGGCTATTAACTTTTAAGATTTTGGGGAATCAAAAGTTAAACACAGATTCTTGACTGCAGCGGGTCAGTGCCCCTAATCCATGTTCAAGAGTCAACTGTACATTGAGTTGGAGGAAAGTAAATTTTGATTTGAAGTGTGTCAAATACGAGATTTTTAGAGGGAGGGTGCCTTTTTTGGGAGTGCAAATGGAAGTATCCTAAGAAAGATAGTAGGTACTAGAATAGCAGGGCTCTAAACCTGAGTATCTCTCAAAGGGGCCATGAGAGAAAAGACTACTTAATGCAAGAAGCAGTAATCAGTTTCCTTCTGTAGGAGTTTTTAAGAAGAGGGTGTTTGCTTTCCTGTCAGGGATGTGTGCTCAAGAGCCACATTGTCAGTTTGAGCCTTCATTTTTCCATTTATCTCTGTTACTTGGTCAAATCCTTATCTGTAGAATGGACATAATAGTAATACCTCATAGGATTGTTTTGAGGAATAAATGAATCGATATGCCTAAAATACTTAAAACTACCTGGTATATAGTAAGTACATAATAAACAATAAATATTGTTCATTTCTTTATGTTTATTATTTCTCTCTGATAGAGGGAATCAGCTAAAGTCCAATCTGTAATTCCTTCCAGCCAGGACAGTCTGACCCTCTATACTCCTGCTGTCTGTAGAAATACAGTATGAGGGGCGCCTGGGTGGCTCAGTGGATTAAGCGTTCGACCGTTGATTTTGGCTCAGATCACGATCTCAGGGTTGTGGGATTAACCCCACAACGGGCTCCATGCTGGGTGTGGAGCCTACTTAAGATTTTCTCTATTTGTCCCTCTTCTGCCTCCCCTCTTTAAACAGGAAAAAAAAAAAAAAAGAAATACAGTGTGAGCCACATATGTACTTCTAAGGAAAGAAGGAAAACAGTGTATTACAACATTGTACAGTGCAGTTTTATAGTCTGTATGAACAGATTCTTCACCACATTCCTTACTAAGCCCAAGATCAAGAAGCTTTAACTATAACTATATTTAACTATAAATAACTTAAAAGTTTTGTCACATGTTGAAAGTGGTTCTTCTCTCAATATTTGGAAATTATCTGGCTCTTTTCCCTTGGGAAAGTGAATCCACAATGTTTTTATTTCACTTGTCCTGAAAATTTGGTAATAAAGGCAGTGGGTAGGTGTTACTTTGTTTCACTTTTACATACAGTATAGTTCTACTTATTGTTTAACAAATCCCCATTAAGAAAATCTCAATTCATATTTTTTTTATTGTTTAAAAGAATAGACCAAATCATCCTATAAGCATTTCGAGTATATTGTGTCAATGGCTGGACTAGGTTTAAATATTTCACAAAAGTGTACAACAGTAGGGGCGCCTTGGTGGCTCAGTCGGGTAAGCTCAAGTCATGAGCTCAGGATTGTGAGATCAAGCCCTGGGTCCATTCTCTCCCTCTCCCTCTGCCCCTCCCCGCCATGTGCTCACACACACTCTCTCTCTCTCTCTAATAAGTCTTTTTTTTTTTTTTTTTAAGATTTTACTTATTTATTTGACAGAGACACAGTGAGAGAGGGAACACAAGCAGGGGGAGTGGGAGAGGGAGAGGGAGAAGCAGGCCCCCTGCCGAGCAGGGAGCCCGATGCGGGGCTCGATCCCAGAACCCTGGGATCATGACCTGAGCCGAAGGCAGATGCTTAATGACTGAGCCACCCAGGTGCCCCAATAAATAAGTGTTTTAAAAAAGTATTCAACAATATAATCATACATTATGCCAAGTTAATAAGAAACTTGGCATAATAAAAAGATCTTAGGCCTTGGAAGTAAGAGAGTCACTGTAGTACCAACTCCTTTTCTAGCTGACTGTGAGACACTGGGCAAATTATTTCCCCTTTCTAAACCCCAGTTCTTGAATTTTGAGGTGAAGGTTGGACTAGATGATCCTCAGAGTCCCTTGTACCTCGAGATTCTGTGATTTTTGGAAAGTTTTACTTACATGATAACAGGAAAGCAAAGAGGAAAGGAGGATGGCTGAATAGAAGAAATAAGCTAGGGGGGCTTTATTTTGTGGACTCTTTTGGTGTGTGAGGATTCCTGAACTAAATGAGTTGCTTTCTTTTTTCAGCGTGATCCGTCTTATCATGCAGTACCTAAAGGAGAACAGTTTACATCGGGCACTAGCAACTTTACAGGAAGAGACTACGGTATCTCTGAATACGGTGGACAGCATTGAGAGTTTTGTAGCTGACATTAATAGTGGCCATTGGGATACTGTTTTACAGGCTATACAGTCTCTGAAATTGCCAGACAAAACCCTCATTGATCTCTATGAACAGGTAAGAGTGGAGGTGATGCTGATCCCCTTCATTTGGTTTATTGAGGGCCCCCTCACTGGGAAGCATCAGTGAGCATTCCTTGAAGCACTCTGGGACTGTAACAGCCCTTAAAACTTATACTGTCAAGGCTTGAGTACTACTTTGTATGTTTGTTTGTTTGTTTGTTTGAAAAGCCAAGATTTTCCTAAATTAAAATTATTTTTTAAGTGATCATTAAATAAACTGTTCTGATACCAAGTAGTGTATTACAATTCAGTTCTGGCACTAACCACCCAGAGTTAGTGCAGGCCCTGCAAGCTAAAGGCTCAGCCCTTCACAAGATTCCCTTTACTTCAGACACAAGCTGCACTTTTTTGGGGTCTCAGGCCACCCACACTTCTGACCAAGTGGCTGCATATCTGGGTCCCCATGACCCCTCTAGAATTGATAATTCACTAGAATGAATCACAGAACTCAGGAAAGTGCTGTATTTATGATTACAGTTATATTATCAAGAATACAGATCAGGACCAGCCAAATGAAGAGACACATAAAGGTGAGGTCTCGGAGGGTCCTGAGTGGAGAGCTTCTAATGTTCTCTCCCTGTGGAATCAGAGTGTCTCACCTGGCTTATTAATGTGTTTACCAACTAGGAAGCTCCATTGGGGTTTTTATTGGGGTTTCATTCAATCTTCAGCTCCCCAGCACTCCTTGGGGGTTGGGCTGGCTCAAAACCTCACCCCTATAATGTGGTTGGTCTTTCTGGCAACCAGCCCTTTCCATGAGCTGTCTTCATAGCACAAACTCATATGTGATGTAGGGGGCTCATTAATAATGAAGATATTTCGATCATTAGGAAAATTCCAAGGTTTTTAGAAGCTCCGTGCCAGGAAACCAGGACAAAGATCATATAAATTAGTTATTATACACTTGTATAATAACAGAATGGGCTTTCTGGAAATAGGAATGTAGTGTTGTTAAAATAAAAATAGGATAGTTTGTTTATTTACAATCCACATGAGTTCAGTAATCCCTAAAGAAAATTTCGTTAATTGGAGAAAGGTTTCTCTGGAGCCCTTGGAAATATTCTCATCTTTAGTTTTTTCAGTTTCTGAAACAGGAAGCCAGAGAGGAGAGGAGATGGGTAGATAAAAATGAAAGAAGTTGAAAGACTGGGGTGGCTCAGTTGCTTAAGCGTCCGACTTCAGCTCAGGTCATGATCTCAGGGTTGTGAGATTAAGTCCTGTGTCAGGCTCCGCCACTCAGCGGGGAATCTGCATCTGCCCCTCCCCCCCTCGTGCTCCCTCCCTCTCTTATAAATAAATAAGATCTTAAAAAAAAAAAAAAAAGAAAGATTGAAGTTACCGTTTATAATTGCTTCATTTATCCACCTGAAAATGCTAGGGAAAAGAGAAAGGAATATTTCCTAATATTGGAAATCATGTTGGGAGGCCATTTCTGAGTCAGAAATTGTACTGAAAGAGTACTAAGAGAATGCATTGAAACAGACATTTTCTTTCAATTTTCCAGGTTGTTCTGGAATTGATAGAGCTGCGTGAATTGGGAGCGGCCAGATCACTCCTGAGACAGACTGACCCCATGATCATGTTAAAACAAACACAGCCAGAGCGGTATATTCATTTGGAGAACCTCTTGGCCAGGTCTTATTTTGATCCTCGTGAGGTATGACAAGAAACTCTTGTTAACTTTAAAAAAAAAAATGCAACAATGGAATCTGTTTTTTACCATTTTATTGGATACTGATTTTGATTTAATTGTTGAGAATGATACTTTACTGTTTATTTGTGTTGATTGGAGTTTACATATGCTAAAGAGAATAATCTTGTTCAGTTTTCTGAATATTTGAAGGTCTTCCCTCCCCTACACATTTCATTTTAGAGGGTTGTATGTTGATTAGTAAAGAAGCAAAAAATTTATTCTCATATAATTTCCACATTAGCCCAAGTACTTATTTGACCCTGAAGTGCTGCCTGACTGCTAGCATATTTACTGTGCATTTGTGTCCCTTGGCCCAACAAGTGCAGTTTTCTCTCAACGTTTTTAGTTCTTAGAAAGCTCATGCTTTTGTCTCAGCCAGTTATGCTTACTGGTAGAGTGTGGTGACTGATACTCTTTTCTTCTTCTCAAACCTTATGATATGTTTCATTGTTTCATTGTTTCTCACCCAGCCTTTTACTAAAGAGGAAGAAGAATTTAATAGGTCCTAGAGAGTGGAAAGTTAGGGTAAACTCACAGAAACCATGAGGATAAAGGAAAGAAGTTTAGATTACCATAACAGGATTCAAGTTAGAGGTGGTGAAGAACTTCTGGGCTGGGAGTCGTTGGACTGAAGTAAATTACCAAAGAATTACTAAAAGAATCCTCAGCTCTGCAGATTTTTCAAAAAACTGGAAAAACAACTCTGGCTTTGATGTGGTTTACTTGGTAGGACCCTTTCAGAAATAACTGTGGATTGGCTGACCTCAAGTCTCTCCCAACTCATACTTTTGAAATGCAAGTGGGGAGAGTTGAGAATTGTCTTAACTAATTAATATAATTAATCCCTTCTTTAACCGGGTAGTTTCTTTTTATAAATTTTTTAAATGTTTCTGCTTGGGATACCTGAGTGGTTCAGTCGGTTAAGTGTCTGCCTTCAGCTCAGGTCATGATCCCAGAGTCCTGGGATCAAGTTCTGCATCGGGCTCCTTGCTCAGCAGGGAACCTGCTTCTCCCTCTCCCTCTTTGCCTGCAGCTCTCCCTGCTTGTGCAGGCTCTCTCTCTCTCTGTCGAATAGATAAATAAAATCTTAAAAAAAAAATGTTTCTGCTTGATGATTATTGTTGTTTTTAAGTAAGCACACTCATATCCTTCTCCTTTTTCAGGCATACCCAGATGGAAGTAGCAAAGAGAAGAGAAGAGCAGCAATTGCCCAGGCCTTAGCTGGGGAAGTCAGTGTGGTGCCTCCATCTCGTCTCATGGCATTGCTGGGGCAGGTAATTAAAGTCTATGGAACTGAAATTACCCTGAACTCCTGGTACTGTTTCCTATATATAAAATATATGTACAGGCTAAAGAAATCAGACATCCTTAGAATTAGGGACTACCTGTAGAGCTGCTTGTACCAATACCTGTGCCATGCCACCCTCATTTTTCCTGGGAGAAGCAATACAGATTAGTGGTTAATAGCATAAGCTCTAGACTTAGTTAGAAGTAGGATGATCGTAGAATTTATTATCCCATTTGGGATGGCTTAAGGGTACTGTTGATCATTGTGCAGGACACTGTCAAAGGCAAATTGGAATAAATGTTTACCATAGTTAGAATCCAGGATCTCTCACTTACCAACTAATGTGGTCTTTGGCACATTACCTAACTTTTCTGGACCTTTTTTTTTTTAAGTAATCTTTACACTCAATGTGGGGCTCATAGTCCCGACCCTGATCACATTAAAAACTCAAAAATTGATAGGAAAAATAGTAAAAATACAATAGATAAATGGGCAAAGAACATAAATGAAAATAAGAGTTGGCAAATGATCTAGCCTAGGACCATCAGTCTCCAAAATCCATGATTTTTCCACTCCCCATAATGCAGTCATAAACACTGTTGAAGTTGCAACTTTTTGGGAAAACGGTCTGGCAGTGTCTATCAAGAGCCTTAACCATTCATATTCTTTTTTGGATTCAATGATTTTTCTTCTAGGAATCTATTCTCAGTGAGTATTATCCCTTAAATAGAAAAAGCCTTACGTTCAGAAGTGTTTATTGTGGCATAATTTAACCGTGTAAAAAATTGGTAGTGTGACTGTCCATTAATATATCAATTAAACTTAAAACATTCACCACGTAGGGTATATTTTACAGCCATCGAACTGATAGTTATGTCATTGCATGATCTGAGGATAGGTGAAAACAATATAAAATTTTATATAGAATATTATTACAGATATGTTAATAAACACGTAAGGGGGAAAACACTAGAAAGTATACATAAAATGCTAACCAACAGTGGCTCTATTTGGATGTTGGGACTATGGGAGATTTTTGTTTTCCAAATTTTGTTTATAATAAAAGTCAAACCTCTAAGAAAATAGATATGGAAATACGGACCTGTTGGCTCTCAGAGTTCCCTTGCACCCTGGGATCAGCCTGTGTTCCTAAGACACAGAGTTGCACAGATTATGTTGTCTTTGGAGGGCCAAAGGTGTGTGGGTGTGGATGTTAACCTGGTCCTTTCGGGCTGGGCTTTAAGCAGTCAGGACTAGATCTTCGAAACAGCCAAGCAGGTTAGTGTGCGTTTCTTTGCTGACAGGCACTGAAGTGGCAGCAGCACCAGGGATTGCTTCCTCCCGGCATGACCATAGATTTGTTCCGAGGCAAAGCGGCTGTCAAAGATGTGGAAGAAGAAAAGTTTCCTACACAGCTGAGCAGGCATATTAAGGTAGGATCCTTAGATACTCAGCCATTTGCTCATCATTTGTTGAGGACTCTGCTTGCTCAGCCAGGCCATGTGCCAGGAGCTGACAACATTCAGGGTTGCTGCTGGTGACCACTGGGCTCCTCCTGGGGTCTGGCAGTGGCACACCTCGGGTGTATATCGATAAATTTGGCAGCTGGCCCATCCTCTGCCCTTGCACTTCCTCCCAGGAGGCCTTCATTTGGAAGAATGGTTAGCTCTTTGGGTATGCCTGGAACTAACTGTGAACTTTCTGTGTATTCGTCCTGTTCATCATTGCTGCTTTTGCCTGTTACATGTCTGGCAAAGTACCAGGCATGAATTGTAAAGCAGGCTTGTGTGGTGGTCGAGGAAAATAATTTTATCATCTCATGGCTGGTTCTTGTTTTGTTTGTTTGTTTATTATTTTAATCTGAGACTTTTCTAGGACAAAGCACCATCACGAAATTGCTGTAATTCCTAGAATTTCAAGCCTATTTGCTACTTCAGCATCTCCTTTCTATTAGTTTCTCTCTGGGTTTGTGCTGTTACTGAATTTATAGATTTTGAAATATTTCATATTCCTCAAATCTTGGACCTTTGGCTTAGAGCTTTGAATTTATCTTTTCTGGATTATGTGTTCTGATTCGCATGTAAAGATATTTCTGAGTAGTACTGTTCTATTTACCTGGCTGAAGCCTTTGTGACAGAGAGAAATCCATTATAATTATGCTGCTGGGCTAAGATTTTCTTTTATAAAGACTTTCCTTTTCTGGCATTTAAAACGAAATTCACAATAGAGCTTTTCTCTGTTCTCATTTGTCTAATGTTCTGTAGTTTTCCTCTATTGGGAACATCGTTGCTGGTAAATGCTCAGGATACATCTAGGCAAATAGTCTGTCAGCTCTAATTCTAGAGTCAGTCAGCCAAATGTTACCACTTGATTAAATGAAGGTCATGAAAAGAAACCGGTTGGAAAATTTGTTTACAAAGCAGTATAGGAAAACAGACATTTATTTTGAAAAAATGAATTGTCCCTTAGATATACAACATATTGTCTCATACTGACTGTGAAAGTCATACTGATAGTGGCTGCTTCAGGTAAAAACTTACTGAGTATTTTAATAGGATTATTTGTTCCAAGTCCTTTCACATTGCTTTGGGAATACCAACTTCACGTTAAAAAAACCTAGTTTAAACTGAGAGCCCAGACTTAAAACTGTCAGAGAAAATATATCCATTGTCTCTGTCCAGATATAGAAATACCCCTCCAATACTCCATAATATAGGCTAGCTATGCCTTTGTGCTAGGGCAGAATTTCTCAAAAGGTTAAAATGGAAATTGTTTTAAGGTCAGTAGATAAAAATGCATCTGTTTCATTGTTTCATTTGAAACAGTTTGGTCAGAAATCACATGTGGAGTGTGCTCGATTTTCTCCAGATGGTCAGTATTTGGTCACTGGGTCTGTTGATGGATTCATTGAAGTCTGGAACTTTACGACTGGAAAAATCAGGAAGGTAAAGTATTTAAAATAGATTAACTTTTCTAATGGGAGAATTATCTATTTTTTGTTTTTAAATTACCTGTTATTTTTACAATATAAATTTATTATTTATTTATTTATTTATTATTTTTTAAAGATTTTATTTATTTATTTGACAGAGAGAGACAGTGAGAGCAGGAACATAAGCAGGGGGAGTTGGGAGAGGAGAAGCAGGCCTCCTGCTGAGCAGGGAGCCTGATGTGGGACTCGATCCCAGGACCCTGGGATCATGACCTGAGCCGAAGGCAGACGCTTAACGACTGAGCCACCCAGACGCCCTATAAATTTATTTTTTAAATGAATAATATATACATCTGATACAACATTTTTTTTAAGATAATATTTGAGAGAGGGCTAGCTCGAACATGAGCAGGGGGAGGAGCAGAGAGGAAGGGAAAGGGAGAAGCATACTCCCTGCTGAGCGCAGAGCCAGACACAGGGCTCCATCCCAGGACACTTGAGATCTTGACCTGAGCCGAAGTCAGACACTTAACCGACTGAGCCCCCCAGGTGCCCCTATCTGATACAACATTTTATAAAACAGAGAAGTTATTCAGGAGCAAGAGCAAGAGTCTTGCTCCTATCCTTGTCCCTCAGCTGGTCAGTTCTCTTCCTTGGTCCAGCCAGGGTCATCAGTTTCTTATGTAACCTTCCTGGAATTTCTAGGTATACGTAAGCAATTACTTACTGTTTCTAATCTAACGTAATTGTAGTACTAATTGTTTCTCTAATTATGAATGAAGTTGAATATCTTTTTATATGTGAAAAGCCACTGATATTTCCTGTTCTGTGAAGTCTTCCTATCCTTTGTCTGTTTTTCTTTTGGATTCTTACTGATTTTTAGGAATAGGTTGAGGAAATCAATCTTTGTAATGTATTGCAAATATTTTTCAGTTTTGACTGTTATCTTTTGACTTTGCTCATCATTTTGTTTTATAGACTTAATTTTTTTGTATCATTATATTTATCCATCTTTTTCTTCTACAACTTCTAGTGCTTTCATGTTTCATTTTATGTTTAATTTTTGATCCATTGGAATTTGTTTAGGGGGGTGAAGTTGGTGTAGATCCAACTTTTTTTCCTAAATAGGTATTTATTGACTATCCACTGATTTAAAATATAATCTTTATCATAGAATACTAACTTCCATTCCATGGGTAGTGAATTCATGAGTGGTTTTCATTTTCTGCTTCATATATTTCCTTATAGTTTGCTTTTTTTTTTCCTAAACCATGATGCAGTCTTACTTTGTAATTAGTAAAAGATGAAGATACTTTGTTCTGAATAGTAATGGATGATAAAAGAAACGTCACAAGTCGATTAGTCAATATATGGCTTTAGGAAAATTAGCTGACAATTTGGAAAAGACATTGGTTTTTCACATCATACCCTAAAATAAATTCAGATACATTAAAAATGTACAATGTGGAATTGTAGGGGAATTTTGCGTAGAAAAAAGATCAGTAAGCAAAAGATGTAGGGTGTTACCTTGGAATTTTTTAGAGTATTAATTTGAAGTGTACAAAATTACTTATTCCCAGCACTAGCAGTTGTTCATTAGGAACACGTGTACATGGCACTAGTATTTGCTTTAGAAATTTAGAGTAGGCACAATCCGTTATTCTGCTTTTAGTGAGTTTGTAGAGATCTGGCATAACTGGGGGTTTTGTGTTATTTTGGTAACTGCTTATCTTTGTTTCCTTTAGGATCTTAAATACCAGGCCCAGGATAACTTTATGATGATGGATGATGCTGTCCTCTGCATGTGTTTCAGCAGAGATACAGAAATGTTAGCAACCGGGGCCCAAGATGGAAAAATCAAGGTATTTATTAGTGGCACAGACCTTTATATGTAGACATTTTGATACTTCTGCAATGAGGTAGTGTTCCACATGTGATAGCTTAATAGCAGTAACTGTTTGTTGAGCATCAACTTTATGCTAATTTACTTTTTCTTGTTTAATCCTAATAACTCTGCCTTGGGAGGGTAAATAATCAGCTTAAGGTCACACAGTTGGTAACTTTTAGATTGGGACTTCAATTCAGATCTGCTCCTCATGCCCTTCTGCTATACCACCCTGGCTCCCCTTATATGATGTGTTGTACTTTGGGTTTTTTTTTTTAGGGAATGGGATGGTCTGCTGTTGACTAGCTGTGGTTTGTATTTAATTGCTGGTAAAACACCCTGGGCTAGATAAAATACAGAAAATTCTCTGCTAAGTGAACTTTGAGTCTGAATTTTTGTTTTAATAATTTACAAGGAAAGAGGTTTAAGTTTCAGAGGATTCAGTTATTGCACTACGTGAAGCAGCCATATTCAACTATTAGCATGCATTTTTAATGCTGTTTTTAGTACACTATTGAGCATTGCATCTTGCTTGGCTTTGCAGGCTAGAGTGGGACTCTATTTACAAGTTTTTACTATTTTTTTTTTTTATATATAAAGGTATGGAAGATTCAGAGTGGACAGTGTTTAAGGAGATTTGAACGGGCACACAGTAAAGGTGTCACCTGTCTAAGCTTTTCTAAGGATAGTAGTCAGATCCTTAGTGCCTCTTTTGACCAGACAATTCGGTAAGTAAGAGTCCCCAAACTCCCTCAGTTGGGTTTGCTATAATGAAGCACTGGAGGGAGGTACTCGTGATTCCTTATGCTTTCACCAAGATGGTGTTATATGAAGAGTGTATGTGAGACCTTGTTATTATTTTGTTCATTTGAGTCCACCCAGAAGAGATATTAGAAAGGGATTATAGCAGTGTTTCATGTTTCTCAAAGTGTGATTTTTGACCCACCTGCAGCAGAAGCACCATAGAGGACATATTACAAATATAGCCAAGACCTAGAAGTCTGTCCCTGAACAGAAGCCTATGGTATTATTGGCATATTTTCTTCCAGTCTTTTTTTTTTTTTTTTTTAAGATTTTATTTATTTATTTGAGAGAGACACAGCGAGAGAGGGAACACAAGCAGAGGGTGTGGGGGAGGGAGAAGCAGGCTTCCCGCGGAGCAGGGAGCCCGACGTGGGGCTCGATCCCAGGGCCCTGGGATCACGACCTGAGCCAAAGGCAGACGCTTAACTACTGAGCCACCCAGGTGCCCCTTCTTCCAGTCTTTGTGCCAAGCTTTTGTTTTTGTTTTGTTTGGCATAATGAAAATTTTACTACATACATAATTGCATAGTCCTCTTTTTTCATCTGATATTATAACTTGAGCTTCTGTAATTCATTGAAAGATTTTTTTTTTTAAAGATTTTATTTATTTATTTGACAGAGATACAGCGAGAGAGGGAACACAAGCAGGGGGAGAGGGAGAAGCAGGCTCTCTGCTAAGCAGGGAGCCTGATGGGGGCTCAGTCCCAGGACTCTGGGATCATGACCTGAGCCGAAGGCATACGCTTAACGACTGAGCCACCCAGGCGCCCCTCATTGAAAGAATATTTGGGGGCGCCTGGGTGGCTCAGTTGGTTAAGCGACTGCCTTCAGCTCAGGTCATGATCTTGGAGTCCCTGGATCGAGTCCCGCATCGGGCTCCCTGCTCGACAGGGTGTCTGCTTCTCCCTTGACCCTCCCCCCTCTCATGTGCTCTCTCTCTCTCGTTCTCTCTCTCTCTCAAATAAATAAATAAAGTCTTTAAAAAAAAAAGAAAGAATATTTGGTCCCAATTGCAGTCTAGGGCGCCTGGGTGGCTCAGATGGTTAAGCATCTGCCTTCTGCTTGGGTCATGATCCCAGGGTCCTGGGATCGAGTCCCGCTTCGGGCTCCCTGCTCCTTGGGAGCCTACTTCTCCCTCTGCTTCTCTCTCTCTGTCTCTCTGTCTCTCATGAATAAATAAAATCTTTAAAATTTTTTTTTATTCCATAAACTTTTTTTTTTTTTAAAGATTTTATTTCTGAGAGAATGAGCGAGAGAGAGAACACACAAGTGGGTAGGAAAGGCAGAGTGAAAGGGAGAAGCAGACTCCCACTGAGCAGGGTTCCTGATGTGGGACTCCATCCCAGGACCCTGGTTTCACGACCTCAAGGCAGACACTTAACTGACTGAGCCACCCGGGCACCCTGCATTCTATAGAATATTAATTGTAAATTTCTTTTTGTGATAGAATTCATGGTTTAAAATCTGGGAAAACATTGAAGGAATTTCGTGGCCATTCCTCCTTTGTTAATGAAGCAACTTTTACACAAGATGGACATTATATTATTAGTGCATCCTCTGATGGCACTGTAAAGGTTAAGTATTTGCTACTGGTCTATTTTGGGGTTTCTATTTTTGTCCTTTGAAGAGTTTTCAGTGGTGATAATAGTGATGATTGTGGTGGAGTAAACTTTACTAGCTGTTTTAGCTGTAAATGAGAGTCTGAGACAGTAGTAATATTCTTTGGTGGATCCCTACTGAAGGACCTCCAGTTTCAAACTTACATAATCAAAATAGACTTTATCATGTGTAGGAAAAGAGGAAGGGTGTGGAGGCCTATATTAAGTCACACTCCATTTATAGTCGTTAAAGTCTATCTTGATAAAGGTTTGGTTCACCCAGAATAGTCAAGTTTACAAAGGGCTTAGTGGCCAGATAAATAGATCTTTTTTTTATTGCACAGTCTCACCCGACCCCTGACCCCCCAACATTTAGGGGGCCTTCCCAACAGCATTTGTAGAGGGGCAGGAGAGGTGTAGAGCATAACTAAGCCCTTTCTCAAATACTCATTTACTGTCCTCAGCTCTCAGCTGCAAATAGTGGATCTTCAGCACCTTAAGAGGTCTGGTTATTTTAATAGCAGGCCTCATTTCCTAAAAGAGATGAGCAATCCAAATAGAAAATTGCTGGAGATCTTTGAGACAATCCCATTTACATTCTGGACCTGCTTTTATTTAATTTTTTTTAAAAGATTTTATTTATTTATTCATGAGAGACAGAGAAAGGGAGGCAGAGGGGGAAGATGGCTCCCCACAGAGCAGGAAGCCCGATGTAGGACTTGATCCCAGGACCCGGGGATCACGAGTAGAGCCGAAAGCAGCTGCCTAACCGACTGAGCCACCCAGGCGCCCTGGACCTGCTTTTAACGACTGAGCCACCCAGGCACCCCTTCTGGACCTGCTTTTAAATTGCCTTATGTATGTGTGTAGTTTGTGGCAGAAGACCTAAGCATTTTAACACAAATGCCTAAAAGACCCCCCCCCATCTGAAATTGCTTGTTCTGGCTTGGGAATTGAACCAGGAACCTGAGGGTAGGAAAGTCTTCCTCAGGATGGTTGGGGAGGTACACAGAGCTCTTAGTACTTTAGTCATGGGATTTGCCCTCTTTGTGCTTTGTGTATGGGCCTTACAAACTTGTAAAATGCCAGTGGGAGGTTGCCTGTCTATCCCTCTTTGTTTTGTGGTCTTTTCCTTTAGTTCTTCAGTGAGTCAGGTAAAGCATCTCACTGACTTTTTGGACAGAAAACACTGGGAGCCTTAGAACTCTTTACTGAAAAGTTCATTTCTCTCCTGAAGGCAGTTGGGCTTTAGAGAACAGATTGGGGCAGATGATACCAGTATAAATTAGGAAAATAAACACTGGGGAATTAGTGGGGCAGTTATTTCCTCCTGTTTATAGGTATTCAACATCTGTTTTGTGCTAAGCTCTGTTGAAAGCACAAAGGAGACAACACAGTCCGTGCCTTTGAGGCTTTTGTGTCTGTATACCTAAAGTGAATGGTGTCCAGACAATGCCATTCAAGATTTGGTCCATTTTTCTCCAAGCACATCTCAGATTTCAATAACTGTGATGTGTGATTTAACCCCAGCAGGTCATAATAGCCCAGAAGGGCAAGGTGAAAAGCATTAGGATGGGGACTATTACCAGAAGAGATGTTGGGCTGGGAGAGGTAATACACGTGTCCAAGAGAGACTTCTACTTCATGGATCCTCATGTGTGTCAATACTGTCGCTTCTTTTCAGTGGTTCAAGCTGTACTGGAATCATTTGTGGAGCTTTTTTAAAAATGGACGTGTCTATGCCCCACCCCAGAGCTATCAAATCAGAATCTCAGGATAGAGTCCTAAGCATATAATTCTAAAAAGCCCATGTTTTATTTTGATATCCAGATAAGGGTAGCTTTCTGGTTGACAGTAGCAGTGTTGATGTGTGGCAAATTTTGAACATACATAGCTCATTAGGAAAATTTTTTAAGAAAAGATCATAGCCTTGTGACTTTTGTTGATACCAGTTAATCAGCAGACATGGTAAGTGCTTACTATGTACATGGCAAAGCTAGGTATTTGACAGGACTAAAAATCAAGAAGCTTTTTTTTCTGTCAGTTTTGTTTGTTTTTAGTTACCAAATTTTCATTTTTTTATTTTTTTATTTTTTATTTTATTTTATTTATTTTTTTTTTTAAAGATTTTATTTATTTATTTGACAGAGATAGAGAGAGAGCACAAGTAGGCAGAGAGGCAGGCAGAGGGAGAGGGAGAAGCAGGCTCTCCACCGAGCAGGGAGCCCGATGCGGGACTCGATCCAGGGACTCCAGGATCATGACCTGAGCCGAAGGCAGTTGCTTAACCAACTGAGCCACCCAGGCACCCCAAATTTTCATTTTTTTAATCCCCAAACTTTATAAATTCTTACACCCCAAAAATGTTAATGCCTTAAATTTTTGTGTTATAGATCTGGAATATGAAGACCACAGAATGTTCAAATACCTTTAAATCCCTGGGCAGCACTGCGGGGACAGATATCACTGTCAACAGTGTGATCCTGCTTCCTAAAAATCCAGAGCACTTTGTGGTGTGTAACAGATCAAATACAGTGGTCATCATGAACATGCAGGGGCAGGTGAGTGCTCAGAAAGTGCCTTTGCACAGATCCTGTGGGCCATTCCTAAATCATGCCTCGGTTCTGGCCCTTCCAATAATCAAATATGGGTTCATCACTCCAAAAACCGTACATAGTTGACCCCAAAACAATACAGGGGTTGGGGCACCAACCCCCTGGACAGTAATCTGCCTATTACTTTTGACTCCCCCCAAAACTTAACTACTAATGGCCTACTGTTGACTGGAGGCCTTACCGATAACATAAACAATTAACATGTATTTTGTATATTGTATGTATTGTGTATGCTGTATTTTTTTTTTTTTTAAGATTTTATTTGATAGAGACACAGTGAGAGAGGGAACACAAGCGGGGGGGTGGGAGAGGGAAAAGCAGGCTTCCCACCGAGCGGAGAGCCCAATGCGGGGCTTGATCCCAGGACCCTGGGAGGGATCATGACCTGAGCCAAAGGCAGACGCTTAACGGCTGAGCCACCCAGGCACTCCTATATACTGTATTCTTACCATAAAGTAAGCTTAGAAAAAAGATGTTATTAAGAAAATCGTAAGGAAGAGAAAATACATTTACAGTACCATACTGTATTTTTTTAAAAATCCATGGAGTGTTGGATCAGTTAGAAGAGCATGCGACTCTTGATTTCAGAGTTTGAGCCCCACACTGGGTGTAGAGATTACTAAAAAAAAATAAACATTAAATTAAAAAAATCTGTATATAAGTGGACATGGGCAGCTCAAACCTCTGTTGTTAATAACACTCCCTGTCTGAGTAAGGGAGCTACAGTATGTGGATTACTCAGTACATCTAGTTACCACACGATCTGAGGTAGAACTCGAGTCATAGGAGAAGGGCAACAGTGTCTTCATGATACGTATTTGTAATCAGGGCACTTTTGTAGCACCAGGGACATTAGGAGTGTCAAGATTAAGGTCTCAAGCCCTGGGAATGTGTTGTGGTGCTACTGAAATGTTGGCTTGGGCCCTTGGGGATTCTGCTGAGCATGGAGAAGAGCCAGGGGCTGGTGTTTGGAACCATCTCTCCATCCCATTAGCTCTTATCACTGATAGATTTGTAGTTTAGAACCCATGGTTGAGGGGCATCTGGCTGGCTCAGCTGGAAGAGCTTGCAGCTCTTGATCTTGGGCCTGTGAGTTCAAGCTCCAGGTTGGGTGTAGAGATTAAATAGAGACAGAGATAGACTGACTGAACTAACTAAACTAACTTACAAACAAAGAGCACATGGTTGAGATGGCTGGTCTGCACTATTTCCTGGGTCCCTGAATAACAGCTGTAGTTGCCCACTTCCTAATTTTCTGCTGGTACATCATATGTAACCATAGTACAATTATCAAAAACCAGTAAATTGACATTGATACAATACTGTTAATTCAAATACAAACCTTATTTGGGTTTCATTAGTCTTTACATGCGTTCATTTTGAGGCGACAAGTTCCATGAATTTTTGTAACTACCACCGCAATCAGGATACAGAACTGTTTTCATTATCCCCAGAGGAACTTGCTCATGTTACACCTTTATAGTCAAACCTTCCCCCCACCCATCCCTAGCCCCTAACAACCACTGATCTGCTTTCTATTATTGTCATTTTGAGAATGTTGTAAAAATAGAATCATATGGTATGTAACCTTTTAACCTCGTGAGATTGCTTTCACTCAGCTTGATTTACGATGATGTGGTGTGTAAAATAGAGCAGGCAAGGTCTTGGAGACAGAGTTCCATCTTGCATGAGGAAAGCATCCCATTCTGTTAGAGGAAACGGTGGAGTATAAGTCCACAGAGCATTGAGAACTGGTAGTATATTGATTTAGAAATTGTTTGGGTGGTAATGATTTTGCTTCAGGGGAAAATGACAGTAGACTAAAGAGCAGGGTTGGTAACTTGGGATATATGATTAAGTTTAGATAGCTTACCCCGTGGAATATTTCCCAGGCAAGAGGAGTTAGCACATGGTGAGTGTAATTGGTGATCTAATTATAAATGTCAGTAAACCAAAATGCAGACTTAACAATGTAAAGATGTTAGTTAAAACTGCTGCTTTGGAACTGCTGCTAATGCAGATATTTTGTTTTTGTCTTCGGGTATGGTATGATTTAGATTGTCAGGAGCTTCAGCTCTGGTAAGAGGGAAGGTGGTGATTTTGTTTGCTGCGCCCTGTCTCCCCGCGGTGAGTGGATCTACTGTGTCGGGGAGGACTTTGTGCTCTACTGTTTTAGCACAGTCACTGGCAAACTGGAGAGAACTTTGACAGTGAGTATTACTGACTTGAGGCCATCTCAAGAAATTTAATACTTGTCTTTCTGAACTCTGAAGTATGAACCTTTTCCAGACTGCTGTGTGAAGCTTGGTATATAAAAAATTTATTGTATCACTAAATTGTATCACTAAATAAAATAAAGGGCCCATAAGTAATGGTATGGAATTACCTCCTCTCTCAGGAAAGGTCATCCTTCAGTGAGCCCTCAGCTTCAAGTGAATAGAATGGGTGGACATAAGAAAGGGAACATGCCTGTCTAGCTAGCTAGATTAGCCATATCCTCCCTGCTGGGATCAGAGAGTGACAGATACATCTTATTTCTTGTTATGCCACAGTGTGATAGGAGTTAGATAGTCTTCCTCCATCTTCTGGTTGTGTCATTTGGAATATGTGGCCTCCAAGATCTCGGGAGGAGAAAAACTAGCTGAGGGCTACACTGGATGTTTTTGAGACTCAATCTGGAAGTGGCTTATGTTACTTTGTTCCTCATTCTTTTTTGTTTGGAATTCAGTCACATGGTTGACTAAATGCCAGGGGGACAGGGAAAATGTAGTTTTCTGTGGTCCAGAAGGAGAAGTGGTATGAACATATAAAAAATTATATACATACCCATGTTAGAAAATCATCTCTTGGTCTCACATGATTCTTGAGTGAGCTTTTGATGCACCTGCCCTGTCAGGCGTCCATACAGATCTCAGGGGTGCCTAGCTGAGGGGTCTGGAAAATACAAGTTCACTGAGTTGATGGAATCATTTGGTCTTAGCCACTGTCTTGGCCTAGAATTTACAAAATAGTGATGGTGAGTAGGATCAGCTCTAATGCAAAAGTGATTTGGGACAAAGCATTATTCACACATTATGAAAAACAGTACAAAAAATGTGAACTAGCAGAGTGATAGCCTCATTTGTTTTTGTTTTGTTTAGTCCTCTTCAAGGCTGCCTTAGGTTCAGTTTCTTTGGTGAGAAGTAGAAGCTTCACTCTTCTCCCACTCAGCTCTGGAAGCCTCTTCGGGGTGATTTTTATAGACCTATATCCTCTAACCCAGTACTTTACTTTTCCCAGGTTCACGAGAAGGATGTGATTGGTATTGCACATCACCCCCATCAGAATCTGATTGCTACCTACAGTGAGGATGGACTCCTAAAGCTCTGGAAACCCTAATTTCCACTTTTCTTTTAAAACTTGCTTGAGAGCATGTACTTAAGTGAAGACATATTCATGTATTGTTTTTTTTTTTTTAAGGCTACCTTTTCTAAACAATTGTGTGAATTAGGAACAAGAATAATTTTGTGAAAATTCAATTCATGTTTAAGTAGCAGTTACCCTTTTATATATATTTTTAGGGTATTCATTTATCTGTTTCTAACTGGGGCAGTCATCACTTAATGTTTTCAGTAATCTACCTGAAGAGTGAAATACTGCTTTCTAGAAGAAAACTGTACTCCTTTGATTTGAAATAGTGATGAAAATGTACCTCCTGCAGTAAAACTTGTGAATAAGTAACTATCCCATATTCAGTAGCTCTTTGCTGGTCCGTTTTTTTAAGATGTTAATAAACTTTACCCTTTTCGGAGGCTTTGTTTTTAAATAAGTGCTCACCTAGTTAACATATTTATTTAGAATCTAGTGGGAGGGTGGGACAAAGCATTATTAATCCCAGCACAGCGGGAAGTCTGTTCCTATTTAGCAAGACAGATCGAATGTACAAAGGTTGGGTGTTGCACAGGGTCCTCCTTTCATTGCCCTCACCGTCCACTCACTCTTCCTGGCTGTGCTTTCTCATGTGTTCTAGCCAACTCCAGGGACTGTCATCTCCATCTTCTGGGCAGAACTAGTTGCAGGATCCATTATGAGAATTCAGTTTTGGCATTGAAAATGTGCTATTGTTCTGAAGGAAAAGGACCTGAGATTTAGAGAAGTCTTTTTTTGCTATGTGCATCCTTACCAGTTAAAAAAAAGCCAGCAAAACTCTTGAAAATACTTTGCACATGGGTGTCTTTTATGTTTCAACCAAAGATGTATTCAGTGCACTGATGTAGATGTTGAAGGTGCTGTGCAGGGATCACTTCAAGAAATTGAGACCTTATTTGTTTGGGCCTCTTATGCCTTTTAATTTTAGCCTTTATTAGGTACAAACTAATGGGGAAAGTTTTAAAAAAGTTTTAGAGTGTTATAATTTACCTTTGATTGAAATATAGCACAATAATGTTCAATACTGGCTGAATTAATTCTTGGCAGCACTAAGAAATGACTCTTCCCCAATCATATTCCCAATTTTTTTCCTTTTGCCATTAAACCTGCAGCTTTTTGGGGGTGCCTTGGTAGTTCAGTCAGTTGAGCGTCCGACTTGATTTCGGCTCAGGTCATGATCTCAGGGTCCTTGTGTTTGAGCCCCACGTCCAGCTCTGTGCTGAGCATGGTCTCCTTGAGAGTCCCCCTGCCCCCCCAGCTCTGACTCCAAATAAATCTTTAAACATGCCTTTTGACATAATGTCATTTGTGGCCATTTTGAGAGTTGAACATAGCCACGAATCCATGAATTCTGGTCTCCCATCCCAGTGAAATTAAGTTTAACATAAAAAGTTTAAGGTGCAAAGAGGAAACAGCTTATGCTAAAATTCTTTAGAAAAATCTTCCAAGAAATTGCGATTCTGTATTTAGCCCATGAATAGGCAGTGAGCAGTACTGTTAAACAGGCCAAGGGCTCCTGGGTGGCTCATTTGGTTAAGTGTCTTGTCTTCAGCTCAGGTCATGATCCCGGAGTCACAGGATTGATTCCATGTAAGGCTCCCTTTAACCCGCGCTTCCCCCCGCCTCATGCTCTCACAAATAAATCAATTCTAAAATGGAGTCACTTGTGCTAAGCCCATCAGCAAAGCCAGATTTAATGCCTACCCAAATTGCAGTTTCAGCCTGTCCCAGGGCTGTAATTTTTAACCAATCTGTAATTACTGGATTCAGCATTTATAGGATAATCTGCCTGATAGGCCCTTTCTACAGGAAGGTGACCTTGCATGAAACAATCCACTGCTGGAGATTTACTTTTCCCACTCCCTTCAAGTCTATAAAAGCCTTTCGTTTTGTATAGCTCTTCAGAACTCCTTTTTGTTAGGATGTTGCTGGATTCACTAACCATTGAATAAAGTCAATTTTGCAGTTGAATTTTAACAGTATTTCCTTTGTGATCATGAAGAGTAAGAATATGGTAAGCACACGTTCCCTTACTCCTAGGAATTTATCAAATGTCTGTTCCTGTACCCAAGTACTGAGGATGGCTTAAGACCAGTTCCTGTCATAGAATAGGGAAGAAACTGAAGTTAAAAGGAGTACTTAAAAGGGGATATGAGAAAATCTTGGGAGTTTTTTGATAATGGTAGGAAGGGCACTTAATTAGCCCTTCTGAGTTAGGAAAGGCTTCCTGGAGGAGTTGACCATAAGATCAGCAGGAGCTGTGGGTAAAGGGGTTTGGCGGTCCAAGTTAGTAGGAGTCTTTCCAGGCACTGCCATGGGTTCTAAGGCATATGCTGGACAAATGGTAGCATCTTGGGAGACCAGGTGGAGAGAGAAGCCTGGATTGGGAGCCATTTAAGTAGTTATTTTTTCTTAATGAATTGCTATAACATGTAAAGTTGTAAACAATGAATCTTCTGCCTTTCCCAGGTAACTGCTGTGCACGTCTCTTCCTTTTGTACGTTCAGAGTGTGTACACTTACTCTACACCTAGCTTTTCTTAGGAGGAGAGCCCCAGGGACTGAGGCCAAGGTGAGAGAAGGGCCACCCAGGCTCGACTCCACCAGCCTGTACCACTGTCCAGCTGCTTGAGGGCCTCAGACCCTCCAGGCAGACAGTGGGGGTCTCTATGCCCTTGTTTCAGGTCTGGGTGATGCTGAGCAGTGCTGGAACTGGCCTGCATCCTGGGCTAGGGAGCCCCTTACCAGCTGTGGGTGCTGTGCACCTCCTGGAGCCAGCAGTTGGGCTCACTTTACGAAGAGATGGCAAAGATCATATTATTGGCTTCTTAACAGTATAAGCAGGAGAGATTAAGCAAATGGGAGCTTGATGCCAGCAACCAATGGCATACAGTAGTTCCTCCTTATCTGTGGTTTCAGTTACATGTAGTCAACTGTGGCCTGGAAGCAGATGATCCTCCTCCTGACATAGCATCGAAGTCGACAGTAGCCTAACACCATGTCACAGTGCTTTCATCACTCACCTCCCTGCATCTCCTCTTCTGGGCATTTTCCCTCATCGTGACAAGGGTGAGTACAGTGCAGTTGGGGAGACCACATTCATGTAACTCATTACAGCATATTGTCCTAATTGTTTTATTATTGCTATTAATCTCTATTATGTGCCAAATTTATGAACTAAACATGATCACAGGTAGGTATGTATAGGTAAAAAATGTATATAGGGCTCAGGACTATCCTTGATTTCAGGCATCCACTGGGGGGTCTTGGAATGTATTCCATGCGAATAGTGGGAGAGGATAGACGGACAACTGGGCTCTTCTGAAACAGCAAGTTGTGTCAGGTTCCTAGGGAGGTCCTCTGCTGCCGCTGACAGATCATTTCCCTCCAGCACTTAAAATTTAAGTACATGGCAGTAAAATGAACTCTGTAAGGCTAAGGACATTTGTCCTAACCCCATTCAATTGTTGCATTAGTGACTGGAATCACTGAAGATCTGAAGGTATTTCAAGACAACCTTTTTTCTTTTTAAAGCTCAGGTACTATTCAATGTCTTCAGTTATTTTTCAACTTAATACTAGAACTAAGAGCATTTATTGAGCCCTTCCTTCCTATGTAAGCAGCCTCATTTAATTCTCAGAACTGCTCTATGAGGTGACAGCCTATTATGGTTCCCATAATATGAAGAAACATTTCCAGAGGTTCCCATAACCTTGCTCCTGGAGCACACACTGAAAACTTGGTGTAATCCCAAAGCTCAATTTCTTTATTCTTTGAATCCAGCTGCTCTCAGCTTCTCTTCAGGTTTGGGAAAAGCGAAGAATGCTTGGATTATCTGTCCATATTCCATTAACAACTTATTTACCTAAACTGGCCACAGACAGAGGAGTAAGAGAGCATGAATTACAAGAATTGGGACTCCAGTTTTTGCTGTTCTGTTTCACTTTTGCCAGAGCAGTGGTTCCAAGTACCCCGAAAGGCTAACCTTCTGTCCCTGACCTATGGAATTGGCAACTGTGGCAGTGCGGGCTCAGCAACTTTGCTCAAACTCGAGAACCAGCAGACTGGAGGGCAGTTTCTCCACCTACAGAGTAGGTGTTTTGATTCTTGTTCTGTCTCACAGATTGCGGAGGAGATAACCCTAAATTAAGTGATAAAGGTCCAGGTCCAGGTTTTGATTTATACTCCCCTCATGACTGAGGTGGAAAGCCTTATTTTTTAAAAGATGTTAAATTTAATACAAATTTCTGCAGAAATTTAAGATTTGTCACAGCCATTATTTTGAATACTTTGTTTTTGAATACTTCGTTATGCTTTCCTGAGCACCTGGCCATCATATCTGAACATGAGGGTAGCTGTAAGGTAGAGACTAAAAAAAGACAATGTAAGAATAAAGGCTGTCAATTAGGATTACTGACAAGAACCACTGAAGGTGTGGGAACTACTCTTACAGACTAGGTTTCTCCTTTTAATTCAGGTGTGCTCTATGAGGGGAACTTACGACATGGATCACTTCTGGGTTGGAAATGTTTAAGCTTCCTGATTATAGGAAATGCAGCAGAACCAGAAAAAAAAAAAAAAAAGAAAACCTCTTCACATTCTCACTCCAGTGTTTGCCAAGTTTTTAAAACCCCTTTTGGCTCATTACTCACCCCTCACCCACATTCACTCCCCGCTCTTGTTTAACATTTAACTGTAGTTAAATAGCATTTTCTATTACCCACTTAACTAGTTAAATGAGAAATCACCTATCTTACTTAGTGAAAAGCCAATGCTTTTAATCTAGGGGAAAAAAAAGCCTGTAGTGACACATTGGAAATGCTTTGTAATCAGTATATTAAGGAGACATTCATACATTTCATTTGCTTAATTCTGATACCCAGATTTAAGCTTGTGAACATGACTTTTAAACATACAATTAAAGCTATTCATCATAATTTGCTATACTACCAACATTAAATTACAGTTACTTCGGAGCATAAGTTAAATGGTTTAAAGTAAGCCTGTAACATACCTAAAAAACACCTTCCTATCTCATACATGCAAATTAACTTCTCCACATAAATGTCTCTTCACTCTAAGTTAACCTGCTCCTGAAGTCACTAGTCTGAAGCTTATCATGGTCCAAAGAGAAGGAAAAAAAGTGTAACCAGGACTGATATTAAAAAAAAAAAAAAAGATGGCACAGCAGAAGGCAATGCAGTTCTACAAGTGCAAGCCCTCAAGCAGCAGCATTATGATAAACCCCTTCTTTAAAGAGGTATCCTGTCAATGATACCACAGGCCAAATTACATAGCATGCCATCTTCAAGTAACAGTTGAGGCAATAAATGCAGAGGCATCACAATGAATCCCACTTAACTATAGACCAACACTTCTCTACAAATGCTTTGTCTGACTGCCAATTAAATACAAGTTTTAACTTCATAGCTTAACAATTAAGGGTCATACACTGAAGTCAATACATACACCTAGTATTTCAGTCTGAGCTGTTTCATATACATAGAGCTGAAATTAATTACAATGTATGGCCTAAACAAATGCTAGGGGAGATTTTTTTTTTATAGTAGTTTTTACAAATATTAAACTTTATCTTGCACACTGAAGTCATCATACATACAGGGCAAAGTCAGAGCTTTTATATTTGAGTTTATTCTTCATTTAAAACACTACTATAGTTGAATATTAAAACAAAAACAATAGCAAGTAGTGAGCTATGATTATAGTCCTTCACTCATTCACTACTGCATATAAAATGCCAGCAGTGTTTTTCACTGGCCCCATTAAGAGGTCTGACACTGAACACCACCCCTGGGATGATGTTCATCATTCTCATAGGCTTCCCCATTGTAATGGCGCCGTCTTTCCTGATTTGGATCAAAGTCCACCAGTTCTACCTGGTCCATTTCATCAGTCTCTTCTACTTCCTTCCTCTCAGGTAGGAGTTTTTCCAGCAAAGAAAGTTTATCAGGAGAGAGAAAGCCATTCTCAGGAAAGTTTACCTATAAAAAGAAATCTGTACTGTAAGTTCAGTTTGATACACTTCATTAGCTCCTTAGATATATTACCACTGATCCATTTTCTCCCCCCAAAAAATGTGGTCAATCTGCCAATCCCAAATTAGAACACGTGTTCTAAAAGGCACAGCATGTATCTAGCTAGTACCTGAACTAGGATTTAAGGCAATAAAAAAAATTACCCTAGTAAAATTGTACTGTGATGATCCCCATTCTATTCAGCACATATAAGAACCCATCCTGAAACACTAATCCCTTTTATTTTTTTAAAAGCTGTTTGTCCTCAAAAAGGCAGTCCTTAGCCCAAGTTTATTTTTTTTAAAGATTTTATTTATTTATTTGACAGAGAGCGAGCGAGAGCAGGAACACAAGCAGGGGGAGTGGGAGAGGGAGAAGCAGGCTCCCCGCAGAGCAGGGAGCCTGATGCGGGACTTGATCCCAGGACCCTGGGATCATGACCTGAGCCGAAGGCAGATGCTTAATGACTGAGCCACCCAGGCGCCCATGCCCAAGTTTTTTAAAACAAAATTCTCCATTTCTATAAAACTGTTAAAGAAAAAAAAAAGTATTTTGAACTATATGGTCACCAGAATTTATCAAAAATGCACACTTCCCTTGGCATCTTCCCAAAATGTTTTTAATAAAAGCTTTATTTATGGGTCAAGAGCCAGACAATTTAAGATTGAAAAAAATGACTGAGGCTTGCTTTATAAACCATCTTATTAGCAAACCAAGCTTTGTAGTACTTTGCTAAAAAGCCACAGTAGTTATTTTGAGTGCTTCTGCTGAACTTTAAGATCCCAATTATAGCCTTGTATTAACTTTTTTTTTTTTTTTTAAAGATTTTATTTATTTGAGAGAGAGAATGAGATAGCACGAGAGGGAAGAGGGTCAGAGGGAGAAGCTGACTCCCTGCTGAGCAGGAAGCCCGATGTGGGACTCCATCCCGGGACTCCAGGATCATGACCTGAGCCGAAGGCAGTCGCTTAACCAACTGAGCCACCCAGGTGCCCTAGCTTAATTTATTTCTTCCTGGGACAAGAAAGTATCAATTTGATGTACCTTACCATTCGGAAATGTAATTCTGTCGTTAGTTTAAATAAGCTAATCATTCTCCAGTATTCCTAGGGTACTTTATAGCTTACCTTAAATTCAATGATAAGGCGACCCTTCTCATATGGTCTACGATAAATTGGCATGCCTTCATTTAGCACACACTTGATATCTCCATGCTTGACAATTTGACCTAAAAACACAGAAGCCGAGTTTTTCCTTAGTCACGTTTTTTATGAGGCGGGGAAAATACAGAATAGAGGAATGTGCTGACTGAATTTATGTGAAGCAATCCCATTAACTTTTTAGAGGCTTCCAAAAAGACCCAATACCATACACAATTTCAGCTCAGCTCCCAAGAAAGATATTTAACTGACCAAGTAAAATACCAGTTTTCTCAGGGCCTGTGCCAGCTGACAGCAGATCATGACAATACTAGAATAGAAAAACAAGCTCATCCAAATATCATACCTGGGTGAGAGGTGATGACGATGGTTCGGTTGTCAAGAGTAGATATTGGCTTTTGAAAGCCACACAGTGCTTCAACCAGCTGTATGTCCATACACATGAAGAGGTCTTCTCCTCGCCTATATCAATGTCAATGACATCGCCTTAGATCTTTCAAATCACCAATTATTAGAAGTACCATGGCAGGCAATTGTGTTTTCTTAACAGCAAGGGTATCAGGTATCTTTCACAAAGATGTCCTTTCTTTTCCCCGTTCTCGCAACAGCCAATATATACATGGACCCTGCCAACTGTTTCCTGGACATGACTTTAGAATCCGTCCACACATTCTAGGCAGCCTCAACTACTTACCATCCCCGAACTATTTCTTCATCCCACTCGCTACTTGTGCTTAAACTTTCTTTTCCAATCCGTATTAGTAAAATATTTTATCGAGTACTCCAAACTCTTTTTAACAAGATTCACCTCAAATGACAGCATTTTCCATTGAGACATTTGTGGGAATGTTTTTTCATTAACTCAAAACCAGTTCCTTCAGAGGTCATTCCCAACAGATTTATTGGAACCCTCCTCTCATCCAATGCTTTAAATTAGCAAGGAATAGATATTTAACAAATTGCTAAATCATTCTTGTGCTTCACTCTTAGCTCTTCATAAACTGTTTCATAGTAATAGATAAATTTATATAGTTTTCAGAGTTCTACACATTTGTTTACAGTTAAAAACAACCCAACATATCACAAATTCATGATTGAAAGAGTCAGTTTTAGGTTATTTCAAATTAAATGCTATACAAAGACTGTTTAGGGATGTATTCCCTAACCCATCCATTTATACTCATAGAAAACACCTGTAATAAAAGCACATCCTTCAAATTCCAGGTTAGGTAACAACTAAGTTTAGAAAAATCCCCAAATCTGATCCTTTCTGTTTTTAGCTTATTGAAACAGTGGTTAACAACGTTTTAGAAAAAACATCCTATATAACCCAACTCTCTCCTGCTATACTTTTCTACGGTATTTCCAAGAAATGTCTTTAAAGTAATGAAAAGCTCATTAAAAAAATATGCTGCAAGATGTCAGTTTGAGTAGTTCATAAAAGTTCTTACCGAGTAAAAACAGCGTGGTCCTTCTGATCTAAAACAATGATAATATCTCCTGGTTCCAGTCCTGGTTCTTGGTCTCCTTCACCATGGAATGTTATCTTCTGGCCGTCCTTCATGCCTAAAAACAAAAGATTTTATACTCAACATCCAACTAATGCCAGAATCAGTCTGTTTAGAAACACTGATGCACGTTTGTGCGGAAAAAAAAGTCATGTCTTTGTGGATGCTAAATTTACCAAAATGGCTAAGAATGCCCACATGATTAAATCAGTCCGATTTCTTACTGAAGAAAGTGATCATAGTAGAGAACAAACTCTATAAAGGCAAACAGATGAGGTTCCACATTTTAGAGCTTTTACTACTCGCTGGGTTACCCTGGGAAAGCAAGTTGCATAACCTTCCAAAAAAAAAATACCAACTTTCCCAGAGACCTACCTCATCAGGGCTGTTCTGACTATTAAAGGGCCCACACTGCCCCTGAATCAGCTGACTGGCAAGCATTATTAACCATAAACGTTAATTATTCCAATTTCATTACTTACATCCTTATCTCCTGAACCAATGATCATCGAGGTGACCCACACAAGAACTTTGTTTTACTCATTATGGAAACTATTAAATTTACACATGTAACCAATACTACAATGAATCCCTATATATTCATCAAACTAGATCGAGCAGCTATCAACTCATGACTATTTCATGTATTATACCTCCACCCATGCCCCCCCTATATATTTTGACGCAAAATCCCGACATAATACTTCAGTATGTACTCTAATACTAAGAACTTAAACCACAGTATCAGTATTATACACTGACAAAACTAAACAGCCTTCAATCATTTGTGAAGCCAAGTAACTATCTTGTTACAGTGGTGAAGCAATTAAACAACTAGGTTTTACTGGTTGTTCCACTACTGTAAAGACGTGGGTAAATACAGCAAAAATGGTTTCACTTGCCACTAATGCCCTCCAAAATACATATTGTTGGTAGCAAAAAGGGATGTCCTACCAACATACTAAACATGGACCAATTAAGGAGAAAACATACTAAACATGGACCAATTGAGGAAAAAATGAAGGGAGAGTCAGTACCATGATTCACATGGATGAATACTATTACAGGAGCTTAACTTAATATAAATATATGTAATATATAATGTTCATACTATCAATAGTTCCACCAATATGCAGTTTGTAATACTAAGTTTCATCTTAAGTTAGTAAAGTCTGAAGAACATTACCACATATTCATAATCTAAGTTCTTACATATCAATTAATGAAACATGCTCATTAGTTTAGAAAAATTAAGGAAATCTTTTTGAGACCACCCTGAATTCTTCACCTAAAAGCAAGCATATTCCAGGGTGCCTGACTGGCTCAGTCAGGGAGCATGTGACTCTCCATCTCAGAGTTCTAACTGCAAGCCCTGTGTTGGGTGTAGAGATTATTTAAAAATAAAATTTTAAAAAAAGGTAGGCATATCCCTTCATCTAGCAGTTCCCAAGAAAATTAACAATGTGTGAAGTTAATTGCAATGAAAAAGGTGGAAAAACTGATTTAATAGAAGAGAATTAAGTGTGGAACATTATTCAATCATTTGATGTCAGTGTTACATTAAGTGAGGAGATCCTTGAAGTATTCCCTACAAACGTACAAAAGCTTGGCATGAAAAAGCACTTACTACATAGCTAAGAGTTATCCCTGGGTGATAAGATCATACATAAAGCCTATTAAGGATAGTTTTTAATTACAAAACGTAGTATTAATAACTTGCCACAGCACTCAAGAATTCAAAATAAGTGGCTCAGAACTCACCTTTGTCAATATGAACTTCTAGAATCTTCTTCTCTCGTACTATCTTCCTCCCATTGCAGCTTTTACATCTGTCTTTGGGACTGATCCGTTCCCCATGGCCCTGGCACTCCATGCACACAGACTGAATTTGCTGAACCATTCCAGGTCCTATCTGATGAATTCTTATTTGCATTCCAGTACCTCGGCAATTGGGACAACATTCGACTGCTCCTTTCTTACCACCTCGGCCTAGTTTAAAAAGAAATGTTTGAATTTAGTATTAGATACAACAAATGTTTTAAATGAGTTCTTACATACATTTAATTTCCAAGATCTGATGGAATTCTGCCCTAAAAGTCTACGATTCAGCCTTCTTATAATTGATAAAGCAGAGCCACCATCAGCTTCAGTTATCTACTGACATTTTTACAGCTGTCTTCCCAAAAAGCGCCAATTCAGAATTTTATTTTAAACATATGCTCCCAAAGCACCATTCTTATGACTACTTTATCTGAGATGGAACATTTTAAAGCATATGCTCTTTAGAAAGGAACATTTCCAACAAATAACTTACAAAAAAGACCAGAGATTCTTAGCCAAGAATCTGTCTAAACAGTAAAATGTCCAAAAAGACACTATTAAAAACATATTACAGATTCTGAAACCATTAGAATGATACTTAAAAGTTTTAGAGAGAACAGAAACTGTTCACCTCTGCACAATGTTGAGGAAAAGACACCAAATTCAATTGACCCAAATTGTATTTAAAACACAAACAAAGGGCGCTTGGGTGGCTCAGTCAGTTAAGCGACTGCCTTTAGCTCGGGTCATGATCCCAGGGTCCTGGGATTGAGCCCCGCCATCGGGATCCCTGCTCCGCGGGAAGCCTGATTCGCTCTCTCCCACTACCCCCTGCTTGTGTTCCCTCTCTTGCTGTCAAATAAGTAAATAAAAAATCTTTAAAAAAACCCAAAAAAACCCCATACACAACGAAAGAAAGGTGGTATTTTGCTAGTATTTCTCAAGGTGGTAGGTTCAGGTTTTCTTCACACTTGTAGTCTGCAAGATTTAGGTAGTGTACTGCCAGTTTTATATATCCAGAAGTTTCAGTTTCATTTTCCATTATACTTAGAGGTGTTAAAAGACCATACCTTCACATTTATCGCAAATCACATTCTTTTGCAGAGCTAGTTTTCGTGTTGCACCATTATATAAATCCTCTAAGGTTACTGAGAGCTGATGCACAACATTTTTACCTGAAACAAAACATTGCTCATTAAAAATTTGAGGTGTTACTTCTTATACATGTGTTCATTGCACTTTAAAAACAGTAAAATAGGGGCGCCTGGGTGGCTCAGTTGGTTAAGCAACTGCCTTCGGCTCAGGTCATGATCCTGGAGTCCTGGGATTGAGTCCCGCATCGGGCTCCCTGCTCAGCAGGGAGCCTGCTTCTCCCTCTGACCCTCCCCCCTCTCATGCTCTATCTCATTCTCTCAAATAAATAAAATCTTATAAAAAATAAAAACAGTAAGATACATCTGTTGAACACCTACTACATACACAGAAGTTGGTCACATTATCACCTGTGATTCTCAAACTGAGATGTAATTTCGGATGAGGAAAATTGGGTGAGTTAAGTAATTTGCCTAAGGACGTATTTGTGGCCATCTTACAAACTAAAGCAATCAAAAACCTCAACTGCAAAATCACTTGGGAAAACCAATGTTAAATATCAGGTTTCACAAATTAATCCAAACAGCATCTCTTTCCTAATACATTCTTTTAATCTTTCATTTAGTATGGTAATGATACGGCCAATTACTTCATCCAAAAATTCTTCAACACAAGTAAGTTCCAACTATGCAAGACTGGCCAGTGAAGCAGACAGTCTTCTATGGAGACTGGATAAATCTATTAATTCCCACTTCTTTGTGATGTAAGAGTAGCACTTACTTTTGGGGGCAGCAGTACTTAAAAACTGTATTTTTCATACAGTGCGGTCCAATACACCTTCCTGCAGTGACAAATATTTTATATCCATGGTATCTAATACAGTATCTGCTAATCACATGTGGTCATTTAGCACCTTAGTAAGGCTACCAGAGAGAAATTTTTGTTTTGAATTAATCTAAAGTAAAATGTGGCCACCGGCTACAAAGGAGTGCCCTATCTCATCTTAAAATGTGAAGTGGAAGATGGAAATTGCATAAGGACACAAAGGCTACAGAAATGAAATCACCTGCCAATGGTTAAGTTCCTAGTTAGTGATTCTTCCACAGTGACTTTTACCCACCAAACAGTACTGCCTTATGCCTAAGTGAAAAAAGCTCCCTTGCTCCTATATGCACCTAATGAATACTTTTAGTTCCCAAACAAGTGTGAAGCACCATTAACTATACCCTTTTGTTCCTAGCTCCACCTCTGGTTCTGTATCAGATACAGTCGCATGCAGTTGGTTCTGGCATGTTAGAAACTGCCCCCCTTACTTTAGCTTTATAGATCTGAGAAAACAGGGAAGGAAAACAAAAACTCCTTTAGTGTGGTTACGTATCCTCCAGTATCACAACAAAAAAATCTTTCATTAATCTAAGTCCAAGTTTGCCAGTCAATTCCTTAAATTTTTTTTTCTAAATAAAAACCGCTTGTTTTTCTGTGGGAGAAATCCTAAACAATTCATTACGATTGCAAATCGTTCTAAAATAAATTCCATAACCACATTTGGTAAGTGTTAAGGGCACATATTTTAGTAAGAAAGCAGAAACAAGATTAAACAGACCATAACCTATTTGGAGTTAATAAACCTGTGTTCCATTACTGACTCTGATGCCTTGCTATATGTGACCTTGAAAAAATTTTAATTTCTTAACTTTAACTCACTTTTAACTGAACAAGGCCATGTATCTCCAAGGCTGGGGGTAGGGGAAGGGATCAAAAAAGAGCTCTAAAAAGGACTCTGTCCTATACTCTATTCCTTTAATTAATGCTTGATAACCTTCCTGAAGTCGTGCATGTCAGAGACCTTTACAAGCATTTACTTGTTAAAACTTGATTGGCCTAGCTATTTCTGGCTACATCAGTCTCACTTAAAAAAACTACACCATAAATCAAGGTGGCAGTTTATGTCGGTTTGCAATATTATACCAACATGTAAACAAGCATTTCAAATAGATGATTTCTCAAGAATTTGCTTTCACCAAGGGCTACTTTAATTTGCTCCATGTGGACTAGGTTACTCTTACCTCTCCTTTCTCTCTGCATCCTTCCTCCTCCTCCAAAAAACATATCAAAGATGTCCATGGGGGAGCCAAAACCACCACCAGCTCCACCTTCTTTAATTGCCTGTTCTCCTCCTTTGTCATATAATTCCCTTTTCTTTGCATCAGAGAGTACTTCGTAAGCTTGAGAAATCTGTTTAAACTGTTTGAGAAAAAAGAAATTTCACTTAAAAGTGCTGCAAAGCAGTCACTGTATTACACATACTCGTCAGGTTGTAGTAAGTACTATACACCTGGCAAAGAACCACAGCGCTGCATTTAAGAGTAGGACTACATCACTTGCCTTCTCTCCTTCATTTGGATTCTTATCAGGGTGGTACTTCAAGGCCAGTTTCCTGTAGGCCTTTTTCAATTCCTCTTGGGTGGCATTGGGTTTGACCCCCAAAACATCATAGTAAGTGGTTTCTTTCACCATTTTCTACAGCCTGAAATAAAAAGCAGTTTTAACTGACTTTCAACTGGAAATTTTAATTAGTCAAAATCAACGATATGGCAAAGAAATCTGTTCTCCCCAAATCTGGTTTTAAAAACCCACCTTCCCCAAACTTCAGAGAAGGTTCCTTTGGTAGTTCAGCCATAAATTCTAACGAACTAAGTGTTAACTAATAATTATCAGGAATAATTCAAAGGCCTTCTACAGCAGCTGGTTCCCCCTCTCCCACAGGAAAGCTCCATACTAACGCCACTATTATCTGGATTCTTCCTGTTTCGCTTTCCAGTACTGACAGCAGTAATCAAAAAGAGCACCAATAGGTTCAGTCTATTGGTTATTACGTTATCACTGTCTTTGGTAAATCTGATAAGCCATACACTCCCTAGATTAAAAAAAAAAAAATTTGGGCACGGGGGAGAGGGAAACGGATTGGTTTATGAAACTGATTAAAAGCACAAAGCAAGCTCCCCTCCCCCCCAAGATGTTTCTCAATCACAGAACTTACAGCACTTCCACTTTGACCACCGAACCCCTCTCGCCCCCACAAGCCAGCGTAGTTTACACGTCGTTAGGTTTCCCCCTGCCGTAGGTGCAGACCTTTAAGGTTTTCCTCCTCCCACCTTGACCAAAGGGGTGGGAGAACCCCAGCCAGCACTCAACAAAGAGGAGGGGAGACCGGAGAAGCGGCCGCAGCCTCCGCCCCGCTCCCCCCGCAGCCCCTCGACCCTCGTTCCTTCCGCGCGTGCGCGCATGGTCGCCCACCCCCAGCAAGCTGGGGCGGAGGGGACGCGGGGGCGCACGCGGGGGCGCGCACGGGGGGGGGCGGGTGGAAACCCGAAGGTGGTAAGTCCTTGGGGACCTCGGGCTAAACTGAGAGTGGAGAATGCTTCAGGAAACGTCTCGGGCCCACTCACCGCGTGCCCGAGATGGGTTGCCGCGGCACCACACCAGCCCTCCCAAAAAGAGAATCGTGGATACAGGAACCAACAACCCTTCCGCCCACGCGAAGCCAACCGCCTCCGACCGCGACTCCATCCGGCTTGTCCGTGCCGACAATGGCGCCGGCCCTGGGACAAGAGGAAGCGCGAGGGCTGAAACTCACCGGTGAGAGGGCCGAGGCCGGTGTGGGGGAGCGGGAAGGGGCGCGTTGCTGGGCGCAGCTCGGGCAGCCGCCGCTGCTCCGCGTCTCACCGAGCGTTCTGGAAAGTTCCGCCCGGCGCGCCGCAGCCGTCGTCTTTTGTAGCCCAGTCCAGGCGCGTCACTCGACGGAAGTCCCGCCCCTTTCGCCGCTGCCACCGCCCCTCGGTTACCTGGGCAACGGCGCGTGGGCAATCGTGCTGGGAGGAGCTTTGCCGAAGGGCCTTGTGGGGGTGGGTGCAAGCTTGGGTTTCTGGTGCTTGTGGAACTTTCTGGAGTTCCTTCCTCCACCCCGTGGGCCAGAGAGTGCGGAAGTCTCGGGCGGGAGCAGGGATTGCTAACGAGCGGTGCAGTAACTGGCCAACTCCGGATTCCCGAAACCGCAGGGCGGACGGCGCCGCCGCCGCCGCCTGCGACGGCTTGGGAACCGAGCCCCATGCGGGAGCTGAGTTCGGAACAGGAACCTCTTAGAACAAAGCCCCGCCGTACTCCCTTCCTGCCGGCTTTTCTTTTGCAGCTTTGGGCATCTGTAATTGTCTTAGTTCCTCAGCCCTGAGATTCTGGGAACCCGCCGAGGAAGAAGTGCCTTGTTCTGGACAATCTCAGTCCTCTGATCTTGCTCCTTTTCATGCGTAGTCCGTGGCCTTGTAATCCACCAAATTGCAAGTGGGAAGAGCTCTTTGTGCAAGTCTAGGCCCCTGTACGTATGTTATTTGCCTTGGCCCTGACTGTGTCCCACACGTTGGGCACCAGGAAATGTTTGGAATACCTTGATGCAAACTGAGGGCCTTGGACTCCTGGCCTGGCATTCACCCTGTTGGCCAGTGAGAGGCACCAAATCGACTTACTTGACCTAAATTTTTAAGCCCTACCAGTCTGTGAACTTGGATTTACAGTCTGCGAAGTGAGTCCTTGCACTTTAAAATGTTGGGATGGGGGCCATAATGGAAAATGGAGGCTTATATTCAATAATACTAAATATGGGAGTATTTATCTACCACCAAGGAAGCTGGAGATGCAAAGTAGAAAAAGCCCGGTTCACATCACTTAGATTTTAGTGGGTAACCGGACATATCAACGAACTTGAGAGAACCACAAGATAGATCAAATCTGATGGAATAGGGAAAGCATCCGTGGGAAAGTAGTTGAGCCGATATTTTTTTCTTTTTTAAGATGTCATTTTTTAAAAATTTAAATTCAATTGCAAATAGTGTGTCACTAGTTTCTGAGGTAGAGTTCAGTGATACATCAGTTGTTTAGAAAACCCAGTGCTCGTTATACTGCGTGCCCTCCTTGATGCCCATCACCCAGTTACCCCATCCCCCACACCCCTCCTCTCCAGCAACTCAGTTTGTTTCGTATGGTTAAGAGTCTCTTATGGTTTGTCTCCCTCCCTGATTATATCTTGTTTTATTTTCACCCCCTTCCTCTATGCTTCTCCGTTTTGTTTTTTAAATTCCACATATGGGGCGCCTGGGTGGCTCAGTCGTTAAGCGTCTGCCTTCGGCTCAGGTCATGATCCCAGGGTCCTGGGATCGAGCCCCACATCGGGCTCCCTGCTCGGCGGGAAGCCTGCTTCTCCCTCTCCCACTGCCCCTGCTTGTGTTCCCTCTCTCGCTGTGTCTCTCTCTGTCAGATAAATAAAATCTTTAAAAAAAAAAATAAATTCCACATATGAGTGAAATCATATAATTGTCTTTCTTTGACTTATTTCGCTTAGCATAATATTCTCTAGTTCCATCCATGTTGTTGCAAATGGCAAGATTTCATTTTTTTGATGGCTGAGTAGTATTCCATCATATATGACCACATCTTCTTTATCCATTCATCTGCTGATGGACATCTGGGCTCTTTCCATAGTTTGGCTACTGTGGACATTGCTGCTGTAAACATTGAGGGGCAGGTGCGGCTTCAGATCACTACATTTGTATCTTTGGGGTATGTACTTAGTGCAATTGCAGGGTCGTAGGGTAGCTCTATTTTTAACTTTTTGAGGAACCTCCATTGATCTGAGTTTTTAAAGGGATGAAAACATTCCCAACAAAGCACAAGAGAAGGCTAAGAAGTGAAAGAATGTGATACTTCTACGGAATTGCAAGCAATTGGATGTTGCCACAGCTAAGGGAGCTGGTGGCAGTAGGCTAGGCTTCAGAGCTATTTGGGGAACAACCTTGGATATATCTTGCTAAGCTCAGGATTTTGAACTTTACCCTGAATGCATCCTGATGCGTACTTTTTCAGCATTATCTCTTTTATTTAAACTGTGCACCTGGGCGCCTGGGTGGCTCAGTTGGTTAAGCGACTGCCTTCGGCTCGGGTCATGATCCTGGAGTCCCGGGATCGAGTCCCGCATCGGGCTCCCTGCTCGGCAGGGAGTCTGCTTCTCCCTGTGACCCTCTTCCCTCTCGTGTTCTCTATCTCTCATTCTCTCTCTCTCAAATAAATAAATAAAATCTTTAAAAAAAAAATAAACTGTGCACCTAGTTACACCAAGCTTATCAGCAGTTTTCCTCGATGCACTTCTTCACTTCTCTGCTTTTGCTTCCACCGAGAGGCACCAAATCTTTACAATCTTAGAGGTTACCATCTCAACTTATTGCCTGTGGTAAAAACTTTTTTTCTTTAACCAACACTTATGGAAGTCTAATACTGCAGGCTGAGCACTAGGGTTTGGTAATATAAAAATCATTTAAATCATGTTCCTGCCTTTGAGGATCTCACCACACAAAAAAGGACGAGTTGTGTTGTAAATGCCAATAAAGGAAAAGGAAGAGTATTGAGATTCTGAATAGCAGAACCTTGCACATCCAGGTGAGTATTCCAGATCAAGAGACCAGCAGGTATAAGAACATAAACAATTAATAGAGAACAGTAAACAATGACAAGTTTATTCATGTGTTCTGAGGCGTTGTAGTTCTAAAATTCTGACTTTATCATACTATAAACAGTGCGTTTGTTAATCTAACATTGGTTAAGCATGTGAAATGATAAGTAGAATATATATCAAATCACTTCAACTGAGAGTTTCCACAATAAATATTACTGTGTCTAGTATTTCTTAAATATTACTATATTTAAATATTATGTTTCTTTTTGCCTCAGGAATCCAATGGAAATTCATACAGCTTTGAGAACGATGGAAGTCAACATAAAGCTATGAAATGTGATATCAAAAATCCTTTTAAAACCAGCAAGCTAAGTGAGCTTAATTACTTATTAAAAATAAAATAAGGGGCATAAAAGTTGGTTTAAAAGAAAAGGAAGACTATGTGCTTATTTACTTGGATGTGTATAGAATATTTCTCAAGGATACCGAAAAACTTGTGATATGGTTGCCTTTGGGGAGAGGTAGGTGCTGGTGAGAGGAGAATGGGAGGGAGACATTTCAGAATATACCATTTTGTAACTTTGGAATTTTTAACCTATTTGAATGTAGTACTTATTTAAAAAATTAAACTTAAAAAAGTATAAAATCCTCTCCTCCCAATTCAAGCTTTGAACTAGTAATTTGTCACCCCAACAGCAAATTTAGGTAATTCTTGGTGGCCTTAAAGAACATCATTACATATGTTGTAATATTTTTCTTTCATAGAAACAGTGATGCTAAAAATATGTCTTTATGAATATTTTAACTTTTCAGTAAGCAAACTTAGCACTTTTAAGCATTCTTATTTATATAAAATACAAAAAGATGAGCAATAATTTAGTTTGTGTGTTTTTTTGGGTTAAGAAATGGTATTGTATTATACATGCTGTTTGTAACTTGCCGCTTTCATTTAATTTATTGTCATCTTACCATGTTAGAATAAATAAATCTACCTTGTTATTTTTAACGGCTTCATAGTATACAGTATGCAGGTATTACAGTTTATTTAACCATTCCCCTATTGACGAACGTTTTGGCAATTTCCAGTGTTTTACAAACAATGCTGTGGAGAAATTCTCAAATATAGCTGTAGACACTCATACCAGTGCTTCTGTACGATGGACATCTAGATTTGAAATTGCTGGGACAACTTAACTGCAGGTTTAAAATTGTAATAAGTAACTACCCTTTCCCTTTTTTGGCTTTTGTGTTTCTTCTCCATTCTTTCTCCCTCTCCCCTCTTCTTCATTTGTTATGCTTAGGAAGCTTTCACCAATCCAACATTATGAACGTATTCTCCCAGGTTTTCTTCTAGTACTTTCATGGTTCCATTTTTTACCCTGTAAATCTTTTTCCACCTAGAATTGATTTTGGTTTAAGTGCTGAGGATTATTTGTAAGAAACTGAGTTTTATTTTTCTTCAAATGGTGAGCTAGTTTTTCTGTTTTAATACTCTATTTTTCCTGCCTAATGTGAAATGCCATTTTTCTCACATAGTAAATTTACATTAAAATGCATTTTTTTATTTTTTTAAAGATTTTTATTTATTTATTTGACAGAGAGAGAGCGAGAGAGGGAACACAAGCAGAGGGAGTGGGAGAGGGAGAAGCAGGCTTTCCTCTGAGCAGGGAGCCCGATGCGGGGCTCAATCCCAGAACTGCAGGATCATGACCCGAGCCGAAGGTAGACGCCTAACAACTGAGCCACTCAGGTGCCCTGCATTTTTTTTATTTTTTAAAGATTTTATTTATTTATTTGAGAGAGTGAGAGTGCAAGCATGAGCAGGGGAGGGGCAGAGGGAGAGGGAGAAGCAGACTCCCAGTTGAGCAGGGAGCCTGATGTGGGGCTGGATCCCAGGATCCTCGGACTATGACCTGAGCTGAAGGCAGATACTTAACTGACTGAGCCACCCAGGCGCTCCTTAAAATGCATTTTAATGTCTGGGAGGCCTAGTTCCTCTCACTGCTCCTCCTTTTTATAGTTTTTTTAAAAATTTTATTTATTTATTTGACAGAGATAGAGCATAAGTAGGCAGAGAGGCAGGCAGAGGGAGAGGGAGAAGCAGGCTCTCCGCTGAGCAGGGAGCCTGATGTGGGACTCGATCCCAGGACCCTGGGATCATGACCTGAGCTGAAGGCAGCTGCTTAACCAACTGAGCCACCCAGGCACCTGTTCCTTTTTATAGTTTTTCCTGGCACTTTTCTAGTATGTTTATCCTTCCAAGATGAATTTAAGAATATTTCTGGCCAGGGTGCCTGGGTGGCTCAGTTGGTTAAGCGACTGCCTTCGGCTCAGGTCATGATCCTGGAGTCCCTGGATCAAGTCCCACGTCGGGCTCCCTGCTTGGCAGGGAGTCTGCTCCTCCCTCTGACCCTAACCCCTCTCATGTGCTCTCTCTCGTTCTCTCTTTCTCAAACAAATAAAATCTTTAAAAAAAATAAAAAAAAATATTTCTGGCCAATTTCCCCCAAATCCCAATGTGACTTTGATTGTGATTACAATTACAGTGCTTTTATACATTAGTCAGTTTGGGGAGACTTAACATGTTTATAACGTTGTATTTTCCTACCTGTGGACAAGGTACATTATGCATACAGCTGCATATTCCCTCTATTGTATTTTATAGTTGCTATTTTTTGAAAGGTAGGTCCTGGGGCGCCTGGGTGGCTCAGTCGTTGGGCGTCTGCCTTTGGCTCCGGTCATGGTCCTGGGGTCCTGGGATCGAGCCCCGCATCAGGCTCCCTGCTCAGTGGGAGGCCTGCTTCTCCCTCTCCCACTCCCCCTGCTTGTGTTCCTATTCTCGCTGTCTCTCTCTGTCAAATAAATAAATAAAATCTTAAATAAATAAATAAAAGGTAGGTCCTGATCATTTTTTCTTGAAGTTGTTACTAAACACTGTCTTTTTGTTATCATGAATGGTCTCTTGTCTTACCATTTATTTTATTTCAGTGGTATGCTTTATAACTTTCCCCAACCATGTGACCAGATTACAGGTGTCCAAGGAGGTAGCTGGAAATGGCTAGAGGCATGGCAGAAGCCAAGTCATTAGGGCTTGAACACTATGCTAGTAGTGTGATGTTTATCTTGAAAAACCCCTGGAGGATTCTATGGAGGATGGTAATATAACCACTATGAGCTGACTTTTTTCTTTCTGAGTGCCTGTCAGGCACTGTGCTGAACTTTCTACAAATGTTGTCATACATTAATCTTCACAGCAACCCTTTTTTACAGATGGGATTTGATCATATTTACATTTTCAAACAGTCATTTGGTACTGATGTGAAAGATGGATTCTTAGGAAGCTTTTATTGTATAGATAAGATCACAAGTGGTGAGGCCTAAATAATAGAAATGGAGAGGAAGAGAAATAGAAATAGAAACATAGGGGTGGAATCTGCAGCTCGTGGTGACCAGCTGCAGAGGTGAGGGAGAAGGAGTCATAGCTGACTTCCAGTGTTCTGGCCTGAGCAACACGATGATTGGGGAGGCCCTTCCTGAGACAGGAGGCCCAGAAAGAGGAGGATGAGAAGGCTGTGGTGGGGCAGAATTGGGGAGGGCGAAGGTGAGTCCAGTTTTGGATGTGTAGAGTTACTGCTATACTCTTTTCTTTAGATTAAAAAGAGAAACTTTTGGGGGTGCCTGGGTGGCTCATTTGATTAAGTGACTGCCTTCGGCTCTGGTCACGATCCTGGGGTCCTGGGATCGAGTCCCGCATCGGGCTCCCTGCTCAGCGGGGAGTCTGCTTCTCCCTCTGACCCTCCCCCTGTCATGTGCTCTCTCTCCCTCATTCTCTCTCTCAAATAAATAAAATCTTTAAAAAAAAAAAGAAAATTTTTATTGGAAAGCACAAAATGGAAAGTAAATTGCAGCTAAAATGCTGTTTCTTATGCTTGTATAAATTATATTTTTTGAAACCTTTAATTTTTAATTGACTGTGGGGCCTAGTGGGGCTGGAAATATTTTTATTTTATTTTATTTTATTACGTTATGTTAGTCACTGTACAACACATCATTAGTTTTTGATGCAGTGATCCACGATCCATTGTTTTTGTATAACACCCAGTGCTCCATGCAGTACGTGCCCTCCTTAATACCCATCACCGGGCTACCCCATCCCTTCATCCCCCTCCCCTCTAAAACCCTGTTTGTTTCTCAGAGTCCATAGTCCCTCATGGTTCATCTCTCCCTCTGATTTCTCCCACTTCATTTTTCCCTTCCTTTTCCTGTCTTCCATGCTATTCCCTGTGTTCCACAAATAAGTGAAACCATATGATAATTGACTTTCTCTGCTTGGCTTATTTCACTTAGCATCATCTCCTCCCGTCCCATCCATGATGATGTAGAAGTTGGGTATTCATCCTTTCTGATGGCTGAGTAATATTCCATTGTACATATGGACCACATCTTCTTTATCCATTCATCTGTTGAAGGGCATCTCGGCTCTTTCCACAGTTTGGCTATTGCGGACATTGCTGCTATGAACACTGGGGTGCACAGGGCCCTTTTTTTCACTATATCTGTGTCTTTGGGGTAAATACCCAGGAGTGTAATTGCTGGGTCATAGGGTAGCTCTATTTTTAATTTTTTGAGGAACCTCCACACTGTTTTCCAAAGTGGCTGTACCAACTTGCATTCCCAACAGTGTAAGAGGGCTCCCCTTTCTCTACAACCTCTCCAACATCTGTTGTTTCTTTTCCTGTCCATTTTTGCCATTCTAACTGGTGTAAGGTGGTATCTCAATGTGGTTTTGATTTGAATTTCCCTGGTGGCTAATGATGATGAACATTTTTTCATGTGTCTGTTAGCCATTTGTATGTCTTCTTCAGAGAAGTGTCTGTTCATGTCTTCTGCCCATTTTTTGACTTGATGATTTGTTTTTTGGGTGTTGAGTTTGAGAAGTTCCTTATAGATCTTGGATACCAGCTCTTTATCTGTAGTGTCATTTGCAAATATCTTCTCCAATTCTGTGGGTTGCCTCTTTGTTTTGTTGACTGTTTCCTCTGCTGTGCAGACGCTTTTTATCTTGATGAAGTCCCATAAGTTCATTTTTGCTTTTCTTTCACTGGCTTTTGGAGATGTATCTTGAAAGAAGTTGCTGTGGCTGATGTCCAAGAGGTTACTGCCTATGTTCTCCTCTAGGATTTTGATGGATTCCTGTCTCACATTGAGGTCTTTCATCCATTTTGAGTTTATCTTTGTGTATGGTGTTAGAGAATGGTCGAGTTTCATTCTTCTGCATGTGGCTGTCCAGTTTTCCCAGTACCATTTATTGAAGAGACTCTTTTTTCATTGCATATTTTGGAAATACTTTTTTTGAGTATCACCAATTTGTTCTTGTTCTTCTCTTTATAACTATACATGGTTTATCTTCTTTATGAGCTCTTCTCTCCTGCAACCCCTCACCCTTCCAGTTGTTATTATTTATTTATTTTTAAAGATTTTATTTACTTATTTGAGAGACAGAGGGAAAGGGAGAAGCAGACTCCCTGCTGAGCAGAGAGCCCAATGAGGGGCCTGATCCCAGGTCCCTGAGTATCATGACCTGAACTGAAGGCAGATGCTTAACCGACAGAGCCACCCAGGCACCCTATTTTTTTATTTTTTTATTTTTTTTTAATTTATTCATTTGAGAGAAAGTGAGTGAGAGCATGAGCAGGGGGAAGGGTCAGGGGAGAGGGAGAAGCAGAGGGAGTAGGGAGCAGGGAGCCCTACGTGGGGTTTGATCCCAAGACCGCAGAATCATGACCTGAGCTGAAGACAGATGCTTAAGTGACTGAGCCACCCAGGCACCCCCAGTTTTTATTTTTTTTAAAATACCCTTTTTATTTTAGAATGGTTTAAGATTAGAAAAGTTGCAAGGCTAGTACAGCAAATTCCTTTATAGCTGGCATCCAGTTTTCCCTATTTCAGAGTGTTCAAATGATAATAGTAGTTACAACAAATGAACCAATACTGATACATGATTAGTAACTAAGGCCCATCTTTATTTGAATTTCCTTAGTTTGTACTTAATGTCCCTTTTCTGTTCAGAACTCTATCCAGGATACCACAGTACTTTTAGTCCTCATGTCTCCTTGGACTCCTCTTAACTGCTACAGTTTCTCAGATTTTTAAAATTTATTTTTTTTTTATTTTCTTTAAAGATTTTATTTATTTTTTGACAGAGAGACGGCGAGAGAGGGAACACAAGCAGGGGGAGTGGGAGAGGGAAAAGCAAACTTCCTACGGAGCAGGGAGCCTGATGTGGGGCTGGGTTCGATCCCAGGACTCTGGGATCATGACCTGAGCCGAGGGCAGATGCTTAATGACTGAGCCACTCAGGCGCCCCTCTTATTTTTGATAACTTGGACAGTTTTAAGGAGCACTGGCCAGGTATTTTGTAGACTCCGTCTTTCAATTTGGGTTTGTCTAATGTTTTTCTCATGGTGAGACTGGGTTTATAGTGTCAAAATCCAAACTGCACACTGAATAAAACAAAACAGAAAGATGAGTTTGTTGTAAGGCTTTCTGCCTGCAAGCTGGGGAGCTTAGGGAAACTAGAGTAATGAGTTTCAAGTTGCCACAGTCCAAGGGATTTTTCATGGGGTAAATGTGGAACTTGCTTGGTTTTTTCAGATGATTGGTTGCCTAGTGGTCTTCTTTCTTGTTTGTATTAGGGTAAGCTGAGTAGGGAATGAGTAAGTCCAAAGATGGCATGAACAGACTTGGCATTTGGGGATTGACTAATGTACTTGCTGATTTCTGAGAAGAACTATAAATTCCTGTAAGGTTAAGTTAAGTTACCCTTATATGCCTGCATTGACCATCTCCGTTTTGTCCTTGACATAAGTGACTCCATTTTAGTTTGGTCCTACAAATGGGTTTGGGGGAGTAAGACCACAGGGTTAAAGTACTTAGTTTCATTATATCGTATCCAAGGTACATACTATGAACCTGACTTATCACTGTCGATGTTTAACTGATCACACCTGGTGAGGTAGCATTTGTTAGGTTTTTCCATTATAAAGTTACTCCTCACCTCAGTCACGTCCTATTTTCCATAATGTATCCTTGAGAAGGAAGTCATTCATCTTGATGTCATTGGCATAAAGGCATGGTCTGGCACAGAGTAGACATTCAGTAACTGTTGAACTGAACTGGGTCTCTATGATTTTTTGAGTCTCACAAAAGTTCTGACAGATAATTTTCTCTATTTTATCAATAGGAAAATAAAAATTTGAGGGGTGCCTAGGTGGCTCAGCATCTGCCTTAGACTCAGGTCATGATCCCAGGATCCCGGGATCAAGCCCCGCATCGGGCTCCCTGCTCCTTGGGAAGCTTGCTTCTCCCTCTCCCACTCCCCCTGCTTGTGTTCCCTCTCTCACTATGTCTCTCTCTGTCAAATAAATAAAATCTTAAAAAAAAAAAGGAAAATAAAAATTTGAGAATTTGAGTAACTTGCCCAAAGTCCCACCAAAGTGGTCAAGTTTGGAATTTGAACTCAATCTTTCTGAATGCAAGGCCTGTTGTCTTCCCTACCACTCTGGCTTCGCAGAGTGTTGTGTTTACTTTGGCCATTTTCCCTAAGTACTTGTAATGCAAAAAGTATCCACAGATAAGGGGGTTAGTTCTTTGGTTATATCAAAATTTAATTCTTCATTAATTCATCTTTTCAATTTAAAGTCATACTTCAGAACTCTCAGCCTCAAATTTGGCAGACCTCTGTGCCATGTATTGCTTGACCTAATTCCAATGGAATATCTTTTTTTTAATTCCCTACAGAGTTGTGGAGGGTGGGTTGCAGCAGGGCCTTATTGGGAAAATGGGGACCAGTTAGGATGCTATTACAGCAAAATAAAAACATAGGACCCCTTATTAAAAAAATTATTAATAATTTTAAGACAGTGCCAGCAGAGCATTAAACCAAGCACGTGGCCTTTCTAAGTGTGAGACCCTGTGTGACCGCACAGGTCACACAGCCATGAACCTGGCTGGGCAGTAGTAGAATCAGTGAGTAAAGAGAACCAGTATTAAAGCAGTGGAAGTGAAAATGGAGAAGAGAGGCTGTTAACAACAGACCTTATAGAGGTAAACTTATAGGAATAGATTGATGATCAGATATGATAGGTGAGTGGGCAGATAAAATATGGAATGTAAAGTTTCTGATTAGTGATGCCATTTACTGACACAGGAAATCAGGGGACCTGGTTAGCTCTGAGGGCAAAATGGTGAGTTCAGTTTTAAACATATTAATCCTCACATGTAGTCAGGAAGCACTTGGATAGACAAGTATCCATAGAAAAAGAAGTGGAGGGTACACTCCAGTCTGATAGTACTGCTTACTTATCTCTGAGGTTAGGGACTTCAACTTTTTAAATAAAGTATTCATGTATTTCTTACATAATTGAGAAATAATACTTTCTATTAATGAAAAGCAAATTACAAAGGGGCACCTGGGTGGCTCAGTCGTTAAGCGTCTGCCTTCAGCTCAGGTCATGATCCCAGGGTCCTGGGATCGAGTCCCACATCGGGCTTCCCGCTCAGTGGGAAGCCTGTTTCTCCCTCTCCCACTCCCCCTGCTTGTGTTCCCTCTCTCGCTGTGTCTCTCTCTGTCAAATAAATAAATAAAATCTTTTAAAAAAAAAAAGAAAAGCAAATTACAAAGTATTACTGTGTTTGTAAGAGAAAATCTGAAAAGTTTGTAGTAAAAAGAAAGGCTCTTATGGTAGAAATAGATTTGTAGCTAAGTATTTTCTGTTGCTGAAACCACAGTGGCACGATTCAAAACGGGTTCTTAGTTTACTATCTTTTTAAAGATTTTTATTTCTTTATTTGAGAGAGAGCAAAAGTGAGAGAGATCACAGAGGGAGAGGGAGAAGCAGACCCGCCGCTGAGCAGAGAGCCCAATGTGGGGCTCGATCCCAGGACCCTGAGATCATGACCTGAGCTGAATACAGATGCTTAACTGACTCAGCCACCCAGGCGCCCTAGTTTACTGTCTTTTAATTTTTTGTTGCGCACCTACAATCTATTGGTTGCTCTACAGAGTGTATAATTTTGAAAACTTACATTAAAAAAATTAAAAAAATAAGAGCTTACATTACATTTTATTTTTATATCCTATCTTTTTTGATAACTGGCATGTGATCATTTATGTATTTTACTGTGTATTTTAGAACTCTCCTTTCTTTCTACTACCTTTGTACTTTTTCTTGGTGGAGATAACATGGCTGTAGGGACAGCCTGAAGTTGGAAGTCAGATTTAAGTTCTGGCTCTGCATCTTACTGGCTATGTGATCTCAGGAAAATTACTAAACTTCTCTGAGCATAGTTTCCTTATTGGTAAAATGGAGATGAATTTAACTTTGCTGGAGATATGATAAATAAGACCATAAAAGAGAGTTCTTTGTAAACTCTAAATTTTGTAAATCGATATCCTTTAGCTCTTTGCACCCAGGGCCCTTCTTAGTGAGCCTCCTACCTCCTTCCCAGATTCATCTCTAATAGTCTACCCTCTCTCTCTACTTTTCTCATCATCCCCTGAACATGCCTTATACTTTTCTGCTTTCTTAATTTTGCTTTAATTCCTTTATTTATTAAAGATTTTATTTATTTGTCAGAGAAAGAGAGAGCACAAGCAGGGGGAACGGCAGGCGGAGGGAGAGGGAGAAGCAGGCTCCCTGCTTTTAATCAACAAATGTTTGTTGAGCACTTTATCTCCCTCAAGTCTTTGTTTAAATGTCACCTCGGGTGCTTGGGTGGCTCAGTTGGTTAAGCGACTGCCTTTGGCTCAGGTCATGATCCTGGAGTCCCTGGATTGAGTCCCCCATTGAGCTCCCTGCTCAGCAGGAAGTCTGCTTCTCCCTCTGACCCTCCCCTCCTCATGCTCGCTCTATCTCATTCTCTCTCTCAAATAAATAAAATTTAAATAAATAAATAAATGTCACCTCAATGAGACCCACAGTGTCTACCCTATTCAAAATTGCAATCTACTGTTCCTTCTCAGCACTTCCCAATCCCCCCTTTACCTGCTCTACTTTTTCTTGTGTCCACTGCACTCTTGACATAACCTGTTATTTACCCATTGTCTCTTCTCTCTGTACCCCTATCCCAATCGAACTAAAATTTCACTTGCGCAGGAATCTTTGTTTTGTTTTATGTTATATCCCAGGCATCTGGAACATTGCCTGGCACAGAGTAGTTATTCAATAAATATTTATTGAGTGAATAAATGAATATGCATTGTGCCAGACTCTAAGCCAGGAGCTGAATATCTAACATTGTGAAGAAGCAGAGGTGTTTCTGCCCTCGTGGAGCGTCCAGCTTAGTGCTATGGTGGCTTTTCTGTGGGCCTGGGCTGCCCTCCTCCAGGAAATGTCAGCATGACTAATTGCCGAGTTCAGAGTAGCCTTTCGTCTTAGCAGTGAGCAATTTCCTGATAATTTTACTTCTAAGGCTTTCAAAAAATTCTAAGAGAAAGGCAGAGGGGCAAAAAGAGTAATGCATTCTCTTTAGTCCCTCTAAGTTAAAAGTCAATAATTTTCCCCAATGCAAAGACAGACTAGTATCCCCTTTAAAGTGCCAGGCCTTGTAGATAACTGAAAGAGGTCATGGAGTCTATCTGGTTTACCTTTTCTATTTCTCTCTTTTTCTAACGTGAAGAAAGACAGTTGTAATTTTTCGCACTGCTGAAGAATGAAAGGATGTTAACATGTTTATTGCTGTCTTTTTGTAAATTGCGGAATGCTTCATCCATGTAATCCTGACTTAGTTCTTTTTTGAGGTCCTCTGTATGCAGTGGGTCAATATGAGTTTTTACATCGATAGAGCTCTTTTTTAAGAAAAGAAAAGGAGCTCAAACTGAGTGTATTTAAAAATAATCTGCTGATCAAGCACACTTAAAACAATGTGTCAGCAACTATTTTTTTTCTCACCCTGTTCTCACACAGGCAGCCAGGGAAAGTCCAAGGCCGGGGGTCTACCTGCAAGATGGAATGAAGAATTAAGGAGCAATACTGCTGCACAGGTACGCAACTGAACTAAATGATTCTTAATATCCCCTCCAAACTGAGACTTTTGATCTCGATCATTTTAATTCCTAAATCTTGTTTGTCTTCCTTTATTTGAATAATGCAGTTTGATAACATTTTGTGTAGATATATATCTTGTAGGTAAATATTTTAATTTATCACCTCCCTTTGCAATCAAGTATTTTCCAATTTTATTTTGATATTCCATCTGAATTTCCTTCTCTGCACATAAATTCTGATGTAGATGTGAATTGTTTGTCCCCATCCTCTTTTTGTCAGAATAAAAACTTGATGAGAGGAAACTCATGGAAGTAGACTCAGTTGGTTGTAAACAATTTCTATGATGTCCCATGAACCCATGAAATGACATAAAAATCTCTGCAAGAATTTTTTTTTTTTTTAGTATCTTGTACTTGGCAGCAAGTTAATTTTGTTTAATGCTTGTCACATTATCAGTAAACTCTACAACATCCTTAACAAAACAAAGAACAAGTAAAAGATTCAACTCAAGCAAGCATGAGCCTTATGCAAGGTCTTCTCTCATGCTCTTTACAGAATTATAAGCTCTCTTGTGTTCCCACATCATGCTGTGAACCCACCTCTAACATAGCATATGTGTATATGTGTATAGTGTATTATAAACATTGACAGTGATATCTTCTTCCAGAAGTGTTCATAGCCATTTCTAAGGATACAAGAAGAGCCCAAAAAACAAACAAAAAAAACCCCACCCCCCAAGATGCTATAAATTAAAAGTGCAGAAAATGAAGAAATAAAAACATGGGTAGAGACCAAACAGAAACAGGGACAAAGCTAAAAGTGCATGTAGGAATGACCTTCACATTTGCTACAGCTGGGCCATGAATTTATCTCTAAGCTGACAGCCTCATTGGTCCCACAGTTCATGGTGTCCATTGATAAAAAAACAAACCCATTACTCTGCAAAAGTAAAACTGTTTCCTGAGCTGAGATCAGATTGGACTGTTTCCCGGGGCTGCTCTTAAGAGAACAGTGTGTTATATCAGGAGCGGTGTCCTTGACAGCATTACTGGCAGGGCGGCCAGTTCACAAGGATGCCTCTTACAGCCGGATGGCAGCACACCCAAAAGAGATTCAGTGGGTTCACTGAGCTGGGGGGCTGTCTCAGAGATCATGGCTTCACAGTGTTTTATCTCCTGCACCAGCACAGTTATTGGCGTATAGCAGGGGGCAAAAAGTATTTGTTGAGTGACTGTCAAATGGAGAAGACTCTCTCTAGAAAGGCCCCTCTAATTTCCAAGACTTAAAATCCTGCTCCCCAACTCTGCACACCTTTTGTACCTATCTAGCAATGCAGTTATGAAATAATTCTACTCTTGGGTTAAACCGCCATTTCAGTAATTTTTTTAGAAGATTTCATTTATTTATTTTAGAGAGAGAGAGAGAGACAGCATGAGCAGGAGGGGCAGAGGGAGAGGGAGAGAGAGAATCTTAAGCAGACTCCACGCTGAGCTAGGAGCCTGACCTGGGGCTCAATCCCAGGACGCTGAGATCATGACCTGAGCTGAAACCAAGAGTCAGACACCTAACTGACTGCACCACCCATTTCAGTATTTTAACATTAAATTTCTTATGTTTTCTCCAAACATGGGAGTGAGGCCAGAGGCATTTGTGTGTGTGTATACACGCTTGCTGGTGGTGGTAGTGGTGGTGTTGGGTTAAGAAAGTACTGTACTCATCAAACTGGGAGGTCAGTTTGCAGGTGACCTTGAGAGTGCTGCTGGCTTAAATCCAGACTTCCACATCCAAGTTTTCCTTTAAGGAAAGGTAGGGCTTGTGATGAGGCCATGGTGCGCCTTTGCCATCGGTTTCTGTGCTGAGCATCAGGAAGACCCAGTCATAGTTTCAGTAGCATGGGCATTAAAAGAGACTCAGTGCTGACCTAGCAGCCACTGTCTCAGAGCTCTTTGCAGCCCTGTAGGGTGAATGGGGTTGAGCTGAGCTCATAGGTTGGTGTTTAGTCCTTCTAGCTAGCAGAGTTGGAAGTTTGGGGGTAGGGCCTGGCATAAGGGTCTTCCTGGAGGATGTCACCACCTTTCATTCCTGATGTCACTGACATCGTAAAGGTGTTTCAGAGCAAGAACTTCATCTCTGTGTGCAGTTTTCTATCTACAGAGTCACAGCGATGTCTTTATCACAATGATGCTCTTCCTCTTCTGATGTGTCACCTTATTCTTGTTTCAACAGCAATGGTGCTGCCAGACTTAGGATAGGAATCTGGGAGAGATAATGTAGTGGCTAAGAATATGGATTCTGGAAATTGACTCCCTGGGTTTGAATCCTGGCCCTGCGACCAGCAAGTTATTTATCCTTCCTGTACCTCAGTTTCCTTATCTGTAAAAGGGGATGATAATAGTACCTAGCCCATAGGGTTATTGTGAAGACTAAATAGTTAATGAGTTAATGTAAAGTACAGGTACCTACAGGTAGTAAACATTGTAGAAGTGTTTGCTAAAAATAACAGTGGTCAAAGAATTACTATCTTATTCAAACATAGGAACTAACATAGCTAGTAAATCAACATAATATTGATTTACTAAAATATTGATTGAGTGCCTACTATGTGCTAGGGTCTTTTCTAGGTCAATGAGACAATATTGACCATGACAGACATAATCCCTTCCCTCATGGAGGTTACAGATGAATGAGGGCACAGACATTAAGCTAACAATTACACAAGTATATAAGGCAGTTCTCTTGTTAGGGAAGCTGAACCTTGACCTGAAGTTTATACATTTCAGTCTTAAGAATTCCAGCAGACAGTGGAACAGTGCCTCTTTTATTTTATTTATTTATTTATTTATTTTTATTTAAAATTTTATTTATTGAGAGAGAGAATGAGAGAGAGAGGGCACATGAGGGGGGGAGGGTCAGAGGGAGAAGCAGACTCCCTGCTGAGCAGGGAGCCCGATGTGGGACTCGATCCCGGGACTCCAGGATCATGACCTGAGCCGAAGGCAGTCGCTTAACCAACTGAGCCACCCAGGCGCCCTATTTTATTTTTTTTAAAGATTTAATTAACTTATTTATTTGACAGAGAGAGACACAGCGAGAGAGGGAACACAAGCAGGGGGAGTGGGAGAGGGAGAAGCAGGCTTCCCGCCGAGCAGGGAGCCCGATGCAGGGCTTGATCCCAGGACCCTGGGACCATGACCTGAGCCGAAGGCAGACACTTAACGACTGAGCCACCCAGGTGCCCCCTTATTTTATTTTATTTTTTTTAAAGAAAAGAGTGTTGTGGTTATCTAATACTGTGGGACAAACTGTCCCCAAAATATAACAACAGTCATTTATTTGCTCAAGATTCTGCGATCAGAACAAGGCTTAGCAGGCATAGCTCATCTTTTCCTGTGTGGTGACTGCTGGGATGGTTGAACTAGGGCTGGAGGGTCCTTCCAAGCTGGACCATTCACATGCTGTCTGTTAGCCAGGAGCTCAGCTGGGGTGGTTGGCCAGGACCCCAGTTTTCCTTCACATGATCTCTTCACATGGCTAAGCTGGGTTTCTCACAGCATGGCAGTTGGGTTCTGAAGAGGACACCCCAAGAGGATAGGCCATAATATGCAAGATTTATCAAGGCTGGTCCTTGTAAATGTCCCACTGGCCAAAGCTAGTCCCTTGACCAAGACCAGAGTCAGTGTGGGGAGGGACTATATAGAGGTGAGAATTCTGAGAAGTGAGAATCAAGGGTCTAGTAAAGTATTAGATTACCACAGAGAGGCTAAATCTACCTTTTCCAAAAAATGTTTTTGTTCTTTTTTCTCTTCAATCATGTTCGCCATATCCCCCCTCTCTACGACATCAGGGAGAAGTCACATAGGTAGAAAGTGAGGTCTTAGGACGCCTGGGTGGCTCAGTCAGTTAAGCGTCTGCCTTTGGCTCAGGTCATGATCCCGGGATCCTGGGATCGAGTCCCGCATCAGGCTCCCTGTTCCCTCATCGGGCTCCTTGTTCAGCAGGGAGCCTGCTTCTCCCTCTGCTTGTACTCTCTTTCTCTCTGACAAATAAATAAATAAAAAATCTTTAAAAAAAAAAAGAAAGTGAGGTCTTTTCTGTATCAAAAGCCCTCTGGAGAGTGGCTAAAAACTTTTGTTACAAATGATATCATTTAGAGTTATGTTATTCTATGTGTGTAGAAAGAAAGAGTAAATTTTAAACTGTGTAACTTTGATATGCAGAGATGGAGCTTTGCTGACAAAACGAGTGACAAGGTAGGAGGCTTTTGGGGTTGTCTGAATAGTGTAAAAGTGTAGCCATACAAATCTGTTACCAAGAGGAGCCAAACCCTGGTCGGGAAAATGCCACTGGGCATCCAGTCTGATGTAGAGCAGCTAGGTCAGTATGTGAAGGATTGGCAGGAAGGATATTGACGGGCTCAGGAGAGTAGAATAGCTCAGAGGTAAGTCTGTGAAATGTGAAAGTATGTAGGCCCCATGCTCACGAGACTAAAAGACTCTTTTTTTTTTTTTTTTTTTTTTTTAAAGAGACTAAAAGACTCTTGATTGGAGGAGCTGTGTCTGGCTTGACTTCTCTATCCTTACCACTTAGCTCCCTGCCTAAAACAGAGGAGACACTCTCAGTGGTGAATGGATACAGACATTAAGGTTTGAAGAAACAGCAGAATTGTAAACGATTCCCTTTTTTTAAAGATCCTGGTGCCATGAAATAATTAGAATGATCCTTTAAAAATATGTCACCTAAACATATGTTGGTGGTGGCAGAGCTCAAAAAAAAGGGTCACTCCTCTGATGAAAATCCTTCAATGAGGGGCCCCTGGGTGGCTCATTTGGTTAAGCGTTTGCCTTCAGCTCAGGTCATGATCCCAGGGTCTTGGGATCGAGCCCCGCATCGCGCTCCCTGCTCAGCGGGAAGCCTGCTTCTCCCTCTCCCACTCCCCCTGCTTGTGTTCCTGACCTCGCTGCGTCTCTGTCAAATCAATCAATCAATCAATCAATCTTCAAAGAACAATAAAATCCTTTGATTATTTCCCATTTCACCTAGATATCCACATGACTTCTTCTTTTAGGTCTGTGCTCAAAAAAGGCCTTGCATAATACACAGAATACCCTCATCACTTTCTATACTGCTTTTTCTTTTCTTTTTTTAAAATTTATTTGACAGAGACAGCAAGAGAGGGAACACAAGCAGGAGGAGTGGGAGAGGGAGAAGCAGGCTTCCTGCTGAGCAGAGAGCCCGATGTGGGGCTTGATCCCAGGACCCTGGCATTATGACTTGAGCCGAAGCAGACACTTAACGACTGAGCCACCCAGGTGCCCCGATACTGCTTTTTCTTTATAGCATTTATCCTCACGTGACCTGTATACTTCTTTATGATCTGCCCCTCCCCACTAGATGTAAGCTCTTTGCAAGCAGGAACTTTTTGTTCACTGTGGTAGCCATAGTACCTAAAACAATGTCGGACAAGTAGAAGGTGCTCAGAAATACTTGAATGAATGAATAAATGTACCAGCCAATGGAGAACTAGCACTTCTCTGCTTTCATCTGGCTGGAGGCCAAGACACTGGAGAATGTGGGATGCATGTGTCCATGTGGGTTCGTACAGCCATGTCCCTCTTACTAGTGGGAAGAGCTGATTTTGACAGCGCCAAGAGTTCAGGCCCTTCTGTTCTGGGAGTTACTGTTAACCATCTGTAATTATGAGGTTGAGGGCCTGGATAGTACAGGATTCATATGGTTTGGGAATGGAATCAAGGGCAGCCCCATCTTTAAGTTAGCTAGAGTAGTTTTCTACTCTGCTAGAGTAGTTTTCAAGAACCTGACTGAATGGGTTCAAGAAATTGAAAGACAGCCCCTGTGTTTGGGTACGTGGATAGGCAAAGGGAGAGTAGTAGATGGGATTAGACCTTATGTAAAAATAAGACTAAACAGTGAGTTTAGTCTTAATTTGATGAGTAGTGGAGGCCCATGAAAGGATTTAAGCAGGGGAGTGATATGGTTAGATTTGTGTTTTGAAATATATTCTATAGCTGCAGTGTGAATGGATTAGAGGGGGAAGAGTGAATTTGGGAGAAAAGAACATTCCAGAAAATAGCATGAACATCAGGAATGCATTTGAGTACTGCATTTGGGCCAGGGCTTAGCTCATCCCATATAACCACTACTAGATTCTAGAACTGGTGTTTTACTCTGCTTGCTCTATCTCACTTTTCTTCATCTTTCTATTCATCTACTTTTTAAATACAATTCAATAAATTGCAGGTATCAATACATTTTGCCTTTCAACACCTCAGCTTGCATATAATTAACTAGAGTTCAATATTTGTTTAAAATTTTTAAGGTAAAGTTTACATAGAAAGAAATGAATGTATAAGTTTTAACTGTACCATTTTGATGAGTTTTGACAAACACATGTATCAGTTAACCCAAACCCTTATCAAGATACAGAATATCACCATCACTAAGAAACTTCTTTCAAGTGCCTTTTTCAGTCAATCCCTGGTCCTACTTTTAGATAGGCAAGCACTGTTACGATTTTTTTCCACTATAGATTTTAGACTAGTTTTTCCTGTTCTAGAAATTAACATAAATGGTATCAGTATGAATGCTTTTGAGTAAGGTTCTTTTATTTTATTTTTTAATTTAATTAAATTAATTTATTTTTAAGATTTTATTTATTTGACAGAGAGAACACAAGCAGAGGGAGAGAGAGGGAGAAGCAGGCTCCCTGCTGAGCAAGGAGCCTGATGTGGGACTCAATCCCAGGACCCTGGGATCATGACCTGGGCCAAAGGCAGCCGCTTAACCGACTGAGCCACCCAGGCGTCCCGAGTAGGGTTCTTTTAATCAACATGGTATAATTTGTATTTTTTTATAGCACTTAAATCACCATGTGACATACATTTGTTTGTGTGTTATTGTCAGGTTTCTGTCCACTAGACTGAAAAGGGGTCTTTATTTTGTTCATTTCTATATTCCTCATACCTGAGGAATGTACCTACCATATAGCAGATACTCAATAGATCTTAAGTAGTGGGGAAGAGGAGGGACAGGTCATCTCAGTATCGGGGAGGAGGGAGTTGAAGGGTAAGAAGTTCGGTGTTGCTGGTACAGGCTGGGAATGAAGAGATGGTGGGAGGTAAGGCGGGACAAGTTAGAACTTCCTGTGACTTTCTTCTTAATATGTTTATAAGAAATTTGAGGAGAGACCAGCACAACATCTGTGATTCACACAAATAAGAATTGCTGAATTGAAATAAAAGTTCTAACATGAACCATTAATGGTATAAATGTCACTACTTGGGATTTTGGTGACTATTTTCCTGAACTCTTGGAAATTTAGAACCATGAGGGAGTAAGCTGTGAAATCAACCCATAGTAGGAAGTTAACCCAGTCCTAAAAGCAGGAGTTGAAAACAATAAGGTTTAAATTATAGGTGGAAGATCTTAAAGTAAATTATAGGGTATAGTTTATAGATGTATTAGCATGTTTACACTGTGATGTATAGGACAAAACTTCTCTACTGGTGTGCCAATTGTAGGTATGACTACCAAGAATTTGAAAAGATTATGATTAAGAAATTTTAATCAGAAAATATATATTTTATTTCATCATGAAACCCAATGTCAAAAAGGTAATATTCACATGGGTGCCTCGGTGGTTCAGTTGGTTAAGCGTCTGACTTTTGATTTTGGCTCAGGTCATGACCTCAGGATCATGGGATTGAGCCCTGCTTCCATCTCTGTGCTCAGTGTGGAGTCTGCATGAGATTGTCTCTCTCCTTCTGCCCCTCCCGCTACTCACACACACATACTCTCTCTCAAATAAATAAATCTTTAAAAAAAGAATAAAAGGGGACGCCTGGGTGGTTCAGTTGGTTAAGCGTCTGCCTTCAGCTCATGGCATGATCCCAGGGTCCTGGGATCAAGTCCCTCGTTGGGCTCCCTGCTCTGCAGGGAGTCTGTTTCTCCCTCTGCCCCTCCTTCCTCTTGTTCTCTCAATCTCTCTTGCTCTTGTGCTCTCTCTCTCAAATAAAAAATAAAAGATAATATTCACAGAAACATGCTCAAGCTTCTTATGAAAAATTTAAAAATATTTTATTTGAATATTTAGCCAAAATCAATACAATTTTTCCAAATACTCTGCTCTTAATTTTTCTTACCATAGTTAATTATAAAGGAAATGTAATGATTTTTTTTCATCTAGTTCCTTATAAGTTTACCCCAGTGTTCTGTGAATATGATTTAATCTTTGTAGTATGACATTAAAAAGTTGGGAAGCAGTAGGAATTATTAACTTTTCTAAAAAGAGAAATAATATTTTTAGAAAATAGGAGTTTGTTAGGTGGATTCTCCCAGAAACAGACACTAAGGCAAGGATTTCAGTATGTTATTTAGGCGATGATCCAAAGGAGCCCCTGTAGGGGTGTGGAGAAGCGAGGCTGGGATGGGAAGGAAGTCAATGTGCAGGTTATCACTCAGGGCAACTGGGGCTTAGTGTTGCTGGAGAACCTCTGGGAGACAATATTGTACATACTTCAAAGTTGTTTCACCCCAAGGTGAGGAAACAAGTTTACCCATCCACTTCTTTACATCATTTCACAAATGCTCCCAAGGGCATAGATTCCCCTCATTTCTGGTGTGTTTGCACTCAGGAAAGCTCCTGGGTCCAGAGGAATCCAGCAGGCAGAGTTGTAGGTGCCTGCAGTGAGACTTTTTTCTTTTTTAATATTTAATTAATTTATTTATTTGTCAGAGAGAGAGAGAGAGAATGCATGAGAGCACAAGCAGGGGGAGAAGCAGGCTCCCTGCTGAGCAAGGAGCCCGATGTGATGCAGGACTCAATCCCAGGACCCTGGGATCATGACCTGAGCCAAAGGCTCAGGTTAAGCCCTGCTTAACTAACTGAGCCACCCAGGCATCCCAAGAAGATTTTGGACATATGAAACATGCAACTAAATTTATAGCTCACTAGGTTTTTTTTTTTTTTTTTAAAGATTTTATTTATTTATTTGACAGAAACACAGTGAGAGAGGGAACACAAACAGAAGGAGTAGGAGAGGGAGAAGCAGGCTCCCCACTGAGCAGGGAGCCCAATGCAGGGCTCGATCCCAGGACCCTGGGATCATGACCTGAGCCTAAGGCAGACACTTAAGGACTGAGCCACCCAGGCGCCCCTAGCTCACTAGGTTTTGTGCCTATCCCCACCAAGTGACTTTTATTATTTGGCATCTCACCTAGGTCTGCCTACAGAGAAGAATATGTCTTGTCCAGTTGATGCTGCCTCCAAAACATCTCTTGAATTATCTACCTTTTCCCTCTTGTCCAGGCTGCCAACATCCTTTGCACTATATCAGTATAATCCTAACTGCTCTCACCCTTTCTGTTCTTGCCCCACCCCACCCATCCTTTCTTCCTCACAGTAGCCACAGCATCCAATGAAACAAATACCAAATAATATTATTCCCCCGGCTAAATCTTCAGGGCTTTTTCACTGAATATAGGGTGAACCCACATACAGTTCCTAAATGGTTTACTATCTGATCCTTGCTCAGATCTCACCATTTCCTTTCACTGTCTACTCTTCAGTTCCACTGGACTTCTATCATGCCTGGAAGAATGTGCTTAAGGCCCCCTGTAGGGCTTTTGTGTATTGCTCTTTTTTCAGTGTAGATCATAGATTTGGAATATTCTTTTCCCTAGCCTTCACTTGTCTGTTTCCTTTTGAACTTTCTGGGTTTGATTTATTTTCCTTTCCTCACACAGGTCTTTTCTCACACCCCTCCCAACCTCACTCTCACCCTATGCTCCCCCCCAAAAAAACCCCAAAAAACAAAATGAAGTTTCCTAACAATGCCCTCTCCTAGGATTCTGTACTTTTCCTTCTGAGCAAATCTCTGGACCAGACCACTGTAGTATCCCCAGGTTGGTCCTCTGGCACCAACTGCCATTTCCTTAGACCAGGATTCTCAAAGTCTCAAAGAAAGAAGAGCCTTCAAGGACCAGACAGGTTATATAAATGAGTAGGTGGAGACAGTAGCCTGGAGAGCGCCTGATAGTCATTCACAATTCTGGCTATTTGTTGCCAGAATTTGCTGGATTTATTGATTTTTTTCAGTAGACAAAGAATCCCAATTTTCATGTGAGATCTACTAATTTCTGTTGGAATTAGAAAATAATTAAAACCTCCTGAGCAGAATAGCCAAAACAATCTTGTAGAAGAGCAAAGTTGGAAGTCTCGTAACTCCTGATTTCAGAAGTTATTATGAAACCAACAGTAATCAAAACGGTGGTAATGGTATAAGGACAGATGTATAGAGTAATGGAATTGAAGAGAAGCCAGAAATAAGCCCTTGCATATATGGTCAAATGATTTTCTTTCTTTATTTATTTTTTTAATTTTTTTAAAGATTTTATTTATTTATTTGACAGAGAGACACAGCGAGAGAAGGAACACAAGCAGGGGGAGTGGGAGAGGGAGAAGCAGGCTTCCCGCCGAGCAGGGAGCCCGATGCAGGGCTTGATCCCAGGACCCTGGGATCATGACCTGAGCCAAAGGCAGCCACTTAACCGACTGAGCCGCCCAGGCGCCCCTGGTCAAATGATTTTCAACAAAGATTTCAAGACCATGCCATAGGGAAAAGACAATGTTTTCAACAGACGGTGTTCGGAAAACTGGATATCCCCATGCAAAAGGATGAAGTTGGACCCTTATCTTACACCATATTAAAAAAATGACCAAATAGATCAAAGATCCAAATATAAGACCTAAAACTATAAAACGGGGGAAAAGCTTCCAGTGATTTCTTGGCTATGATACCAAGAGCACAGGCAGCAAAAGTAAAAATAGATCATTGGACAACATCAAAATTAAAAATTTCTGTGCATCAAAGGGCACAATAATGGAATGAAAAGGCAATCTGTGAAATGGGGAAAAATACTTGCAAATATCTGAGAACGGATTAATATCTAGAATATAAAAAGATCTTCTACAGTGCAACAACAACAAAGTAACTTGATTTAAAAGTGGGGGCCCAAAAAGAAAAAAAAACGGGCAAAGGACTTGAATAGACATTTCTCCAAAGAAGATACACAAATGGCCAACAAACATATGAAAAAGTGCTCAACATTACTAATCATTAGAGAAATGCAAATCAAGGCCACAATGAGATATCACTTCACACCCATTAGGATGACTGCAATAAAAAAAAAAAACAAAACCGAAACCAGAAAATAACAAGGTTATCAAGGATGTGGGGAAATCGGAACCCTTGCGTCCAATGTAAAATGGTGCAGCTGCTATGGAAAACAGTAGGTAGGTGGTTCCTCAAATATAAAAAATAGAATTATCATATGACTCACAAATCCCACTTTTGGGTATATATCCAAAAGAATTGAAGGCAGGATCTTGAAGAGGTATTTGTACAATAATGTTCATAGTAGCATTATTCATAATAGCCATAATATGGGAGCAATCCAAACATCCATTGACAGACAAAGCAATTGTAAACAGTGTGGTGTATACATGCAATAGTGTTATTTAGCCTTAAAATGAAAGTTTTGACATATTACAAGTAATGAAACTGGAGGACATTATGCTACATGAAATAAGCCAGTCACAGAAAGGCAACTACTGCATGATTTCACTTGTGCGCAGTATCTAGAGTGGTCAAACTCATGGCAACTGAAAGTAAATTGGTGGTTGTCAAGGGCTGGAGGAAGGGGAAATAGTTGTTTAACACATAGTTTCGGTTTTGCAAGATTAAAACGTTCTGGAGATAGATTCAGTACAATGTAAATATACTTAACACTACTGAGCTGTATACTTAAAAATGGCTTATAAGTTTTGTGTGTATTTTGCCACAGTTAAAAAAATTTTTTTTTTGAATTTGAAATAGGAAAAAAAAGCCCCCAAAGCCCAGAGCAGGCCACAAAACACATTTATCATGATGTACAGATTGAAGTCTTTGCCTTCCTAATTTGAATCTCTAACTTGATCATGCATCAGGATAACCTGGTGGGCTTGTTAAAACGGACTGCTGGGCCACACTCCCAAAGTTTCTGAATCAGTAAGCCTGGGGTGAGGCCTGAGAATTTGCATTTCTAACAAGTTCCTAGGTGTCGTGAGGCTACTGATCCAAGGATTACACTTTGAGGGCCATGACATTAGATAATACTACAAACAACTCTTTATTAATTTCTGTGTATCTGTTTGTGATATGTTTTCGTTCTGGGTGGGGTCTGTGAAAGTCGTAAGTGTTAGGCCCTTGTGCCATGTGACCTTGCCTCTCTGGCCAGTAATATGCTATAGACAAAGGGCTAGACCTAGTAGGCTGGGCATGGAAACTCTGCCCAATTTTGCACAATATATGGTAAATAATCCAATTAGAATAATCCAATCCAATTTTGAATGCAAGACACACTAAGGCAGGTCAGGTAGAAGCAGAGGCTAAGGGAAGCTTAATTCTGAGGGAACTGGTCAGGTGACCAGAGCCACCTAATTTTACCTCCAGTAGCGTGAATCACATTGCACCACCATGAAGGCTGTGTGGCTAAGATGCTTCCTGTGCTCCCCTACTTCCTGGTGTGACCCTAATATAAACCTGCATCTTCACTGCTAAAAAGAGGAAGTCTCTTTTCTGTGTTTCCTGGAAGATTCTTCTACCCTATTTTAATAGCTCTGGTATTTTTGTCATACCGTTAACTCTGCTTTTCTATGGAAGGAAATACATTCCATCCTGAGCAAGAAATGTGACTCCTTAAAGCTGTTTTTATTTAGTTTGAGAAAAATTATAAACTATGCCTTCACCCACAAGATAGGAATTGTTCCATCTGCCAAAATGCCTTCGAATACTTGCAATACATGACTCTTAGGGAACATCCTGGAATCGCTATAAAAATCGGTAAACCCATCTCATCCCAGCAGCCTGCTGCTTCTCTCCTGCCTGTCAGCCAGTTCATTTAGTAAAAATAGCATTAAAACAATCTTATCAGGTTTCCCCACCGCAAGCCCCTCCAGCTCTTTCTCCCCAGACGAAAGAGAAAGTCGATTGCAGTTTTGAAAAAGGGCAAGAAAACGATGCCACAGCAGATACTTTCTACAGCGGAAAAGATGGCCTTAAAGGTAGTGAGCTTCTACTAACAGAGGGAGTGTCAAGGCACTGCACAGTTGCCTAGAAACGGCCACAGAGAGGACAGCTGCCTGAAGTCTCTCCGGACTCAGACTGAGAGGTGGTGACAGGGAAGAGACACTCGGATGGAGAGAAGCTCTGCTAGTCCTCCGCAGAATCATTGCCAGAAACCGCAGTAGGACCTCGACCCCGGAGGGACCAAGTCGGGGCGGACGCTTCCCGATCCGGGTATTGGGAGAGACCCTTTCAGCCAATCTTTGGGCGGGCACTGGTGACGCCACTGGTTGCTCTCTGGATGGCCTCGTGACGTCATCACACAGCACCGGAAGTGGTGCTGCTCGGAAGAGTGACTTGCGCTTGCCTGTCTCCGCGGTCTCGAGGTAAGGCAGTTGTTGGCCTACCTCTTCTGCTGGCCGGGTGGGAAACCGTGGTTGTGGGCCCTGGACCGGGGTCATTACTGCCCTTGAATGATGTTCCTTGAATAATGCTTTTATGGCTTCTTTCCCGTCAGGCTTTGCTCCGTCCTCGGGCTCTAGGCGTCTCACTTTGCCGAAGCTCCCTTGGGCCGTTTTTCGGTCGCCGCCCCACCTCACGTTCGTTCACCTCCCCTCTCTCCCCACAGCTTGGTCACAACACAAGCAGAAAAAAAGGTTAGAGAGAGAGGGTATTGTCCAGCCCAGGAGGCGGCTCAGCTTGTCAGGAAGGGCATTGTTTCCTCTAGAAGCGTTTCCTGAAAGGAACTGGAGGGGCCTTCACATCGTCCTCAACAAGCCTAATAGGAGGGCCAGAAGAAGCAAGCTTTTTCTCATGCAGGCAGTGATAGCGGTTCAAAAAAGCAGGGATATAATTTCCATTTGGAATTAGTGTGGCCCAGGTTTAGAGCCTTTAGGGAATCTAACATATTAGGAATTGTTAAAATACTTGAGACAAGACTACATGTAGGGAGACAATACAGACTTGTGCCCTTCCACCTAAGTTGCACAGTCAGTGATGGGGGATGATCTTTTTACATGTCCTTAGCTCTTGCTTTTATCTTGTCTTCACTGTTAACCAGTAATAATAGTGTTGAATGCTTACTTTTTGCCAGACACTGAGCTTTGCATACTTCCTCATTCAGTCCTTGTGACAACCATGTGTTGTAGAGCAATTCTTTTTTTTTTTTTTAAGATTTTATTTATTTGAGAGAGAATGAGATAGAGAGAGAGAGCATGAGAGGGGGGATGATCTGAAGGAGAAGCAGACTCACTGCTGAGCAGGGAGTCCGATGCGGGACTCGATCCTGGGACTCCAGGATCATGACCTGAGCCGAAGGCAGCTGCTTAACCAACTGAGCCACCCAGGCGCCCCTAGAGCAATTCTTAATGTTGTTTTACAGCTAAAGAATTAAAGGCTAAAGTTAAATGATTGGCGTCAAATGACACAGTGGGTAGGTAGGTTACCGAGCCATGATTTGAACTCAAGCAGTTGAACTTAAAGAGGCCCGGATGTTATCCACTGTGTTACATTGATTTTTTTTCTTTTTTTCTTTTTTTTTTTTAAAGATTTTATTCATTTATTTGAGAGAGAGAGAATGATAGAGAGCACGAGAGGGAAGAGGTTTAGAGGGAGAAGCAGAGTCCCTGCTCAGCAGGGAGCCCGATGCGGAACTCGATCCCGGGACTCCAGGATCATGACCTGAGCCGAAGGCAGTCACTTAACCAACTGAGCCACCCAGGCGCCCTACATTGATTTTTTTCAACTGTTCATTAAGCTCCCAAACACCTCACTTCTACCTACTATTTTATGGAGTGAATTGAGGTCATCAGATGTGCTTTCCCTCAAATTTTTGCCCCTGCTTTCCCTTCTTAAAAAAGTGTTAGACTTAAACTCATTTTTACCTTTCCTTCACTCTGCTCTGATAAAGCAAATCCCTGTGTCTTTGCTTCTTACGTTTTATATTTTCATCTGTGAGACCTTGTTTTGTATAAACATGTCAGATTTCTCAGATTCATGGTCACCTGCCCCCTAACCTATCAAGCTAGAAAGAAAGTCTTAGTGATCCATCCTTCCTTTAGCTGTCATCCAGTAACTCTATTCCCCTTCTTATTCAAACTATTTTAAAGAGTATTCTAAATTCTATCTCCATTTTCTCACCTTTCACTCCTTTCTTCAGTCTCCCTTTGAGAACTATCGTTCCCCTGAAATTTTAACCTTAAAGTTACAGTAATTTTTTTTTAAAGATTTTATTTATTTATTTGAGAGAGAGAATGAGATAGAGAGCATGAGAGGGGAAAGGGTCAGAGGGAGAAGCAGACTTCCCGCTGAGCAGGGAGCCCGATGTGGGACTCGATCCCGGGACTCCAGGATCATGACCTGAGCCGAAGGCAGTCGCTTAACCAACTGAGCCACCCAGGCGCCCCTGAAATTTTAACCTTAAAGTTACAGTAATTATCAAACCAGATAGACATTTTTTAGTCACCTTTGCAGCTTTTGAAACTCACTCCCCTACTGCTTTGCTTTCCAGAATAATACATTCAGCTGATTTATTTAACATTTATTATGATACAGAGACTAGGAAGACAAAGTGCCTCCCTGTAAGGAGCTTACATCCTAGCTGTTTCTCCATGTGTCTCTCTCACTAGCCATTTCTTCTGTGGGTAGTCTTTTTTCTCCCTCCCCTAAAATGTTGGGTATTTGTAAGTTGTGACTTTGGCTCACTGTTCTTTTTGTTCTGTATACACTGCCTGAGTGAGCACATCAACTAGCTTGGTTTTAACTCCCTTCTACATGCTCCCAAATCAAAGTTGTGAGACCCTTTTTTCTGACTTTCACCCTCACCTCTGACCACCCTGCTAGACAGCTCTGCCTGCAAGTCCCACAGTTCAAATTCACAAGCCTGAAACTGAACTCTATCTTCCCTGAACTTGGTCTCATCACATAGATCACTAAGTCCTGATGATTTTACCCCCTAAATATTTCTCAAATCTGTGTTGTTCTTCATCCCTACCTTTGAACTACTTTAGGCACTGTCATCTTTCATCTGAAATATGATGGCCTTCTGACTGATTTCCCTGCCTCCAGTCCTGTTCCCCATGTATCTTCTCACATGAGGTGATATAAGTTAACACCTGCCCTCCTCCCCCAAATGATCTTGGACACAAATCTGTGTTAAAGTCCTGCTTAATAATCTTTAATACCTGTCTTCATTCATCTGATCTTTTTTCTCATTCACTTAGCAAATTTTTATTGTTTATTAAATTGTAAAATCCAGTGGAATGTCTGAAGTTTGAGCTTCTCAGCCAGTCACCCAGGGCTCTGCTTATTCTGGACGTGCCTGTGTCTCTAGCCTCTTTTCTGCCTCATATTTTAGGTTGTAGCAACACTGCACTGCTTCTTCATGTGCAGTCTGTTATTTCTTTGTGCATTGCCCTTGCTATTCCCTTTGACTTGAATTTTCTCCGTTTCTTTTATCCACTTCCTTCTCCTCACCTAATTAGGATGACCCTTTCACCTAGTTAATCTGGCTTATATATAGGACTCATTTTAGGTCTGACTCCTACAGGAAATCTTCCTTGACATCTCCTTTTTCCATGTCTGGGTTGGGTACTCTAGCCTTGTGCTCCCATGATACTCTGCACAGACCAATCACTATACTTACTACATTTGCTATAAATGTTTTTGTGTTTCACTCCCCCACAAAACAGCCTTTTGAAGGCAGGAATGATCTATTATACCTGCATTATATGAGTGAGATGTATTATTTCTTTATTCTCAGTACTAGAATAGCACAAGGCACACTGTAGGCATGTAATAATTTTTTAAGAAGGTTTATTTATTTTAGAGTGCACGAGTGGGAGGGATAGAGAGAGAGGGAGAGAGAATCTCAAGCAGATTCCATGCTGAGCATGGAGCCTGACGTGGGGCTTGATCTCATGACCCTGAGATCACGACTTGAGCCAAAACCACGAGTCAGACGCTTAACTGACTGCACCACCCAGGCGCCCCGGCACATAGTAATTTTAATTGAATGATCAAATGAGTGAAGACAAAAGGTATATGGTGTAGTGATTAAGAACCCGTTCTTTAGAATTGATTCAAATCCTATCTCTGGCACACACATTGGTTATGCCAAACTAAAAATAGGTTACCTATTTTTTCTTAAGCCTTAAATTTTCTCTTCCTTAGAATAAGAGTTGCTGGGAAAATTAATTGAGATGATAAAAGTAAGACATTTAACAGGGGCGCCTGGATGGCTCAGTTGGTTAAGCAACTGCCTTCGGCTCAGGTCATGATCCTGGAGTCCCGGGATCGAGTCCTGCATCGGGCTCCCTGCTCAGAGGGGGGTCTGCTTCTCCCTCTGACCCTCTCCCCTCTCGTGCTCTCTATCTCTCATTCTCTCTCTCTCAAATAAATAAATAAAATCTTTAAAAAAAAAAAAGTAAGACATTTAACAAATGCCTAGCAGATAGTATGCACTAGATAAAGGTATGCCGAACACCAGAGGATATTCAGAAGTATAAGGCCGCGCCTAGCCCAGGGCCATAATCTTCTAGAGACCTGAGTTTTCTGTATGGATGGGTAGTGATGCAGGCTGTTTATAAGGAGATTATAATCTCATTTGGAGAGTAGAATTACATCCACATTTAATTTTCAGAGAACTGTGAAGATAAATTGACCACACCCTATGGCAAGATGTAGAGAAGACAAGATAGTCCACTGAAGGCCTCCCTGGAGGAGGTGGGACTCGGAAATTGAGAAGGATTTGGGATTCTAGGAAGGAGGAAAGGGTATAATCCAATGCCAGGAGATCATATTAAGAATGACTTACTTGGGAGATGTGACTCAGTACATCATACCTGAGAGATGTATTTGTGTGTAAGAATAAATGTATGTGAGTCTGGGGCAAGGGAAGGGTGGGCTAGTTCTATGAAAGGAAGTAGGAGGTGACATAAGTAACCTTTGTGGGGGTAGAGTATGAGGGTCTTAACCTCAAGCCTGAAGAATTTGGTACTTACCAGGTTGGGCAAATTTCTGGGGCTGGGTTGGATATCATGGTAGCCATCAGCCACATGTAGCTATTTAAATGTATGTTTAAAAAAATCTAAGAACTTTAGTTCCTTTGTTGCACTAGCTACATTTCGGATGCTTGATTGTCACATGGTGGCTTCATTATTAGACAATGCAGGTTAACGATACTTCCATCATTGCAAAAAATTCTACTGGACAGCACTGTTCCACGTTATCAGATTACTGGGCTTGTGTGGCCTATCAGATCACTTTGGTTCCTTAAGGTATAACCAGAATATTTTCCTGACCAATCCCTACAACTCTGGAATGAAAAGTAGGGAGTTAGAAAATAGAGAATTAGGATTTAATATGCATAGATGTGAGGATGGGATTGCCTAAAGAGAGGAGCAAAGGACCACTTAAGAAGAGGAACTGGAGCAGGGGAAAGAGGAGGAAGGGATGAGAATCTGGACAGGATTATCATCTGGTGATTCACTTGCAATATATATTGCGTTCTTGTATGCCAAGTATTAAGTGTTGGAGATATATTGGTAAGCAAAAAAATGGGCTTGATTTCTTGATTAGAACTTGCAGTTTATGGAGTTTTATTGGATGGACCAATTTAAAGATTCAGGAGCACCTATCGTTATGTACTCCCCATATTCTAAAATGCTTCATTCCTAGAAATTGGAACTGGAGGCTAAAATGGGCCAAAATGTTGCTTAACGTTAGTTGCCTAAGCATTGTGCAGTCACTGCTTTAGCTTCTCAAGAAGTAGTAAATAGGAACATCATAACTTGAGAACTTTGGTGGGAATGAGTGTGTGTGTACAGGGCAGGAGGGGTAGTTCCTATTATCCTGCAACAGCCAGCCATGCTCTCAGCGGCCCATCAGATTCCTTCCTGTCCCTGTGCTCTCTCAGATTTCTTTTATTACTGTGAGTAGTCAGTCACCATGACTTATTTCCCAAGGCCTGATGAAGACATACTTCACTTCTCAGTCATTACCTGCTCATTCATCAGTTTCCAGCAAGTGCAAACAGATGCCCCTCTGAACACATAGCATTTAAAAGTGGACTTGCCTGTAGCATCATCATCATTTGAGGATCCAGTTTCAGGATTTTAGGTTTGCCGCTGACTCTTCATGCTCTTGCATCCATTCCTTCACAAAGACCTGCTGAACTTTTGGACCTCACTCTGGTCATTATGTTGACAGCCTCCTGACTAATCTCTGACTCTAGACTTCTCCGCTCCAGCCTGCCTATACACAGCTGTTGTTTCACTTTGCTATGCAGCTCAATAACTTGGCAGTTGTCTCTGGTTGATTGTGAAGTCTAAACTTTTCAGCCTAGTGTTCAGGACTTCTGCAATTTTTTGGTGATTCTCTGGGGCAGCTCCTCTGGGTCAACTAATAAGGTCTGCTTTCTACCCCTTACCTGTGGCTTATTGCTGAAATCTGTGTTGTCACTTGTGCCTTTTTTTTTTAAGTTTTATTTATTTAAGAATCTCCACACCCAATGTGGGGATTGAACTCAGTGACCCAGAGATCAAGAGTTGCGTGCTCTTCGGACTGAGCCAGCCAGGTGTCCCTGTCACTTGTGCTTTTAAAAATGGAATGTCCTAGGGCACCTGGGTGGCTCAGTTGGTTTGAGCCTCGAATCACGCTCCCTGCTCAGTGGGGAGCCTGCTTCTCCCTCTCCCTCTGCCTGCCTCTCTGCCTATCTCTGTCAAATAAATAAATAAAATCTTTAAAAAAAAATGGAATGTCCCCTCCCACTTATTTTCTTCCTTATCAGTCCTCTCAGCCTTTTCATTTGAGTGCTTTCCAAAGCCTTTCCTGACTGATTGAATTTCTGTGACTTTGTACCTCTTCAGCACTCATTTGCTCACTCTGCTTTGCATTATCCTTTCTTTGCAGATGGTAATGAAACTCTGATTTTTAAAAATCTTGTTCCTTTTCTGTTCCCTTTGGACACAAAGCTTGTGCAGAGGGCCTGATGAGTGCTGCCTTGCCTGCAGGGCACATTTCTCAAAGAGGGTATTAGAGGCTTGAACAGTCAGTTTCTGGAGGCATCCCAAAGATCCTAGTCCTGTCTCTGCCCATAATTTCCTGCTCTCCCTCTCTGGGTGATCTCATGCTCTCTTTGCCTCACCTTCTCTGACATGTTGATGCCTCTCAAATACATACATTCGGCCCATTCCTCTCCCTGAGCTTTCTACCCATATATCCTACCTTGACCTGTGGATCTTAATCTCACTGTGTTTCAATCAGAAATCATCCCTTCATCTGCCATTTAACTTCAAATTATGTCTCCTTGTTTATTTCTCATGGTGGTTAATGGCTATTTCCAAATTAGAAGTCTTGATTTATGTCTCCCTTTACTCCTTTGTCATTCCCCAAATACAGTCAGTATTAAGTCTACCTTCACAATTTTTCTGGATCTTCTTCCTCTCCATTCCCTTTGCCCTGCCTTTGTTCAGGCCTCATCTCTCTCCCAAATTTATTTATTTATTTTTCTCCCAAATTTCTTGTCTCTTTCCCTTCTACTGATACCCTATGTGGCCATGAAGGTTGTCCGTCGTCCCTCCCTCCCTCCCTCCCTCCCTTCCTTCCTCTCTTCCTTTTTTAGGATTTATTTATTAATTTTAGAGAAAGTGCGTGTGCACGTGCAGAGGGAGCGGTGATTGGGATGGGTGGGTGGGGAGGGGCAGAGAGAGAATCTTAAGCAGATGCCCCACTGAGCCCAGAGCCCAATGCAGGGCTCCATCTTACAGCCCTGAGATCATGACCTGAGCTGAAATCAAGAGTCGATGCTTAATTGATTGAGCCACCCAGGCGCCCCTAAAGGTTGTTTTCAAAAGAAAACCAGTCCCTTCACTATTGTGCAGTTTGTGTATTGCACAGAGGGGCCACATTCACACTTAAACATTGTAGGTTTGTATATTTATTATGACAGTCTTCTGTTAGATGGTAATAAAATGCATTGTTCTAATATTGATATGATGATTAAGGAGGGAAACCAAATATACATAAAGACACCTGTGGACTGAAGAACATCCTCTATTCTTATGTCCTGATTCTCTGCCATGCAAACTCCTTCTCATGCTTTAAAACTTAGCATAAATATCCCTTCCTCATTAAGCTGTTTTTGATATTACTTACAAGAGTCAGTTATTCCTTTCCCTGGGCTAATGCCATATTTGGTTAATCCCTTTTTATGGTGCTTATCACATTATATTGTAATAATTGACATATGAGTCTGTCTGCCCCACCTATACTCCAGGCCCCTCAAGGATAGGGACAATGTTTAATTATTCTTTTATCCTCAGTGTGTAGGCTAATGGTCAGCACATAGAGTATATCAATAAACATAATATTTGATTGCTTAGCCTGATTTAGGCACAGAGGTAAATATATACATTATCTTACTTAATTCTCACAACAGCCTCATGAGTCCTGTCATCATCATGTTTTACAGGTGAGAAAATTGAGACCTAGGTGAAGTCACTGGTAGATGGCATATGTGGTGGTGTGGGGTGTGGCCCTGGAGGACTTGTGCTAATTTTTCCAGTGATTCTTTCCTGTTTTTTTCTCTCAGAGTAATGATGCGGGTGTGCTGGTTGGTGAGACAGGATAACCGGCACCAGCGAATCAAACTTCCACATTTGGAAGCAGTCATGGTTGGGCGTGGCCCAGAGACCAAGATCGTTGACAAGAAATGTTCTCGACAGCAAGGTACTTGGTCATAGCAATGTGCAGATTACTGTGTTTTGTTCCTCAGGGTAATGATAACCGAAGATGCACATTTCCTGGATGCTATTGGTAGAAACTTTTTGTCTGCCATCTTTTAGCTAACACCAGGGACCCATTCACCCCTGATTCTATCCTCTGGAAGTGGTTAAGATTTAGTGTTGAGAATAGGCATGTTCCATCCTGTTATTATGGGGTGGTGGACCTGAATCTTGTACCCTGCTTTGCGCAGGGAGATTCCTCATTGGGCAGTGAGACAGTTAATTCTGGGACCTCCAGCCTGAAACCATGTCTGAGAAGTGATGGGATAGTTCCATCCTTTACATAATGCCTCACACAGAGGGGGTTATCTTTATAAGACTATGGCATCTAGCTCTTGAAATGCCTTTCCTGGGATTTAATGAAATGAACGTCCTTAGGAAAAAGCCTTACCATGTACCTCATTTTTTTACATATAAACTCTGGACATGCTCACTGCTACCAGACCCCCACATGTGTGTTCCCCATAGAGTTTCTCAGTGCTTGGAGTCTGCAGTACTGATTATTTTTTCCACATGAGTTAATCTAAATGGGGAAAAAAAAAACCATACTTGAGCTTGCTAGGTCTGAGATACAGAAGCAGATATTGCTTTTCACTCTGTCCCCTTTTCACAGCAGCAACTGTAGGGACTTGTATGTCAGCCTGTCTTCTGCCTGTTCCTTCTTGGAGAGCAGCTGTGGTGTCTGTGCACCCTGTCTCCCCCCAGAAACTTTGTTCACTTCTCTGAACACAAGTGTTTAATGTTATTTCTTCCCACATATGCTCAGACTGTTCTGTTCCTTCAATCTTCTTTCTAGAATAATCACTCTGCCTACTAAGGCCAGCTGAACTTCTCTTTTCCAGAAGTATATCTTTTGCCTTTTTCTATTGAAAGCATCTCATAGTTTTATTAAATAGTGGAAGCCTGATATAATCATGAACCAAGAGTCTGTGAGAGAATGGGGTCCCTTCCCTGACTGCAGAGTCTGGGATCCTGAGTGGGCCACGGGCTCTGGAATAACAAGATTTGTGGGGATTCTGTGAAGCTGCTTCGTAGGGATATTAGCAGGAGCTAAGGGAGTATGTGTGCTGGTGGACATTTTATGGAAGGATTTGGAGCCCAGCCACCTCCATAATAGGCAATTTTGCTTATAGGCCTTTGAGGAAACCACAGTCAAATTGCCTCCTGGAGTGAGGCTTCATTGTCCTATAAGGAGAATAGGAGCAAGTGCTTGGTTCTTTCTGGCATTTAGGTTTAACTTTTTAAAATCTCTTTCAGTACAGTTGAAAGCAGAGTGTAACAAAGGATATGTCAAGGTGAAGCAGGTATGTGTGTTTGTAATTTGGATTTCCATTTTATACTTGATGATTTTCTTATGTTGATTTTAGAGTGTTTGTGCCAACCAATAAAAGCTTCTATGTCATGTGTGGAAGTGAGCATTAAGCATGGTGCCTGGCATGCAGTAAGTGGTTAACATAGCAGTGGCTATGCTGCTAATGGTATTATTGCTATCATTGTAATTATTTTTTTATTATTTATAGGTAGGGGTCAATCCCACCAGCATTGACTCGGTCATAATTGGGAAGGACCAAGAGGTGAAGCTGCAGCCTGGCCAAATTCTCCACATGGTGAATGAACTTTATCCATATATTGTAGAGTTTGAGGAAGAGGCAGAGAGCCCTGGCCTAGAAACACACAGGAAGAGAAAGAGGTCAGGCAGCAGTGATTCTATAGAAGGAGATGCTGCCCAGGAAGCTGAGTCCTGTAGAGGACTGGAACCTGGGAGTGACCCTGGCCAATCCTCTGTGCCCTCAAAGAAAGGGAAAGATGCATCTACCAAAAAGGTGAGGGCGGTGTGCTTGATAGATGATGTGGAGATTAAATGAGATACAATGACTGCTTGATTGTTTTGTACACTGTAAAGCCCAGATACGCATAAGGGGTTATTAACCATGACAAGGCTTATTAACCATGATGAAAGAGTCACTTGTTTATGTCACCAGTCACTGGGGTGAATGTCCCTTCATGTACTTTTCTCTTGAATTCCTGAGGTAAGCCACTTGAAGGTAGGGAGATAATGATGGTGTGCTTAGCATGGAACTGCTAAAATGGGTCAGTCATATGTTTATCTGTAGAAGATTAGCATTGGAACACTGTTCATAGATCATGTGATTCGCATCCTGATGTCAAAGTGGAAATGTAGTTAGGCTGTAGATGGAGTGGGAGAGGGTGAAGAAGATGTAGTTGACACTCTGGCATCTCCAGCCTTTGTCTAGACACATAGCTCTGAATCCTGTATAGGAAGAAAATGGAGCCGGTTTAGGTTATAAAGGCAAATGATTGAGTAAAGGGGGTATAGCTTAAATCTTTTTTTTAAAATTTTTTTATTGTTACGTTAATCACCATACATTTTATCATTAGTTTTTGATGTAGTGTTCTATGATTCATTGTTTGTGCATAACACCCAGTGCTTCACGCAGAATGTGCCCTCTTTAATACCCATCACCAGGCTAACCCATCCCCCCACCCCCCCTCCCCTCTAGAACCCTCAGTTTGTTTTTCAGAGTCCATCATCTCTAATGGTTCATCTTCCCCTCTGACTTACTCCCCTTCATTCTTCCCCTCCTGCTATCTTCTTTTTTTTTTTTCTTAACATATATTGCATTATTTGTTTCAGAAGTACAGATCTGTGATTCAACAGTCTTGCACAATTCACAGCGCTCACCATAGCACATACCCTCCCCAATGTCTATCAGCCAGCCACCCCATCCCTCCCACCCCCCACCACTCCAGCAACCCTCAGTTTGTTTCCTGAGATTAAGAATTCCTCATATCAGTGAGGTCATATGACACATGTCTTTCTCTGATTGACTTATTTCACTCAGCATAACACCCTCCAGTTCCATCCACGTCATTGCAAATGGCAAGATCTCATTCCTTTTGATGGCTGCATAATATTCCATTGTGTATATATACCACCTCTTCTTTATCCATTCATCTGTCGATGGACATCTTGGCTCTTTCCACAGTTTGGCTATTGTGGACATTGCTGCTGTAAACATTGGGGTGCACGTACCCCTTCGGATCCCTACATTTGTATCTTTGTGGTAAATACCCAGTAGTGCAATTGCTGGATCGTATGGTATGGGGGTATAGCTTAATTCTTAAAAACTAATCTCATTGCTAAGTTTGGTTGGGCTTTGCTGACGTACAATATTAACTAATGCCAAATACAACTATTGACATTTGCAATTTTTGTGGCTCCTTTTTGTTTCAGGAATCATTGGGCCACTGGAGTCAAGGCTTGAAAATTTCTATGCAGGATCCCAAAATGCAGGTCAGAATAACATTTTGGCATTGAAATACACTTCATGTTTTAAGTGACTACTCCAAAGAGGTCATAACTACAAGTGAGAGCAAAGGAGATCAGCCCTTCTGACTGAGGTTCGTTTTATTGGGCTATTTTGTGAGAACCAAGTGGCTTTTCCTATTATCAGTAAGTTAGCAACTGGAATTCGTTGGAAAGAAGCTCAGTTCTTAAAATGAATATCCCCTCTTCTTTGTTCCTCCTAAACTTCTGGGTGCTATTAAGGGAAGTTGTGTTAACCTTAGTGGGGTTTCTTTCAAGGGAGTGTCAGGTAATATATTGTGACTGTAGTTATTGGGCTGCCTGGGATTAATAGGTGTCATCCTGGGAGGAGTCTTTGAGTTCTTCTTAAATTACATCCTGGATGACAGAGGGCCAAATCTGATAGGGCTTCTTGGAACACATGATTGTGACACATGGTGTGCTGGGTTAGAGTGGAGAAGAGTGCATTTGAATTAATGCTTGAGGGGATGTTACATCAGAACCTTAGGAACTATTTTGTACTATGCATTTTCTGTGTATTCTTTGTAGTGTGGTGATTGAAGACACACACTCTGGAGTCGACTAGACCTGGTTTACAATCTTAGACTTCCCACTTTGTTAACTATGTGACAGTGCAAGACATATTCCAAGTCTCAGTTCTCATCTGACAAAATTGGGATACTGAAACCTTTTACATAAGATTGTGTTGGGAGTTAAGTGAGTTAGTGAATATGACGGCACTTGGCACCCAGAAGATGTGTGGTAGATGTCTGTTTCCTTCTCTTATGCCCCTCTGCTAGGTTTACAAAGATGAGCAGGTGGTGGTGATTAAGGATAAATATCCCAAGGCTCGTCACCACTGGCTGGTCTTACCATGGGCTTCCATTTCCAGTCTGAAGGCTGTGACCAGGGAACACCTTGAGCTCCTTAAACACATGCACACTGTGGGGGAAAAGATGATCACAGATTTCGCTGGGTCCAGCAAACTCCGCTTCCGTTTGGGTTACCATGCCATTCCCAGCATGAGGTAAGTGTTGTGTGTAGTGCCAGTGCATTCTGGTTCTGTCTAGGTGGACAGATGGATTCAGCCTAGGTGTGCTGATAGTTCCGAGGCCCAGGGGACTAGGGTGGGATGTTTCCAAGGAAGGTGGGCTGAAACTTCCACCCTTCTGCTTGACTTGCCTTGATTTTTCTTTTTCTTTTTTGTGCCTGTGACTTTTATTAGATTTTTCAGAAGCATCTATAAACTCCTAAACAATTAAGGACCATTGCTTTGAAGGAGACAAACATCACTGACTTTTATTGTGACAACTCAGTAGATCTAAGATTTAAAATAAAATGAGAGAAAAATATAGAGCCTGTTTGCCTTTGGCTCACACCCAGAAGTATTCAGAAAGGAATAACAGTCTTTTTAAAGAATGCAAGCAAGGCAGATCACCATAGTTCTTTAGAGCTGAGCAACGAGATAAGCAGACTAATTGGATTTTGGAGTTTTTATCTTGTATTTGTTTGTTTTCTTGGTGATAAAATATACCTAACAAGATTTACCATTTTGGGCGCCTGGGTGGCTCAGTTGGTTAAGCGACTGCCTTCAGCTCAGGTCATGATCCTGGAGTCCTGGGATTGAGTCCTGCATCGGGCTCCCTGCTCAGCAGGGAGTCTGCTTCTCCCTCTGACCCAACCCCATCTCATGCTCTCTCTCTCTCATTCTCTCTCTCAAATAAATAAAATCTTAAAAAAAAAATACCATTTTAACGATTCTAAGTATTACAGTTCATTGGCGTTAAGTACATTTACATTGTTGTGCAGCCATCACCATCATTTGCTTCTAGATCCTTTTTCATCTTCCCAAACTACATCCCGTTCCCCTCTACAGTCCCTGGCAATTATCATTCTACTTTCTGTTTCTATAAATTTGACTACTCTAGGTGCTTCATGTAAGTGGAATCATACAGTATCTGTCTTTTTTGACTGCTTATTTCACTTAGGATCATGTCTTCAAGGTCCGTCTCTGCTGTAGCATGTGTCAGAATTTCTTTTGGTTATTTTTTTTTTACCTGCCCAACATTCTTCACATTTTATTCAGCGAATTATGACTTATATGATGGGCCACTTTAACCAAATGAAATTTTTGTGCCACAAATTTTTCCCCCATCAGTATGTATATTTTTTTTTTTTTTTTTTCAGTATGTATTTTTTTTAAATTGAGGCATCACTGGGGCGCGTGGGTGGCTCAGTCATTAGCCTCTGCCTTTGGCTCAGGTCATGATCCCAGGGTCCTGGGATCGAGCCCCGCATCAGGCTCCCTGCTTAGAGGGAAGCCTGCTGCCCCCTCTCCCACTCCCTCTGTTTGTGTTCCCTCTCTTGCTGTGTCCCTCTCTGTCAAAAAAATAAAATCTTAAAAAATAAATTGAGGCATAACTTACATACAACAAAATGCACAAGATTTATAGTTCGGTCAGTTTTGACAAACATTTATGCTATGTAACTATCACTCTGATTAAAATACAGAACATTTCTGTCATATCCCAGAAAGTTTCCCTGCGCTGCTTTTCGTTTAATCTTCCCTTCAACCCTCAAGTGTTGTTCTGATTTCTTTCTGCATAGGTTAGTTTTGCCTGTTCTAGAGCTTCATATAAGTGGAATCATATAATGTGTACTTTTCTTCTGTTGGACCTTTTTTAGCATTATGATTTTGAGATTCATGTATGTTGTTGTGTATATCATGCACATACTTCATTTTTTTGCCCTTTGGTAAATTCCTGGAAGTGAAGTTGCTAGGTCGTAGGGTTGATGTATGTTGGGCCTCATTTAAAAAAAAATGCAGTTGATCCTTGAACAACGTAGGTTTGAATTGTGCTGGTCCACCTATATGCAGACGTTTTTTGATATAGTAAAATACTGTAAATGTATTTTCATTGTGACTCTCAATGTTTTCTCTGCTTTTATTGTAAGATTTCAGTATATAGCATACAAAATATGTGTTAATGGACTTTATGTTATTGATGAGGCTTCTGATCAACAGTAGGATATTAGTAGTTTTGGGTGGAGTCAAAAATTACACTTTTGGGTTTTTGATAGTGTGGGGGGGTCAGTTCAAGGATCAACTGTATATATTCTGTATATATTTTTTTGTTAAAATCTTATTAAAAAATTTAGGGCAAAAGTCACCCATAATCATAATCCTATTTCTCCAGTGCTGCACAGCCCATGACTAACAGAGCCCTTTGACTACAGAGTGCTTTTCACATAGTAATCATGGTGTCCATACCTTTTTTATGTAATACATGCTATTGTTCTAAGAATGTTAAAAAGAGCTGTGGCAAGTGTGGGTGGGAAGCAAAATGAGCAGTAATTTGCCACTCACATACCCTTTTATGATTACTATTTATAATTTTGAATAAACACTGTGGAAAGGAAAGGGTAACAGATTTTTTTTCCTTGTAAAAGTAATATATTTTCCGTTTAGAAAATATAAAAAAAGTGTGAAGCAGACCAAAGATCTTCCATAATATCACCACTAATTAAACTCTAGACTTTATTTGAATTTCACCTTTCTTTATTTTTTATTTTTTTATTTTTATGTTTTTCTGCTCCAGGATCTAATCCAGGATCCTGCATTGGATTTATTTGTTGTCTCTCCTTAGTTTCCCCTAACCTGTGACACTTCCTTCTCCTTTCCTAGTTTTTATGACCTTGACACTTTTGATGATTACTGGTTGTTGTTTTTTTTTTTTTAAGATTTTATTTATTTATTGGTCAGAGAGAGCATGAGCAGGGGAGCAGCAGGCAGAGGGAGAGGGAGAAGCAGACTCCCTGCTGAGCAAGGAGCCCGATGTGGGACTCGATCCCAGGACCCTGGGATCATGACCCAAGCCAAAGGCAGACACCTAACTGACCGAGCCACCCAGGCGTCCCGATTACTGGTTGGTTTTATAGGATGTCTCTCATTTTGGATTTATCTGATATTTTTTCATGATTAGATTGAGGTTATGCTTCCGCCTGCCCCCCCAATACCACAGAGGTGATGTTGCATCCTTCTCAGTACATTCATATCAAGGAGTACGTGATGTCGAGATGGCTTATTGCTCATATTAACCTTGATCACTTTTTTAGGGTGATGTCTGCCAGGTTCCTCTCCTCAGAGTTACTATTTTTCCCTTTGTAATTGATGAATGTCTTGAATAGTTAGGGACTATGCTAGTAACCTGTTTCTCCCCAAGCTTTTGCCCAATGATTTTAGCATTTATTGGACGGTCTTGCCTGCAAGAGTTATTACTGTGGTGTTTACCTAATGGTGATTTTTTTATTAATGAGAATTCTTCTGTATGGAAGAGTTGTCCCTTCTCCCCCATTATGTATTTATTTAGTTATTTGTCAGTGTGGACTCATGGATATTTTATTCTATAGGTTTTAATTTAGTCTATCATTGTTCATTTTCTTGCTCAAATTGTTCTAGCTTTACTCCTTGGAAGCTCCTTTAGGTTGGGTCCCGAATCATTTGATAGGGCCCCAACATTTTTTGAGCACTTCTTTATTTTCTTGAATAAGATGTTCCAGGCTCATCCTGTATTTTTCCTGTTCTTGCCCTGGAATGAACTTTTTATTTTATTTAGTTCATTTTATTGGAGAAAGAAAGATATTTATAAACCAAGACTTGGATACTAGGTTTCTATATTGAGAGAAGTGGTTGATTCCAGGGTGTCTTTACTCCTAGGTCCTTTTGGCAGATAGGGCCAGGAAATACATGCGTGAATCCTAATCCATACAGATACACACACCTCCGTATTTCTTTCTTTATTTGTGTATGTGTACGGAAAAACACAAGTTTATACTGATATCTCTGGCTCCAGTTCAATTCTGCAAGGTTCATTCTTGTCTCCCCCTTTCCTTTATTGTAATTTCTTTCTCCAAAGGTGAAAAATCTGGCTCTCATTAGCTATAATAAATTCACTTTCCTGTTTGGTCTTAGTATACACATAAAACAGTTATAGAATTGCTAGCTAACCCATAACCCTGTGAGAAAGACATTTACTCACAGTATTTCTATACAGTTCTTTCCATCTTTACAGTATCCAAACTATTATTTTCCGAAGTTCATTTCACTGGTTATTTTCTTCCTGAGCCCCTTCAGTGTGGTTCCCTTATTCATTTGTAATACTATTAAGTTTATTTGATACTGCCTATATTCCATTTTGGATTCCTGCATGTATTGGTTGGTTTTGATTATTTATTGGGAGGATAGGAAATATTAATGATTTTAAGAGTCATATTTATACAAAAAAGGTTTAACAAGTCCAAAAGAGAACTCTTGGTTTTCTGCCCCAAACTTGCTTTTCCTTTAAGCTTCCCCATCTCTCTAAGTGGCACCTCTCCCAAACCACATCTAATCCATTAGGAAGTCCTATTGGTTCTATTGCAAAATATATTCCAAACACTACAGCTCTAATCTTCGGGGTGATTATTTCTGCAGTAGTTTCCTAACTCATCTCTGTATCCATTGTTACCCTCTTTATAGTTCTTTCTCTGCAGGGCAGCCAGAGTGATCTTTTAAAAGTGCAAATCAGAGACAATGTAAGCAGAATACACTGCAGACCTCTTGTCAGCCTGTAAGACTCTTTATTTTCTGACTCCTACCTAGTCTCTCTTCCTCAGCTCGAACCATTCCAGCCGTATCTGTCACCTTTCTGTTCCTCAGTTGCACCAAGTTCTTTCTTAGGGTCTTTGCACTTGGCATTGCCACTCCCCAAAACATTCTTTCTCCAGATCTTTGCTTGCCTGACTGCTTTCTCAGCTCAAATCACTGCCTGGGAGTGGCCTTCCTCGAACACTCTAGCTAAAGAGGTAACTTCTAGCCCCTGAGCACTCTGTGTCCCATTTCCCTGGTTTGTGTTTTTCCTTAGCAGTTTTTTTTTTAAAGATTTTATTTATTTATTTGACAGAGAGAGAGAGAGAGTACAAGTAGGCAGAGGGAGAGGGAGAAGCAAGCTCTCCACTGAACAGGGAGCCCAATGTGGGGCTCAATCCCAGGACCGTGGGATCATGACCTGAGCTGAAGGCAGCCGCTCAACTGACTGAGCCACCCAGGCGCCCTCCTTAGCAACGCTAAAGATTTGAATTTTCCCTGTTTGTTTTCTTTTTAAAATTTGTCTTTCCTTACTAGAATATAATTTCTATAAGGGCAGAGGCCTTTCTCATTTTGTTCACTGCTAAATTCCCAGTGCTAGAATAATGGTTGGCTCTAGTAGGTACTTAGCATTAAATGTTCTTAAGTGAATGAGTGAATGAATTATTAAATGGAAACACTAGCAATATTTTATATACCCATACTTTTACTGTTTGTCATTTTGATTAAGCCATGGTTTTTAATGGATTTAATGGTCAATTTCCTTCTCTCTCAATTAGCCATGTACACCTCCATGTGATCAGCCAGGATTTTGATTCTCCTTGCCTTAAAAACAAAAAACACTGGAATTCTTTCAATACAGAATACTTCCTAGAATCACAAGGTAAACAGTGTTCTTTAGTTTCACATTTGTTTCATTTTCTCAGCTATTTTTTTTTCCTATTCTTATATTTGATTTTCTTGTTTCCTTAGATAATTACCTGGCCTCAAAAGCCCATGTACCACTTTGTGTCCCTATAAAGAGAGACCCAGTAAAAGAAACTGGATTATTTGGATTGCCACTTTGCTTTGAACCACCTTCTTGCGGGGGACCTAGAAAACTGTTATGTCAGAGTCAGAAAGGTGTTTTATTGTAACGACAGAGGACTTAAAGGTTGTCCTGAGAATTATTGGAATTCATGAATGTGAAAGCTCTGAACAGTTGTCTTTTCTGCCATCAGCTGGATAGGAGCTTGGGGGCAGCCTCATGTCACAAGTGGTTAATTAACAGGAGAGGGCTGCGTGTATGTGGAAGGGAGCATTTCCCAGTGTGTATACTGTGGAACTTAAGTATGCTGGGACATTAATGATGGCAGCTACCACTGACCGAGGGCTAACCAGCAGTAAAGCACTGTGGTGACATGTAACATGGTTTGCTTACAGTGTGTTCCAGAGGAATGTAATTATTTCAAAAACAGGTTGCTCAGATTTAGAATCTGATCAAGTCCATTTTCCCCACAGTGGGTTTAACCTCAAGTTTACTAACTTTAGGATACCTGGCATATTTTTATTTGGAGTCAGATTTGCTTTTCTGGGGGGTATCTTGGTTTTTCAGAGTAGCTGAGCTCTGAACTTTTTTCTTTGCTTGCAGCTGTGATAGAGATGGTGCAGGACGCTGGCAGAGTGAGTGTCCGAGATGGGATGCCTGAGCTCTTGAGGCTGCCCCTGCGTTGTCACGAGTGCCAGCAGTCACTGCCTTCCATTCCCCAGCTGAAAGAGCATCTCAGGAGGCACTGGCCAGAGTGATTCCACGGAGCCTGAACCTTTGCAGCAGGTGTGGCTGATTGTGTAGAGCAAATTCCTGGCACCTGTCCTGGATTGCCTGTGAACTTTTATTTCTTGAATTAAAACATGCAGTTTGTTTGTTTGTTTGTTTTTTTAAACAAAGCTTCTTCTGTTCCTGAGTGGCTACAATATGGGGTGACTTGAAGTAGTTTAGGAATTAGGAATTTGGGTTTGTCATGGATGTGTTCTCTGGTGATGGTGGCTGGGATAGGATCCCCAGGCTCCAGGATCCATGTCAGGTCTGACTGATGGGGGGCAAAGCCATGTTCAAACTGACCTAATGCAAGGTATGGAAGAGGGTGGGCTATATATTTCTGTCCATACATTTAATCCTTTCTCCCCAGAGGCCTGTGGTACTCTTCATCAGAGCAGCTAGAGAGGTCTCATATTTATCCTGAAGGCCCTAATTGGTCTTGTTCTCTGATCTTAATCTATTCTGTAATATTCTTTCTCCTTCCTTTCTTCATGGAGAAACTTAGTTGCTTCTGTCCCTTTCATTCCTTTCTATCCAAAACCACCCATGCTTCCTTCTCAGGAAATGTGTCTCACCAGTTCTTATTCATTTTAAGCAAACAGGCTAGACGAGGGGGTGGAGAGATGGGGTTTTCTAATATTAGGGGTTCCTGGCTGGTGAGGAAATACTTGGCCAAATGTTCATCATGGTTTGGTTGTCAAGTCTTCTTGCTGGTCTGCTTGAATCTTTCATCTGAAAATAAAGTTTATTTGTTTGGGGCAGCTATTTTAGGTAGTTGAAAACTGTTGGGAGTTCAGGTAGTAGTCACAGATTTAGTTCTGATGCATGCAGAGGTCGCTGTTGACTGAAGAGTTGCACAGAACCCCATAGCTTCATTTTTCACTCAGAACAAATTTGGATGGTACTGTTGGAGCAAGTTGATTTTTGGATAATGTCAGAACTGAAGGTAAAGGGAAATCTAAAACGTTTTTGATTACATTGGTGATCTATTTGAGGATTTGACTCTTTTTGCTCTTGAGTTAAAAAAAAAAAAGAATACCCTTAATAATAATTTCTCTCTGGAGAAAACCTCAGTCCATAGAGACCACATTTGACCTCAGTCTTCCACAAACAGGATGCTACAGTGGTTTCTTGGTGAGCATGGGTATAGTCATAATTAGCAGGAATTAATGGTAATAGCAGCTAACACTCAACTCCTGTGTGTCTGGGCATTATGCTAAACACTTTGTTCTAATTATCTCATTTACTTCTCACTGTATGTAATTCTATGGGGTAGGTACCATTGTTATGACCCTTTAAAGGATAAACATTTAATAATTTATAAAGGTTGCTGGGCTTCAAAGTTGGTCTTGGTTCTGGTGCATCAAATTCATTTTCCCTATTAGTTGAAGAATATAAATGTATTACTAACCAGTAGGAGCCATAGACCTTTCGCCTGTGCTGGCCAGAAGCTCTCCATGGCATTTCAGTGATTTATCTGAGGACTGTCAGTTCCTTTAAAGCCCCCTTTCCACATCGGTTGCCTTAAAGCCCCTAAACCCTCGATACTTTCTAAAGGTACACTCCATGGATGCCGGAGATCAGAATTGCTAGTTCCATTTTACAACCTGTAAATATCTGGGCTCTACCCCAGAACTACTGAATCACAGTTATTATAGGAATCTGTACTATAAAACAAACATTCATTGGGTGCCTGGGTGGCTCAGTTGGCTGACTCTTGATTTTCTCTTGGGTCATGATCTCAGGGTTGTGAGATCGAGCCCCACGTTGGGCTCTGCGCTGAGCATGGAACCTGCTTGGGAGTCTCTCTCTACCTCTCTCTCTGCCCCTTCCCCTGCTCGAGCTTGCTCTCTCTCTCTCTCTCTCTCTCTGTCAAAACGAAACAAAACAAAACAAAAAACCAACAACAAAAACATTCAGGATGACTGTTATTCATACTAAAGTTTGAGAACCACAATATAAATGAACTCTGGGCTTCAAAGCACCTTGCATTTCTGAAACTCCTGGATTAGACTCTATCCTGTGAGGATATACACACCATTTTCTGGTTGACTTTCTGGGCTAGTTGCAGGCCTGCCTTCCCTTGCAGGGTCAATTTTATTTCAGGATCCAGGGAGACCTTGGGCATTAGATAAGGGAGAATGACTGGTTATAGGGACTGGTGCTTTGTTTCTACAGGGACTGGGGGGAGGCCCTTGGGCCCCATGCTTTTAGGGGCAAGGCCTCTTCAATGATTCCTATCTCCTCCTCCTGTTCAGAGGGCAGTCTCAGAGGCGTGGCCTGGGGTCTATGATGAACTCAGCTAAACTATTTTTCCTCTTCTGGTTCTATCTCTGAGATATCCAGGTACAAATGGTCCTTTCAGAGACCAGACCATAGTTGAGTTGGTCACTGAGTCCTTGCAGGCTCAGGGATGTTTTCTGGAGCCTGGAATCTGGTAGTTAGTCACATATACTACATATGGCTGGATATCAGAGATTCAGGGCTGAACTGTGTCAGAACCGACCTAACTGCCTCTCTCTATCCCAGTAACTATAACTTGAAGATTTCCACAGAGCTCTGAAGATTCTTCCATAGATTAGGTTAAAAACATGATGAAGGCCATCATAGTTCACTCCCCAAAGTTCACTCCCCAAAATAATGTATATGTATATACATCTTAGGTACCCTTGAAGTTCTTCCATAGACTCCCTGGGGGTCTGTGGACTCTAACTTAAGAACATCTGCTGTGGAGAAAAACGCCATCACTATGCATCTGGGATTTTAGGAGGTGTCTGGGATCACTATGGAGGACTAGGGGAGAGACCTCATCTCTAGGATGTCCCTGGGATGCTCTCCTTTGATCTCAGTGCTCCTCCCTCAACCCTTTGGCATGTGCACATCCTGGGGCCTTCTGGCTTCTGGCTCTAGTTTAGCCATCACGTGGAGACAGGAATCTTGGGAAATAGAGAAATCCTCAGCAGGTCTGAGGGGTTTAGGAACCCTGACTGACAGACTTATCATGAGCTATCTAAAAGGCAGTGAATCTACACTACTAAAACCAGTCATCTGCATAAATAGATCAGCTACATCATGAATGTATCCCAGGATAGTGGGAGTGGCAATACCTCTTGGGTACAGTATGTTAACAGTCCAAACTGTGCTGGACTCCATAAGTAATCTCTGACTAAGGCAGAGATTTCACTGAGGGCTCAGCCAATGTCCTTGAGAATTGGAGAACATTAAACTTACAAGGTGCCCAGTGAACTTTTTAAAAATAGATATTGCAAAAACATTCAATTAAATTTTTTACCTAATCAACAATGCTATGTAGTTTAGCATATTGATATTAAAATCAAAAAGAATATTTGATAAGAAACTGCAACCAAGGAAAAACTATATCACAGAGTAATATGTGAGATATAATGAAGGGAAATTTGGAAGAGGGAGGTGACCATTTCAGCATTTTTTGTTCAGCCAGGCTACTCTGACCTTGAATAATAAAATTTTTGGATGAGCAAATGTGAATAATGATTTTGGGGGGCCAGAAAAAGGGTCTGAAATATTAAGGTATATAGATCCCATGCCACCCTCTCTCCCAAGTGGGCTATTATTACATTATCAGTAGAAAAAATGATCTTTGCCTGTTTGTCCCAGATTTATTATTGTGTTACAATTGGATGGAGTCTTCTCAAGGTACTGGGCATACTGGCATGAAAAAATAGAACAAATTCATATAACTCATATTTGTGACTCCAAGTTGTATTTCCTCCAATTAGGGACTATCCTCTTCTACCTAAGCCCCATCATATCCAGGCCAGGCAGCAGTTTTATTAAAATACAATGGTTAAATATGGGTGGTTATTTCAACTCTAGCCAAGAAGCCAAATTTATAATCAAGTTCTTTTGTTGCTTAAGGAGAAGGTAGATATGATGACAGAGATGAACTGGAACCTGAAACTGAGCAAGTGAATGCGTTATATGAGAGCGTGAAGAATAGACCTTAAATAGTTTATTACAGATCTTAAGTCAGAGCTGGAGAAAAGGGTTCTCAAATTCTATTAGACTCTCTGAACTAGAGTAATCTGCTCTTTGTCTTTTCATTTATTTTTATTTTAATTTTTTTTAGCAAACAAACTCTACCATCAAGGAATGGGTTTTGGGTTTTAGAGTCTACTGATGATTAGTGCTCTGATGCATTAGCATTATGTAGGCCATTGTTGAATGACTCATCAAATCAGACACATTCAAGTGCCTGAGTGTTCCCTTGTCAGCAGCTGCTCTCTACCCAAACCTCAGAGAAGGGAATGGCCAGACCGTGGAGCAGTGGGAAAGGAGTTTAGGAGTTTAGACCTCTAGGATTCTGGGCCATTCACTACTCAACTCCTTTTGCCTGTTCCATTTTATAAATTTATTTTGAGACCATCTATTTCAACTTCCTCAATTTTTAGAAGGCAGCTGGGACTTGGAGATTTAAGGGGCTCATTTAGCAATTTAAACCAGATCTTGGCCTTTATTGCAATCCTCTTCTCGACTCTTTCCAGATCCTCTTAGACAATGGCAGCTTTTATTTTATTTATTTATTTATTTTAAAAGATTTATTTATTTATTTTGAGAGAGTGAGAACGAGAGAGAGAGAGAGAGAGTATATGAGAGGGGGGAGGGTTAGAGGGAGAAGCAGCCTCCTCGCCGAGCAGGGAGCCCGATGCGGGACTCGATCCCGGGACTCCAGGATCATGACCTGAGCTGAAGGCAGTCGCTTAACCAACTGAGCCACCCAGGCGCCCCGACAATGGCAGCTTTTAAAAAAAAATTTGTTTAAGTAAACTCTGCTCCCAACATGGGACTCAAACTCACGACCCCGAGATAAAGAATCCCATGCTCTACTGATTGAGCCAGCCAGGGGCTGTAGACACTGACATCTTATTTGAGAATAAGGATCAGCTGTTCTCCTAAGTCCCACTTGCTTCTGTCCTGCCTCATGATATTTTTTTCATGTAAACGTAGAGTAGAAAAAAAAAATCACCTTAGGCTTATATCTGAAACTCCGCTCTGTACCATGTTAGCTGTGTGGCAATACAGTAGTCATTTAACCTCTCTGGCCTCAATTTCGTCATCTGTCAAATGGAACAAAAATACATACCTCCCAGGTTGAGGATTAAACAAGCATGAACATGAAAGGGCCAGGCACTGGGGTGGTCTAGCACTCAATCCTAGTCTCGTCTGCCAGACTCTAACCCCATATGATCTGTAAAGCCTCAGTGAATATTCTCTTAAGCAAGCCCTTTCCCCCTTCCAGTCTTGGTTTCTCATATTTAAAACCAGGGCCTTGGATTAGATTATATTTAAAGTCCCTCCCTCTAAGATTTGAGTCCTCAGCCTTCAGCTGATGAGCTCCCATTGCTCTGTCCTCAAGGTCTTTTTTTCCCCCTCTCAGACTAAATTGGCAGATGAGCTTTCTAAAGTGCAAGAAATTCTTTGCACTCATGCATTAACCTGTAAAGTAAGTTTTTAAAGAAGTCTTCATTTTCCCCACTTCATGCTGATTCTGGACCCATGAGGGAGGCAAAGGGCATAGCTGAATCTAGGGGTTTAAATGATACCATTAGGCTCCCTTTTCATCTCTTTGTTCTGCTTTCCTGTGTTGTGTCTCTCCAGGTGCAAGCACAAACAGCTTTGGGCCTCAGAGTGAGAGAGCTCCATCCTCTCCACCCCTCACCCTTCCACATTTCTGCCAAAGCAGAGAAACACCCTGACTTCTTTGCTTAGGTCACATAATCATCTCTAATCACTGTGTCTCTTCGGTGGATGGCATACTCTGGCCATCTCAAGTAACAGGACCATCTTGAGATGAGGGGTGGAGGGCCACACTAGAATTTCTCGGAAGAGGGAGGAGCAGTTTGCAAAACAATAGTTGTTTACTGCTCGTGTGGACTGCACACATCATTCCCATAGGCTGGGAGCTCCTTTGGCCCTACACTATCGCCATGGGATCTAAGCCTGAAAAGGAAGCAAACTGTCCTGGACTTAAGGCAACTACAAGTTGAAAAGTTGACACAATCCACTGCCCCCACTACTGATGTAGTTTGCCTTGATTGGAAGAAAAACTGGATCGTATTTTCAAATTTAATGATTAGTTACTAGCCAAGGACCTTTTGCAGAAATTTCCCCAGAAACTATAGCATATACTCTTAAAATGCTGGTTGGAGTTGCCAGGGTCCTAGGGCACCTCCATGTTGTGGTTCACCAGTAGACCATCAACCTTTGCTGCTCTGTCCTTGGCTGGGTTCTGGAGATAGGAGGTCAGGGCCAGGGCAGAGGAGAGAACTTTGAAGGATGCCTGAAAAGCCAGTTGAGCAGCTGGATTCTTATCCACTATGGACAGCAATTCCGCTATCACAAATATTCTCTGGGTTACTAAATACCTGGAGTGACTAGGGAACAGAAACTAATTTTTGCTTTCAAGAACCCAGAAAAGAGAAAATGTTCATGACAGAGAGAGGGTAGGAAATAGGTCAAATACTAAAATGTGATCCCTCTGGCTGGTCAGGCATTAAGGAAGAGACCCTACTAGGTATACCTATCTGAATTATCTGTCTGAGAAGCTGATAGTAGGTCCCGGTAACATGAATGAGAAAAAGGCGCACCCTGCAGGCAGAAGCTTTTAGCCCATACTCACCTCTGAGGCTGAGGCCCAGGTGCTGTACAGATGCCAAACCTTACAGGCTGGGGACCCATATTTTTCACCAGACCATGAAGTTCTCTAGAATAGATGCTGTTTTTTGGTTCTCCATCAAGTACTCAGTGAAATTCAGTGTACCTGAAACATTATAGGATCCCAATAAAATTTTGCTGAGTGAATGAAACCTCATGTTTCATTGAAAGCATGAAGAAAACAGCACTCTGTCTCTTGCACCTGAATTTAACTGTCAGGTGTGTCTGGTGAGGCTGCATCTTTGGCTTTTAGAAACATTTTAATAAACCTCTTGTTGCCATTGTTTATGGATAAAGTATTTCATATGGATCAGAATTAGGGGAACATAAACATGTTAGTATCCTCTCATATAATGTTCTAGATAATATTTTCGTGCATAACATTCCAGATTTTAATCTTTGCTAGCAAACCAGGTGATTAGGGCTCTTGGGGTTTTCCATATCTTTTCAAGGGGAGGTCTCTTTTTTGGGTTACTATCTTTGGCCGCCAGATGGCAGCATTTGAACAAGAAATTCTTAATCTGTTTCCTAATCCAAAACTTAATTTCGCATTCTTCTATGTTTCAGAATCAGTGCTTCACAATAAAATATGTAAGTTTTTTTTTTAAGTAAGGCTGATGTGTGTTTAACTGATGTCCTAATCAAGATAGAAGTTTGAGAGAAAACCAGCGTATAAGTAAGAATACAAAACATACATCAAGGGGAGGTTGTTTAGCTCTGAGGTTAGACTCTATAACTAGCTAGAGCCAGGGTTGAGACCTGAGTCTGAGATTTATCAGATGAGGGTCTTGAAGCATGTCAAATGCATGGTAGGCCTTGAAAATATGATAGTTCATTTCCTCTCGTTTCTTAATTTGACCCCAAGATTAGTAACTCTTATTCTCATCACAAGTGTAACTGGGAGTAGCACTGGGAGCAGACACTTCTGGGCCTATCCTTGAAAAGTGGTGTTATTTTTACATTGACATAGTTATCAGTCTCTGATGGTTCGATATTAGAGGAAGCCCTGTCAAAGCAAGACAAATGATACACAGAGACGGTAAAGAGGTATGTGTGCATTTTCCATGGGTCAGCTTCCCTCAAAACCCCTTGTGATAGAAGAACCCAGCTTCACTTCTGTCCTCCAGCTCTTCTAAGACTTTTGTCTTCTAAGCCGGCAGAATAAATGCCCCAGCCTCAAATAGTGCCAGAATATTAGAATTGGAAAGAATTTTACAAGCCAGGACTTCTGACATTTTTTTTTTTTTAAGATTTTTTATTTATTTATTTGACAGAGAGAGAGAGCACAAGCAGGCAAAGTAGCAGGGAGAGGGAAAGGGAGAGGGAGAAGCAGACTCCCTGCAGAGCAAGGAGCCCGATGCAGGGCTCAATCCCAGGACCCTGGGATCATGACCGGAGCCGAAGGCAGTTGCTTAACCAACTGAGCCACCCAGGTGCCCCAGGACTTCTGACATTTTGAAGGAATCACAGATTCAGAGAATTTGGTGAGAGCTATGGACCCTCTCTCCAGACATTTTCTTTTTTCTCCAAACATTTTCAACAAATCAGTTATCCATGAATTTCCTAGGGCGGAGGTTCTCAACTGATGAGTGTGTGTGTGTGTGCACGCATGTATGAGCACACATGCACATGCATGTGCATTCCGTAGGCCCTGATTATTTTGAACCATCTGGTAGGGCTTTTTTTTCAAACCACACACAGAAAGTTACTCTACTACCATGGGAGGGCATCTAATGCTTTTGGTGCTTTGGGCAGATAAGTGTTTAATCTTTTGCCCTGAGAATTTGTTAACACTCTTTAATCTAGTAGCCTTTGATGTCCCATTGAGGGGTTTGGGACACAGAAATTATTGTTATAACACCAGTGACAAACTTATGTCCTTATTAAACACCAAGAGTATTTATATTCCCAAATTCATGCTTGGAGAAAATATACTAAAATGTTAATTAGTGGTTGGCTTTGGATGGTGAGAAGGTAGGTAATTTGAATTTTGTTATATTGTGCAGATTTCTAATTAGCCACAGTGAATGTATATTTGGGAATGTGAAAAAAAACCCAGATTTTATTTTTTAAAGTAATAGATCACAAGGGAATGCAATTAACATTCAGTTACCTATATTAATAGCTGATAAAACAAAAAATGGCTAATAATTTTAATGAGTCAGATCAGTTCTCCAGCCCTTTAGAGGCAGAAAGACATCCTGCAAGACCAAATTCCAAGCTGTAACAGGTTCAGTTGGACCTGAGGATGACACAAATGAAGGTAATTCAAGTTTTGGATCTGATTTCCCTGTTATTAGATCTAGAAAAGTAGATTTTCTGTTTGCCCCCAACCTTAATCCCTGTCTCTTTTATGGAGACATCAATTACATTTTGTTCAAAATTGTTTTCCTAGCAACTTCTTAACTGTATTTACAAATGTCTTTTAGCGGCCACTGAGGTCCCATAATTTCTCTTGAGTGTTATGTTGATGTGGCATGTTCTATTAAATTCCAATATTGAACCATCCTTAAGTTCTTGGAATGAACCTCTTGGCTACTCTTTCTTTTTTTAAGATTTTATTTATTTATTAGAGAAAAAGATTGTGAGAGGGAGAGCACAAGCAGTGGGGAGGTGCCCGACACGGGGCTCGATCCCAGGACCCTGGGGTCATGACCTGAGCCAAAGGCAGACTCTTAACCAACTGAGCCACCCAGGTGCCCCTGAGGGCTACTCTTTCAATGTTGCTTGGACTCCAGGAAACATTTCTGATGGATGGGGATGGGGGTGAGTTCTATAGATTGATTCATGTGTGAAAGCTTTGTGGCCTGGAACCCAGACTTCTGATAAAAAGTATCAGGAGAAAAGGGGAGAGCAAATGAGACCTGAATTTTTAAAATAGCAAAAATATATAAGACTGTGAACTGAATGCTGGGTTGGACCTGAGACTTACGGAGATGGCCTTGGCTGTTGATAACAAGGAAATATTTAATCTAATTTCAACACCTGAACCATCAGGTTTCCTTGTGTCTCTCAGAGAAGGCATATGTTCAAGATGGTAAAGTGGAAATAGCATGTTATCCCTAGGATAAGTTTTTGTTCCTTATATGTTTCACAAATATTTTTTCTTCCTGTCTTCTTATAAATGAGTAATTGTGTTAGGGTGTTCTCATTTCTTTTCTCCTTACCTGCACCACAACCATGAAACAATAAGACCCGAGCAAGGATCTGCCATTAGTATTTTATCTTATTTATTTAAAAATTTTTTTAGAAGATTTTTTTATTTTTAAGTAATTCGTACACCCAGCATGGGGCTCGAACTCATGATGCTGAGATCAAGAGTCACATGCTCTACCAACTGAACCAGCCAGGTGCCCCCATTAATCTTTTATATTTAGTATGATTTTATTAATTTATTTTTAAGTAGTCTCCATGCCCAGCATGGGACCCAGTGTGCTTGAACTGATGACCCTGAGATCAAGACCTGAGCTGAGACCAAGAGTCAGATGCTTAACCAACTGAGCCACCCAGGCTCCCCTATTTAGTATGATTTTAAACTTCAACATTATCTTTTTAAGATAGGAATTCACATTTCAACTTTATTTGTACAACAAAACATTTTGTCCCCAGTTAAAGGATTTTTAGTTTTAATGAAGTACAACTTATTTTTTTTTTCATGGATTATGCCTTTGGTGTTGTAACGTCATCACCAAACCCAAGGTCACCTAGATTTTATCTCATGTTATCTTCTAGGAGTTTTATAGTTTTGTATTTTACATTTAGGTCTATGATCTGCTCTGAATTAATTTTTTTTGAAAGGTGTAAGTCTGTGTCTAGATTCATTTCTTTTTTTTTTTTTTAAAGATTTTATTTATTTATTTGATAGAGGGGGAACACAAGCAGGGGGAGTGGGAGAGGGAGAAGCAGGCTTCCCCACTGAGCAGGGAGCCCGATGCGGGGCTCGATCCCAGGACCCTAGGATCATGACCTGAGCTGAAGGCAGATGCTTAACGACTAAGCCACCCAGGCGCCCCCCCCGCCTTTTTTTTCATGTGGATATCTAGTTAAAAGATTTTTAAGCATTACCTGATGAGATAATTTTTTTATATGAAGTTTCTCTTTCTTCCTTCCCTCCTTCCCTGTAATGAGAATCTGTGATTAAAGAAAAGAATTTCAAGGGCAAAGCATAAAACTGCTAGCTGAAGGCCATGCAATTTAGACTAGAGTGTAAGATTTCTACTTCCTGTCCAACTATTTGTTTTTTTTCCCTCTGACACCTGTGGAGGGTGGGAGGGGTGGAATGCATTCCTTGGGCTGGATGTGCCAAACAGTTTCCAATGCCAGTGTAACCATCAGTACAGTTCCCTTATCTCCTGTCTGTGCCTGCTTGTCAGTTCACAGGCACCATGGAATAGGGGCAGTGTTCAGAAAACCATGCATTTGTCTTGGTATCATAATCCCAAACTCTCTTCAAGATTTGGGGGAAAATGAACATGGGCAGCTACCACCGATGGTTAAGTGTGAAAAGTCCGCTCTTTGTAGAAGGTGCGGTTGAATTGTCATAATTTGGAAAGAACTTGTCACAGTGTGTGATCTGCCCAGAGGCACTCTCCAAAACACCACAAAATCCTCCAGGAAATCTTCATCTTTTTGAAACTCCGGCGTGCATTTCCAGGAGTCTGGCTGACCTACTGAGCACAGTGTTCTATATCGGCAGAGTTTGTTTTTCAGTTACTGGTGGTGGCAGGAACACCAGAGGGGCATCTACTTTTTGAGAAAGAGATGGGAACTCATTGGTGAAAGGGAGATGGACATAGAGAGCATCAGGCTGCCCAGGCATGTTGGTGAGTAGTGTGGACAGGGAGGTCTTTGGGGACAAAAGGAATTCCCATGCTGGGTTTGCCATGAGAAATAGAAACTGGTCCCTTCAAGATGAGCTTTTTTCCCCACTTGTGCTGAGGTCTAGGTAATATGGTCTGCGGGGCATAGAGGCACTACATAAACTGTACTGCAGCTCTGTTTGTGCCAGCCCCCAGCCTTGGCAGGAAGGCCATGGGGTAGGTGGCTTTAGTTTCACTTTTCTTGAGGAATCTACAACTCAGCGTGGTCCTGACACAGATTAAGGTGGGGCTGGGGGATTGGGGGATTGGATAGTCAGAAGACAGAGCTCTTCCCTCACACCCAGGTGCCTCCTCCTGTATCCACACATAACATCTCCCTTAACCTGGTTCCTGAGCCTTGAATTTCAGTCAAGGTGTGTTAGCAGGCAAGTTGAGAATGACCAAGCCTGGCTGAGGTGAAGGCAGTAATTCGGATGGCTGGGGCATGTTTTGTTATTCTTTCCTTAGTCCCCTTCATAAAAGCAGCTGAGATACCATCTACGCTGCAGGGTTACATGAAGTAATGAGGGTAGAGCACTTGGTAGAAGATCACTAAGTAACTATGATGATTATGGCAAAGAGTTGTTTTCAAAGGAAACCTAATGGTGGACTTGGTTCAGTCTATTCATAGAGATTCTTGTTTGTTTGATGACATAAGGAACTATACAACAATGAACAGTCTTGGGGCACCTGGGTGGCTCAGTTGGTTGGGTGACTGCCTTCGGCTCGGGTCATGATCCTGGAGTCCCGGGATCGAGTTCCACGTCGGGCTTCCTGCTCAGCGGGGAGTCTGCTTCTCCCTCTGACCCTCTTCCCTCTCGTGATTTCTATCTCTCATTCTCTCTCTCTCTCTCTCAAATAAATAAATAAAATCTTTAAAAAAAAAAACAATGAACAGTCTTAAGAAAAGATTAATTTTGGTAGATGCCAAATATACCCTAGGACCAAATAAGACGTCCTTGACAAAACAAGTTATTTTTAATGCAGAAGAATTTCAAGAAAAATAACTTAGTCCTTTTTCTAAAGATAAGAGCTTGTAGCAGTAGTTTCTACTTTAAATAAACTATTAAGTTTTTAAGTGGGACAATAATCTGGTAAGTGAAGATTTTAGGTGAATTCACTTCATAAATGTTTGGAGCTATAGTCCACTTCAAGATTAAACTCCCTGTCATTTGGCCAGGTGCAGATGAACTCATTTGTTATGCCTGTATGAAACGTGAACATTTTGTATGATTATAGACACTTGTCATTATTATAGGGGTTCTTTCTTATGGGAAGGTTTTCTTTCTGTTCTATCCTCATAAAACCTGTGAGGCTTTAAACCAATGTGACTAATAGCAAAGATGGTCAGCAGGGCATCTCCTTCTGTGGCTCATTGCTTTCTGGATGGGGCTATTCTATACACATGAAATAATTGTATTTTTTGCACATTATCTGCTCCTTATTTAAAACCTGAAGAGGAGTTGTTCAAAAGAAAAGTGAAGGACCTTTAAAGATGAACAATGCAGGTAGGCTCTTGGCTCACAGTCATGTTTGTGGGCTAGCCTAATAGGACTTTGTATTATAGTTAAAAGTGTTCCTGAATTGCTTTTTAGTTTCTCATCACTGTATTCATATGGCTTCTGTTTCTTGAGAGAAAAACCTAATTTTTGTCCTTTTAACAGAATTACCTAATTGCAGTCATTTTCAACCATACAAAAGCCAACACTAAAAATGAGCCACCAGGAATAATTATAACTCAGAAGAAGTAAATGATCTGATATGTAGTTCTTGTGCTTGAGGGATTTAATTTGACATCAACAGAAAAAGGATTTTTCTGAAAGAAAAAACAACCTTATTTAATCTACAATGTATTTAACTATGGACATTCTATTAATAATTCATTTAATGTTTTTCTGATGCATGTGGTACTTAACAAAGGGATTACTTTAGCTCTTGCATCTCAATTCATCATTGTATGATTCTTTAATCTTAATTTTCATTGATTAGTGAGATAAATAAAATAATTATAGTAAGATTTTAGTATGTGCATATCAAAATTGGACATCTCCAGTAGTTAAAAAAAATAAGTAAGGACATACAGGAATTGAACAATGTAATAAGTTAACTTTGTGTGCATGTGCGCATACACCCATGTATGCACATGTACTCTTGAATATAGGAGAAAGACTTTACTTCCTTTGAATAGAGAAGAAACACTTTATTCCCCATATGTTCATGGAACATTTCAAATAGTTGATCCCAAATGTGACCACAAAGAAAATTTTGGTATGTCTTTGTATTTTTGCAATAATCATATATTACTTTCATAACGCAAACAACAGCAAAATAAATAAAAAATTTAAAAATGTGTTTGCTCTATTTCTGATGTCTACAATAATGTTTGGGACATATTAGGGACCTAATAAATACTGGCTACATAAATAAACAAATGGATTTTAACATTTGTTGAGTACCTACTATGTGCCAGGCAGAGAACAGGAGGTATTGCCCTATAGCTGTGTGGTTTAAAGCCATTTGAGTTAAATGGATTTTGGTATATCACAGAACAAACCATGTGCCCTCAAACATAAGTAACAGATAACAAGTCTGCAGTTATTCCTTTAGCCCATGACCCGGGTTATACTTGTTTTCCAACTGCATTGTAAGGGCTTCTGCTGAATTGGTTTATTTAATACTTTTGATGTACAGGTATACATTTCCCATACTTCAGGTGATAATTTAAAGAGTGAGGGAGGAGTGATAAGGGCATATGGAGTAGGGAAGGCTTTCTGACATTGAACATGCTGACTGCGCTGGGTAACTCTGACATCCTTTCCAGCTTTACCAAGAATAATTCTGCTATCTCTAAGCACACTGGCTCTTTGGTTTGTTTACTTATGATTGTCTTATGATTATTTTTTACTTGTTATCTGGAAATAGGTTCTTTTTCATTTAAAAAATCTTTTATTTAAAAATATTTCTTTCCAGGATGCCTGGGTGGCTTAGTTGGCTGCCTTCGGCTCAGGTCATGATCCTGGGGTCTTGGGATCCAGCCCCCCATCAGGCTCCCTGCTCTGTGCGGAGCCTGCTTCTCCCTCTGCCTGCCGCTCCCCCTGCTTGTGCTCTCTCGCGCTCTCTTTCTTTGACAAATAAAATCTTTAAAAAAATACATTTCTTTCCTCTTTTCAGAATGTTGCCTTAGTTGATGGAGTTGAGTTTTTGCTGTAATTGCTGACTCAGTTAATTGTTAATTGCTGGAATACTAGTCACTATTGTGTGTACTCATTTTCTTAGACATTTTCTTTTTTTCTTAGACATTTACAATCAAGGAAAAGGAAGAGCTTATGATTGGATTATTCACTTGTTTCTTATTAGGCATTTTCATACAATTTGGAAATGTTTGCTGCCCATAGGCAAAATTAGCATCAGTATTACAGGTATTACATTTTTCCACCCTAATAATGTGTTGTGAATCTTCTTTTTTAAAAAAGATTTTATTTATTTATTTATTTGAGAGAAAGAGAAAGAGAGCGAGCACATGCACGCGTGTGCGCATGAGTGCACAAGCAAGTGGTGGGGGGAGGAGCACAGGGGGAGGGAGAAGGAGAGGGAAAGAATCTCAAGCCGACTCCATGGAGCGCAGAGCCGGATGCTAGGCTTGACCTCAGGACTCTGAGATCATGACCTGAGCTGAAACCAAGAGTCAGATGCTTAAGCAACTGAGTCATCCAGTTGTCCCTGTGTTGTGCATCTTAATTAATGGTAAACAGAATAATAGGGCACATATGTGTTTCTTTCCTCCTTTTTTTTTTTTTTAAACTCAGTTATTGAGAGCTTAGTATGTGCTGGGCACTGAACAAAGCTCTTTAATCCAAAGAAATTAAAATTTCTTTTAATCCTCACAACAATCTAATGAACAGGTGTGCTGAAGAAACCAAAGCTAAATGAAGATAAATAATAAAACTAATTCTTCCTGGATCAAAGTCCATGCTCTTTACCACTATGTTAAACTTTTCCTGTCTTTTGCATGGTCATATTCTGAAACTTGCCTTCTTCTAGAACATCTTCATTTTAGAATATTCAAGTAAAACTCAAGTATCCTGATCCCTGACTCCAGCCTCCAACTTTTCCATAGCTTCATTTCCACTATATCTATTTTTCATCATTGTCTAGATTTTCAATTCCTTGGTCCTTCCACTTCCTCCCAGTTTAGTAGCCCCATCTTAAGCTTGCTTTCTTCTCCATGAACCTCATGTTTGATTGTCTAAAATATTCTCCCACAAATGCCCCTTTTACTTCTATTCTATACTAAACTCACTGTACTATATCCCAACCCTAGATTGATGCCTCAGTTTGCTTTCTTTGCTCCTATCTTCACATTAACTCATCAGGGGCACCTGGGTGGCTTAGTCATTTAAGCCTCAGACTCTTGATTTCTGCTCAGATCATGATCTCAGAGTCATGAGATCAAGCCCCGTGTTGGGCTCCATGCTTAGCACGGAGTTTGCTTGTCCCTCTCCCTCTGCTTCTCACATTGGTTGTGCATGCATGCGCCTTCTCTCAAATAAATAAAATCTTAAAAATAAAAAGATTAGCTAATCAAGGTTAGGGGGAAAAATCAGTAGACCTTATAATAAACCTTGCAGATGGGTACCACTACACATTTATGGCTTTAAACTCTTGCCGGGCTTTCCTTTCATTCTGTGGCATTGCTGTTTTCAGGTTCCTTCTGTTTTGTCTTCAACAATAGTGCCATGTCAATACCACTGTCCTTAAGTTCTCACTTCCCTTACTCTTAGCTAGGTTTTCTCCTGCTTCATCAAACAAATTGAGGCTGTGAAGCATTATCTTGCTGAACTTTCCATCCCCTCACTGCCACTTATCTACATACATACCATTCTTGACTTTCTCCCCTAGGATAAAGGGAACTCCTTCCTGTTCAAATCCAACTCCTCACCTTGACCTCAAGTCCAAGATGGAAGCATCTGTGTTCTGGGCAGGAGGTTGGAGGAAAAGATGAAGAAGGGGATTAAGGACTCACTTACACACTCTCTGAAGAAGTTTCCTGGAATCTCCTCCATGACGCTTCTTTTTGTATTACCATGGCCAGAATTCAGCCACAAGCCACAGGTGACCGAGCTTTAAGGGAGGCTGTGAAACATAACCTTTGTTTATTTTGGGCAAATCCATGCCCAACTAAAATTTTTATTAGTACAGAAGCAGCACAGAATGAAAATTAGAGATATTGAACAGTCTCTGTGGTCTCTGACAATGTTCTTTTGCACATGAAAAAAATTGAGTTGCCTTTCTCTTATTTTTACTTATATTGCAAATATTTTACAAATTTAGACCTTTAACCTTTTAGTTTTGTTTATGCTATCTCTCATGACACAGAGGTTTAAAATTATTATGTAGCCGAAACATGCATTTCTTTTTTAAAAAAACTCATTGTTTCTGGACTTCATATTTTGCTTAAGTAGGCCTTCCTTATCCATATGTTCTCATATTTTCTTTTGGTACTTTTATACTTTGGGTTTTTTTTACTTTAGGTCTTCATTATATCTGGTATTTAAATTTTGATTCAGTGTGACATAGGGATCTATCTTTATTTTTTCAATTTTTATTTAATTAACTCCAACTCATTTTAAACTAGCCTTCATTCTCATTCACTTGAAGCGCCACATTTATGGTGAACTAAATTTTACTACTCACACACGTCTGTTATGGGCTCCCTATTCCAGTTTTATTGAACTATCACTAAACTTACACTTTAATTCTCATTACCATAGTTTTACAGAATTTCTTTTTGTAACTCTTTTTCTTCTTCTTTTCCTCCCCACTCCTCCTTCTTTCTCTTCTCTACTTCCATTTCACCTAGCCAAGCTTGGTGGACGCTCCTGTGAAGACGACACAAATGGACGCAGGCTTCCGTCTGTTTTCTTCACTGTAGAATTTTCATCCTTTTCATTCTCAGCACCCTCCCATTTCTTTGCTGCCCAGTGTCACCCCTTCCAGGTCTTGCATCGTGTGGGATGCTGGCATTGGAAGGATTGCTGCTTTTAGTTGGTTTGTTCTTTGTGCTTCATCCTTTTAGGCCTTTGGATCTTGTGTGTGTGTAAAATCTATTTCTTTTTGTCACTATATTTTAAAATTTTCCCTAAGTTCTCTGAAGATGTAAAAACAATTGTTGACCTCAGTATATGTGGATTCACCTCTTTATTTCCTTTTATTTATCTTCTTTGACTGCCTGACTGGTTTCTTCAGGAAGGATGAAGCTGTTCTCTGAGTCAGCGAGTTGCCGAAACTCAGAATCCGGTAGCACATGAATGTGATGTGGTGCTCATGGTGTCATATGGCCTTGGAAACCACTTGCTGCCTAAAATTCTGGCTGAACTTGTCCTGGATGCAGATAATGAGGAAGTGCTGGAGTGTGGTTCAGCAGTTTGAGAAATAGGCACACCTCTCCCTAGGGCTCTATCTCCCCAGGCTCTTTGGGCTACTTTGCTGCTACCCACTTTGACTTGCTCTGTGGTCATGGCCTGTCTGATCAGTGTTCTTTTTTTTTTTTTTTTAAATATTTTATTTATTTATTTGAGAGAGCGAGAATGAGAGAGAGAGAGAGCACATGAGAGGGGGGAGGGTCAGAGGGAGAAGCAGACTCCCTGCCGAGCAGGGAGCCCGAT
>NW_027397104.1:3543344-3600848 GCF_003265705.2 Callorhinus ursinus
TTTTTTTTTTTTTTTCTGATCAGTGTTCTTTAACATTTTATTGACTGTCACTTTTCCAGATGAACTTCCTATTCAACTTGTCAGAGTCTAATAAAAAAACTCAGGATTTTGACTTGATTGCATTTAATTTATCAGCTAATGGGAGCGATATTAACCTTTTTGACCATGTTGGATAATTAGAACAGATTCCAATGACAGGAGCTGGGATTCTAGTGGATTTTATGAGTGTGTGTATGTGTGTGTACGTGTGTGTGTATGGAAGGGTGGTGGTGGGAGATAAACATGGAAGACTTTCTTTACAGTGTCATTTCAGTGTGATTTTAGGGGTAAAGTAAATTTACTTGTTTAGTCAGCCATCTTGAATAGAAGCTCTGATAACTTTTATGAGACAAAACAATCTATATTTAAAAAGGAATCAAGGCCAAATAAACCAATACAGTTTGGTTTACATTAAAATGTTAATGAATGCACATAAAGTCACTGAATGCACACTGAAAGGTTGCCATGGTAACAGTGATTTTCATGAAATGATTTTAGATACTGGATTCTTTTTTTTAAAATTTTTTATTGTTATGTTAATCACCATATATTACATCATTAGTTTTTTAGATACTGGATTCTTGAGTGATGGCATACCTTGTTATTTGCTTTAAGGCATCTTTATTGTTCTCTCTCTCTTTCTTTCTCTGTCTCTCCTTTCCTTGGAGGATAGAAAATGGGAAAGGGACTTGTACCTGATACAATTCTTTGAAAGCAACAGAAATAAATTTTTACTCATTGAAGCAAAAAATATATTTATATGTAGGATGAAAGGATGGTTCACAGAGTTGAAGGAAATGTGCATAGGGGGTTTCGGGGGCGGGTTCAGGAATATAGAGCAACTCTGAGAACCTGGGAAGCAGTAATCATGAGACAGCATCTTCAGGAAGAATGAGTGAACTCTTACCATTTTCAGTTTTATGTCCCTGTGTTCAAGGTTTAAATTCTAGGAAGTTTCTGATCTGCCTGGTTTGAAAGAAAAATTCTGTGTACACACACAAACACAGTTTTTTAATTTTATTATAGAGAGGATTGTTGCAGAGATTCTTACAGATTATAAATTCTAACCTCTTTCAGATTATAAATCACAAGCCATAGGTAATAGGTTAGGGATGGCCATACAAGGAATGCCAGTTTCAAAAGGAGAAAAAAATTACACTTGAACAGTTTCATTTCTCAGTGCAGTTTTTTTTAAAAAAACTTGTCTTTCTCTGGGATTTTCTTTTACCTTCCATGTACCTATGTCTTCCTACTGTCATATCTTGCTTTTCTTCATTTTTTAATTTTTATCGGTGAATTTCATTCATGAGTATGTTCTTTATTATTTTCTCTTCCAAGTCCACTGTGGCACCTCCCCTACTCATTCCTCCCTCCTAGAAATGTGACACATTTCCAGATCCGACTTTCCCCCTTCCTTCTATTTCCTTAGTGTCCTGTATTTATGACTAGATAAGTATGAAAACAGAAATGTTACTGTATTAATTATTTTTATAAGATTTTAAAGTAATCTCTACACTCAATGTGGGGTTTGAACCCACAACCCCAAGGTCAAGAGTCTCATGCTCTACTGGCTGAGCTGGCCAAGCACCCTGAAATGTTACTGTATTATTGGTTAATAGTGAGTTCATGTTACCTTTGAAAGATTGCATTATTGTTCCCATTTCTCCAGCCCTCCCTGGGTGTCAGCCCTTTGTCAGATGACTTTGTGGTTCCTCTTGCTAGAGATGAAGTATATTTTTCTGTCCCACTGGTGTTGGGATGGGCCATGTGATTTGCTTTGGCCAATGAGATGTTCGTAAACATGATGACAACAAAGGCTTCAAATATGCTGACATGTTTTGGCTTGCCCTCCTGTGCTTCTGCATTGCCATAAACATATCCTGGTTCTTCTCTAGTCACAGAAGAATGATGACATGTGGAGCAGAGCTGCCCCAACCAACTCACACACCCACAGTATAAGGCTGAGCTATCCCAGCAGACCTGCAGATTTATGAACCTGAGAATAAATAATTCTTGTTGCATGCTCCTTGGTTTTGGGGTAATCATCAGCAGCATTTTTGTGGTAGCGTTAACTGCAGCAGCATTTTTGTGGTAGGGTTAACTGATACATTACTTTTCCAGTGAATGTATTTTCATTTAAATGGGAGTACTCTGGAGTTCATGCCTTCATCCATGTGCATGATTATAGAGATTCATGCATGGTGGGGTGAAAACACTAGGCAGAAGGTATCTTGTGGGTACCCCTTAGTGTGTATACTCCAGGAGGCAAAACCCTACTAAATGCATATTGGTTTCATGCACTTAATGATCACTGTTTTTGTTAGAAAAGTGAAGTAGATTCTGAAAAGCCTTTATGACACAGTATAGTTATCCAGAATTCTTACCCAGCTAAGTACATTTTCATCATAATTCTAGTGTAGGTTAGAGAATGACTCTGGTTATTATCAGCTTCCCAGGGCTTTGATGGGCTCTTGAAACTGTTTAATATGGTATCTAAAAAAATATGGTATCCAACAGATTTCTAGGCAGAAGTTTTCCAAGGAGAAAGTCATCAACACTTCCCTGGAAGTTGCTCTGTCTAAGAGATTGACTCTAAGGTCAAAACTCTAGGTTTTTAAATTTTTTTTGTGTGTGTATAAAAAAAAATCAATGTTTATTTGATTAACTCGTATTAAATAGGAGTCCTCTTATTTGTATTGAAGATAGCAAGGTCCTCACCAACCTGGTTCCTGTCCTTTCTCCTTATCCCAGGTTGATTAGACTTTTTTTTTTTTTTTTAAGATTTTATTCATTTGCAAGAGAGACAGAGAACAAGCAGGGAGAGAGGCAGAGGGAGAGGGAGAAGCAGACTCCCTGCTGAGCAAGGAGCCTGATGCGGGACTTGATCCCAGGACCCTGGGATCATGACTTGAGCCGAAGGCAGACGCTTAACCATCTGAGCCACCCAGGCGCCCCTTGATTAGACTTTTTAATAAGCAAGAAAGTAATTTCCATTTCTTCTGCTATTGAGAAAATGGGGTTTATCTTTATAGTGGCAAGCATTGCTCTCACTAATACAGAGTAACATAGTCCTACCCCAGGAAGGCAGCCTGTGGAAACAGTTCACCTCCACTGGGGTGTGTGGGTGTGTGTGTGAAGTGTCATTACCACTAAAACATGGACAAATGGACCATTTTGGCGTAGTCCCTATTGTCCAGATGACTAGGATCCTGAAAGAAGCCCCGTTCTCCAGGTTTGAGTATCACAAAGTCACTGGTTTTGGCCTTAAGTGGGGTCTCAGTGGGCCTGGATGAACTTCAGTTGTATAGCTCTTGAGCTTTCCTGGAGACTGATTGAAATCTTCCTTTATGTCTTACAGCATAGTTTTGTAATTTTCTCTCAATGTATATCCTCCACATTTCTTAAGTTTATTCATAGTGATTATTCTTTATATGTAAAGAGATCCTTTTGCTGTTGGAGTGGGATTTAAATTTTTCATCACATTTTTGACTTTTTGCTAATATATAGGAAAGTTAGTAATTTGGGTAATTTATTTCATAACTAGCCCCTTAGTGAATATTCTGTTGAGTTCTGATTAGTTGATATCCTGAAGTTTTTAGATAGACTCTCATGTGATAATTCTTTCTCCTTTCTGATAGTTATACTTGTTTCTTTTTATTGCCTTCTCACTATCCCCATTTGCCAGAATGTTCAAGGAGCTGTTAAATAATAGCTGTAATATTGTCTTGAACTTGATCTGTCTTGATCCTAAAACTTGTATCTGTATTTATAAGGGCCTTAATTTCTTATTCTCTGATTTTCTATTCAGGCGTGTGTGTGTGTATTAAAGTTTTTTTTTAAGATTTTATTTATTTGAGAGAGAGAGCATGAGAGAGAGAGAGCACATGAAAGAGGGTAGGGTCAGAGGGAGAAGCAGACTCCCTGCTGAGCAGGGAGCCTGACGTGGGACTCTATCCTGGGACTCCAGGATCATGACCTGAGCCGAAGGCAGTCGCCTAACCAACTGAGCCACCCAGGCGCCCTAAAAAGATTTTATTTATTTGACAGAGAGAGAGGGTATAAGCACCGGGAGTGGCAGGCAGAGGGAGAAGCAGGCTCCCTGCTGAGCTTCCTGTGGGGCTCCATCCCAGGACCCTGAGATCATGACCTGAGCTGAAGGCAGATGCTTAACAAACTGAGCCACCCAGGTGCCCCTATTTTAGAGATTTCTATATTTAAGTAATCTCTACACCCAATGTGGAGCTTGAACCCACAACCCCAAGATTAAGAGTCGCAAGCTCCACTGACTGAGCCAGCCAGGTACCCCAGGCAGATGTATATTTTGTTAAATGAAGGAAATTGTTCCTTAAGTTTAATGCTCTGTAATGGATTATTAGAGCATGGAAATTATCTGTATCATGAAAATGTGTTATTTTCAAATTATGTCAACTGGGGTGTGGAAGAAAATCACATAAATCCTTCTTTAGAAAGAAAACAAATTATAAGAACAGAAATATGTATTTTTACTTTAAGAACAGAAGTCAACTTATCAGTAAAATACTTGTTAGCTAGATTTTGAATGTTCAAGAAAAGTCTCCAAGACAAATGCATTTGCTTTGGTTGAACTAACTGTTCTGCAGCTTCTGACACCCAAGGAGAAGATAAGAATTTTCCTAGTACTAAAAAATCTCTTCCTTTCCTGTAGCACACAATAAACCCTTTGTTTAATTTACTGTCTCTAACACTTATGAAATATTGTTTAAACAAATTATTTTAATAGTGGTTTTTATTAAGAAGATTAATGAATGGCTCAAACGTTGTTGTAAATGATCACAGTAAACTTCTAAGACCTTCCTTAAAGACTGATCTTAATCAACATTTATATAAAAACATACACCTGATTTCTTCTATCTTAGTAAATAAGGAAAGATAAAACTTCTTGACAGTTTTGCCCCCTGAAACTTAAACACAATGCAATAAGTAATGGGGGTGAGATAGTTACATGGTCATGGATAACCCCAAATTGCAATGGAAACCAAACTCACTAAGGCAATGTACAAAGTGGACTTAATAAACTTATTTGGCACATACTGTGTCAAGAAGTAGGCAAGAACTGTATGCAGTGGATGAATAACTGAACTCTACCTCTGAATCTAATGATACACTATATGTTAATTAACTCAATTTAAATATAATAAAATAAAAAAAGAATTATTCAAGAACTTCTGAGTTATGTGCATCTCGCACTTTCCTCACCCCTGTGCTCTTCACCCTCTCTTCTCTGCCACCCCTCCCTTGAGAATCCCGCTCAGGGAGGAAGCCACTCAGCCTAATCTTCCATTAACTAATTTCCTCAACTTCCTTCTTTTGCTTCACCTTCATTTGCTCTCCCCAGCTTTAAGCTTGAAGGCAGTTGAGGCTGCTCGCATTTAGCTATAAGATTTTGAATTAGGAGAAGAAAAGAGCTAGAGTAGAGGCTATTAGGTTTAAGAGTGTTTTTCAGTGGACATAGGGCAAGCTTAAAAATTCTCTTTTTTTTCCACCTACTGGTATCCTATGAAGTTCTTCCCTACTCTGTAAGAATACTTTTCTTTTTTTTAGCATGATGTGTACAGTCAGAGCAGCCGCAAGGCTGGGAAGGCTGGGAAGGCTGGGGAAGGGCTTGGTTCGCCCAAACAGCTTTTCTCCCATCATTGAAATTCTCCTCACATATCAGTCTGGTTATTTTCTTATACATTTGCACAAGGCATCTATGGCATGAGTCACAGTAAGAAACTCATAATAAGAATGTGCCAGATTGCAAAATAGATTTCCTTTCCCCCTCTAATGGCAGATTCAAGATTTTAAAATTGCAGTGATTTAGTAGGCTTAAGAGTATGTTTTTTGAGGAGCGCCTGGGTGGCTCAGTCGTTAAGCTTCTGCCTTCACCTCAGGTCATGATCCCGGAGTCCTGGGATCAAGCCCAGCATCGGGCTCCCTGCTCAGCGGGAAGCCTGTTTCTCCCTCTCCCACTCCCCCTGCTTGTGTTCCCTCTCTTGCTGTCTCTTTCTCTGTCAAATAAATAAATAAAATCTTAAAAAAAAAAGAGTATGTTTTTTGAAGCCCCATACTTTTTTTTGCTAATATAAACTGCATTTTTGTCTATAACAATTAACTAAATTTGTCATTTAATTAAGTTATTCTCAAGTTTAAAACAGTTGCCCCTACAGAGCTGTACTCTTCAAATTTAAAATGAATTTCATCATAAATAATCTCACACCACAAATAAGTATCCCAAGCACAGGCAGCACATGCAACTTTACTGTTTGTGTGTGTGCTGTGTGTATATGTTGAGTGTGTTGCGTGGGTGGTTTGTATGGCATGGGTGTCTTGTGGTATATGTGTGTATAAGTAATGGATATGTGGTTTGTGTGTTGGGTATATATATGTTATGTATATGTGTGTGGTATATGTGTGTTATTTATGGTGCATTTTTTTGTGATGAGTGTGTGCTATGGTGTGTGAGTGGAGTGTGTGGTATGTGTGTGGTGTGTGGGTTATGTGTGTGTGGTGTGTACTGTGTGTGGTGTGAATGTGTTTGCTTGTGGTGTGTGGTGTTTGTGTAGTTTGTGTATAGGTTTGATGTTTATGTGATAAGTATGTGGGGTGTGTGTGTGTGTGTGTGTGTGTGTGTGTGTGTGTGTGTGGTATTCTGCAGGGATTTGAGACCCAGAGCTTAAAATTTTTGGTTTAAGCATATCTCTGCATTGAGATCAATTGGCAGAGTCTTTACAATTATTTCATCTCTTCAGAAATCTTTTAGAAGGTATTTTCTTAAGCTTAAAATGTTTGTTTTTTAGGAGGAAACTTCAAATACTATAAACTAGATGAAAGTGAAAGTGATTGCTGTGTTACTATAATTTTAGCTGGCAATATGGTTTAATTTAGCAAACAAAACCGCTTGTATTCAGAGTTATTATACTCAGAGCTTCAAGAGGACCCATCTCCTCTGCCTCTGACGTGTAAATCCACCCTGGTCAGTTGCAACCATTGCATGGGGTGATGTGCCTCATTTTGACATTTCTATCAACGGCTTTGTGCCATCCTGTGGGAGACCGTGTAGCCTAGAGACTGAGAGTGGGAGTTCTTGAGTCAGAACACTTGGGTCTAAATGCTGGCTCTTTCAACTAGGTGAGGGCTCAACCTTGATGAGTTTCCTCATCTGTGAAATGGGATAATAGTTGTATTTGCCTCGCAGGGCTGTTGAGAGGCTTATATGAGATGGTGCTGTAACATTGTGCTTGGAATATGGTAAGTATGTATGAACATGTGTGTTGAAGATGGAGGGGATCTTGTATGGATATGGCTATGCCATATGGAGGGGAGTGGAAGCTGTTAGTAGATGATTTCTTCCAAGATTTGTCGTGAAGGTATTCCATTTAGTCTGCCTATACCTATTAGATTTATGAAGGATCTCTTAGTTCTTGCATCAGTGTAGCCTGATTTTTTAGTGGGGTTAATAATGCATCTCTTAATGAATAACCAACCACAAGGGGTTTTAAAAATGTTATTGGTTCTAATGAGAGACGATGGACTCTGAAAAACAAACTGAGGTTCTAGAGGGGAGGGGGGTGGGGGAATGGGTTAGCCTGGTGATGGGTATTAAAGAGGGCACATTCTGCGTGGAGCACTGGGTGTTATGCACAAACAATGAATCATGGAACACTACATCAAAAACTAATGATGTAATGTATGGTGATTAACATAACAATAAAAAATTAAAAAACAACAACAAAAAAACAAAACCTTGCTGGTAAATCAATAGCTTAAAAAAAAATGTTATTGGTTCTAGGTCTCGTCCAGTGTTAGGGCAAAGGTCCTTTGAGCAAAAGTTCTCTCCCTCACATGTTGAAACTGCCCCTACCGTCTGTTCCCTGCTCTGGACTAGGTAAATGTCTCGGCAAAGGAGAACTGTACTCCGAGAGCATAAAAAACCCGTGCAAAGACCCTGGCGTATTATATAAGTCACTCTTACTAACATGCAGTCATTTAGCCCAATTTTCAGAGGAAACCTCACATTTTGTCCTTGCTATTTCTGGGCCCCCTATATAGTCATTAATGTCTGAGCAAAGTATCCATTAGAGGGCTCTGGGTGCTGAAACAGACTGGGGATGCAGGATGTCTACCATTTTTATTCAATTGAGCTTGTCCATCTTGTTGAATGAGGAGAATCTCAAGGCCCTCTCTTGGTGTGAGGGATGCAGATTGTGGAATAGGAGCATATGGGGAGTGGTGGGGAAATACCTACAGAAATCCAAAACCTTGCACTTGTCTAGTACTATGGCCACTGCCAAAGAGTTTTGTGAAGATGTGGAGGGCCCAGCCAGCTGGAAAGATGCCAGTGGGGACAACTGCTATATCCACCATGCCGACATCTACTCCTGCCACTGGCCTTCATGGTTAGTGCTGGTCTTTAACATCTCTGCTGGACTTTTGGCTGAATGTCAAGAATTAACAGTGAGGGGGCAGTCCTGCCAGGTTTCTAGCAGAACTTAGCTCTCTTTCTTTTCCCCTCTCTTGTCTCTCTAACCTTAGTCTGGGGCCCGCAGGTAGATAAAAGGGATGTCTTTAGTGTTCCCACCTGTAGTCCTCAATCAGTGTTAATGACAGTCATCTACTGCACCCATTCCTTTAATCCCAGATTTATCCCACCTCCCCTTAACCCCATCCACCCTGCCAAGAGTTCTTCATTATTTCTCCAGCAAGATTTGGATCAATACCTTCACCTTTCTTCAAGGTTGTCCTCAGACATCATCAAATTATTTTCTCCCCTTTAATTCACTCTCTCTCCCCACCAGTTTTTCCAGGAGAATTTTATTGGAGAAGGTTTCAACCTTTCTAGATTTTCTCCTGCTAAACTTTGTGTCAGGCTTAGCTGTGCCTGTGGATCCTCCCTATCCAGCTCACTAAGTCAGGTTCTCTTTTTTATGCAGATAACTCCTGCTCTCTCACTTCTAACAAATCCTTGTCCACTTTTTGAAGGGGAGATGACAATTTTCTCTACACCTTAGCTTATTCACTTGTAACCAAAATGTGGTTTTGCTCTTGATCAATCAATAAAGAAATCAGTACATTTAGAATGTTATTGAGCAAATATATTAAACTCTGCCCTTTGATGTGTGCTTGAGGACATATGAAGGGCTTTATAAATAGGCTTGCTTTCAAGAATTTTAGTCATGTTAGAGAAACAATATTAACATTCATGTGTCAATAAATGAGTATGTATGCATTAATCTTTATAGTCTGCCTACACCAAGGAATTAAGGAGGTTTATAATAAAAGATAGCTAGCTCTATAGGATGTTACAATAATCATGAATGATCAAGAGCATGTAATAGATAATTAAAAAGGAAACCCAATTTAAGTTAAGTTGTTGGACTTGAGTACAAATTTAGAATTGGGCTTCCTAGAAATTAAGAAAAAAGAGAAACATGCATTATGAAATTTCTCATTATATATATGTCTTATCATAGGATACATACCATTTTGCAAACACTGAATTTTTTTTTAGGTATTGCATACTAAGAAGAATCTGTCCATTCATTTACTTATTGTACATATGCTCTGTTCCAGGCACTGTGGGTATGAAGTGTACAAGAAAAACAAATTCTCAGTCTTCATGAGGTTTTTAGTGAAGAGAGAGGGTCAACAAACAAGTTAGTAAATAAAAAATAACATTGGGTAGTGATGAGTGCTCTGAAGGCAAATATAGTGGACTAATGGGATAGAGAGTGTTGGGGAGACGGTGGGGAGGTCTGTTTGGGGAGGTGACATAAGAGCAGTTATCCCAAATGATAAGAGTGAACCATGCAAAATGCATTTCATGAGAGGAAATAGCAAGTTCCAAGGCCCAGAGGTAGGAAAAAACTTGATATATTTACAGATATATCTCCAGTAATACTGGAGAAAACTTGTACACAGCTGGGGAGGGATACAGCAGTTGTGTGAGTGGCAGGGGACTGGTAAGAGATGAAACTAGAGAAGGTAGCTGTGTTTGGCTTTGTAGAGATTTGGACTTTTTTCCTCCCCAACTGTGATTGGGGAGCTTTTGGAAACTTTGAGCAGGTAAAGTTTTGTTAGCTTTTTAAATGTCTAATTCTGATTCCCACTAGCTACTATGTGGAGAATAGCCTGCAGGAGGCAAGAGTAGAAGCAGGGAAAATAATTGGGTCTTCTACTGGAGTCCCTATTGGTACTATTGCAAAGGTCTGAGTGAGAGAAAAGGGTGGCTTGGTTCAGGATAAAGCTAGTAAAGGTGCTATTAAGTGTTCAGGTTGAAGCAGAATCAACACGACTTGCTGATTAGCTGCATGATGGGAATAAGAGAGAGGAATTGAGATTGTTCTAGGTTTTCAACTTGAGCATATGGATGGATGATGATCCATCTTTTGAGATAGTGAAGACTGGGCATAAGGTGGTTTGGAGAGCAAAATTAGGAGTTCTGTTGTGGACATGTTCAATTTGAGTTACTTATGAGATAACTCAGTTGAGATATAAAGTAGACATTTGGATCCATGAGTTTGGAACTCAGGGATGTGATACACATTTGGGTATCAGCAGCACTCTCAAGTTGTGTCTATCACTGTTTCAATGGAGCACTTAAATTAACGGACCAAGTTTTCTCTCTCTCTCTCTCTCTTTTTTAAAGATGTTATTTGACAGAGAGGGAGAACACAAGCAGGGAGAGCAGCAGGCAGAGTGAGAAGCAGGCCCCCTGCTGAGCAGGGGGCCCCATGCAGGGCTCGATCCCAGCACCCTGGTATCATGACCTGAGCTGAAGGCAGACGCTTAACCAACTAAGCCACTCAGGTGTCCCTGGACAAGGTTTTCAATGGGGGTTAACATAGTAACAATTTTCTTTGCTTTTTTTAAAGATATTTTTACTTATTTAGCTGACAGAGAGAGATTGAGAAAGAGCACACAAGCAGGGGGAACAGCAGAGGGAGAGGGAGAAGCAGGCTCTCCGCTGAGCAGGGAGCCTGATGTGGGGCTCGATCCCAGGACCCTGGGATCATGACCTGAGCCAAAGGCAGATGCTTAACTGACTGGGCCACCCAGATGCTCCTAGAAACAATTCTCAAATGGCCACCTGGTGACTGTATTGGCCATGGTTCTCCAGAGAAACAGAACTAGTAGGATATGTATATAAACAAACAAATAAATAAAGAAGATTTATTATACAGTATTGGGTCATGTGGTCCCCAAATCTGCAGTTCGCAAGCTGGAGACCCAGGAGAGCTGATATGTATGTAGTTCCAGTCTGAGTCCAAAGGCCTGAGAACCAGGGAAGCTGATGGTGTAAATTCCTGTCTGAAATCAGGCAGGCTTGAGACCCAAGAGCCTTGTTTTGGTTGTATTTCATTGAGAGCCAATGTTTTGGTGTGAGTCCAAAGGCTAGAAAAGACCAGTGTCCCAGCTCAAACAGGTAGCAGTTTCCCCTTATTCAGCCTTCTTGTTCTACTTAGTTCTTTAGTTGATTGAATGACCCACCCACACGGAGGAGAGCAATCTGGTTTACTCAGTCATCTTTTTCTTCTCCTCCTCCACCTCTCCTCCCCCGCCCCCATCTCCTCCTCCTTCTTTTTTAAAAGATTTTATTTATTGGGATGCCTGGGTGGCTCAGTCAGTAACTGTCTGCCTTTGGCTCAGGTTATGATCCTAGGGTCCTAGGATCAAGTCCCACATCGGGCCCCTTGCTCAGCGGGGAGCCTGCTTCTCCCTCTGCCTGCCGCTCCCCCTGCTTGTGCTCTCTCTCTCTTTGTCTCTGACAAATAAATAAATCAAATATTTAAAAAAATAAGGTAACTTAAAAAAAATAAAGTTATTTTACTTATTTGAGAGGAAGAGAGAGAGCGCAAGAGCAAATGTTAATCTCATCCAGAAACACTCTCAAAGATACACTCAAAATAACGTTTGTCCAAATGTCTGCACCCCATGCTCTGGTTAAATTGAAACATAAAATTAATCATTACAGTGACAATAGAACATTACATCAAATTATAATTCTGTGAGGAGTGTGTGCAGCTAAAACAAGGAGTTTTCTGGTGATCTAACCTGTTATAAAGTTAGAACCTGTAAATTCCAGAGGCAGGCCTGGCTTGTGTGACAATAGTTGTTTTTTCTGATTATGAGAGAATTTTAGTTTTTTCTCATAGAACTTTAGATTTTAAGCAGAGCTGAATCCAGTTAGTCTGCCAAAATGAACACTAGATAAATAAATTAATTGACCTAGTGAATCAAGTAATTCATCAACCCATTAGACATTTATGAAGATTTTTTAATTTGCCAGATAATACCATTAGGTCACAGTCTACTTGGGAGACCACCACATGAACCAGGTAAACTGTGTTTCAGTGCTAGTGTTTGGCCACGATCAAGGTATGAGGATGGGGCTACAGAAGAACAAAGGAGGAAGAGAAAATTCTGATGGAGAAAGGGGTGGTGGTCAGGGAAGGATTCACTGAAGAAGGTAGGCCAAGGTTTTGCTAGGTGAAGAAGGAGGCAGAGGAGTTGTATAGAGAAAGGCAGGGGGATATGGGAGGGCCTGAAGTGTCTAGACAGAAGTAAGAAGTTTGGTGTGACTGATACGTAGGGTGCACAGTATTTGAGACCAGTTGGGCCCAGAGGCTTCTGAAGGACCTTGTATTTCTGCCTAAGGAGTTTGGGTTCTCTCCTGCAGGCCAGCGTGTCTCCACCTTCAGTGGGCACAAGAATCACCTGGGGAGCTTGTTAAAAGTGGGGATTCCTAGGCCTTCTCTCTAAGGAGATGGATGCAGTAGGTCTGGGGCTCAGGAAGCGACAGCTTAATGAGTTCCGCAGCTGATTCAGGTGCAGTTGGTTCACAGACCCTACCACCACTATGTGCTATGAAGCCTTTTCAGAAGAGGGAGTGACATGACCTGATTTATTTTTAGGAAGATAATTCTGCCAACTGTGTGGAAAATAGACTGACTTCACTAGCAGGGAAAATGTATAGGAAGTTGCAGCAGCAGGCATCCCAGTGAGATTATGATGAATGGGGCTAAAGTGTTAGGGGGGTGAAGAACTCAATCTAAGAGACGTCTCTGAGTTAGGATACACAGTTGACCCAAGCAGGAGAAGGGCTGAGAAGAATGAAGGTTGGCTCTCAAGTATCTAGTTTGGAAGAATGAATGGTTGATAATGGCTGGCACTTGGGGCGCCTGGGTGGCTCAGTCGTTAAGTGTCTGCCTTCAGCTCAGGTCATGGTCCCAGGGTCCTGGGATCGAGCCCCACATTGGGCTCCCTGCTTGGCGGGGAGCCTGCTTCTCCCTTACCCACTCCCCCTGCTTGTGTTCCCTCTCTCGCTGTGTCGCTCTCTGTCAAATAAATAAAATCTTTAAAAAAAAATAATGGCTGGCACTTGGTAACTATTTGCTGAATGAATGGGTGAATAAATATAGGACAAAAAGTAGGTGAGTTGGAGTAAGAAAGGAAAATTCCATTTTAGAGGTTATATTTGAAGTTAATACAAGAAATATTGATTTAGTATTGGTGAGGAAAGCTCATGCAGTATCTCCCTCCAAATTGGAGATATGGATTTGGAAGTTAGCATAGAGATAGTTCTTGAAACAATAGTAGAATCTGAGACTACTTATCAAGAATCCCTGTCTTACTGTGCCTCTCTCTGTCAAATAAATGAATAAATAAAAAATCTTAAAAAAAAAAGAAGATACAAACCTTATAGAGAAGAAAGCCAAGCATGCAAACATTTTGGTGTGTTTTATTTTATTTTATTATTTTATTTTTTTATTATTTGACAGAGGGAGAGAGCATAAGCCAGCGGGTGGGGCAGAGGGAGAAGCAGACTCCTTGCTCAGCAGGAAGCTTCTGGATACTCTGGCCAGGCTTGATCCAGGAACTCTGAGCAGAAGGCAGACACTTAACTGACTGAGCCACCCAGGTGCCCCCTTTTGGTGTGTTTAAAGGACAGACAGAGGAAAACTGGTAGAGAGAGAAGGTAGCTGAAAAGAAGTTAGAGGATGCACAGGAGGTATGTTATGAAAAGTTCTGAAAATAAAGGAAAAATTGCAGGAAGTATGTGTGCATGTGTGTGAATGTGTGTGAGTGAGTGAAAGTGTGTGTGTGTGTGTGTGTGTGTGTGTGTGTGTGTGTGTTGGAGGGGCATATTGGGACTATGTTGTCAGTCTGACTGTTGAAATATGTTCTGCTAAAACTCTTAAGATACAGTTGACCCTTGAACAGTGCAGGGGTTGTGGCACCAACAACCTGTGGAGTTGAAAATCTGCCTATAAATTTTGACTCCCCCAAAACGTAACTACTAATTACCTACTGTTGATTAGAAGTCTTATTTTTTTTTAAAGATTTTATTTATTTATTTGACAGAGACACAGCAAGAGAGGGAACACAAGCAGAGGGAGTGGGAGAGGGAGAAGCGGGTTCCCCACGGAGCAGGGAGCCCGATGCGGGGCTCGATCCCAGGACCCTGAGATCATGACCTGAGCTGAAGGCAGACGCTTAACGACTGAGCTACCCAGGTGCCCAGATTAAAGCCTCATTGATAATATAGTCTGTTAATACATGTTTTGTATGTTTTATATATTATATACTGAAATCTTACAATAAAGTAAGCTAGAGAAAAGAAATTGTTATTAAGAAAGTCATAAGGAAGAGAAAATACAGTTTTAATACTGTACCATATTTATTGAAAAAAAATCCATATATATTGTTCAAGGGTTAACTGTAGTTTGCCAGATTTAGCTCTCTGTTAAGGTCATTTTTGAATCATGATAGAAAGGCCAGGTTGGTCAACAGCATAAAGAAATTAGTAGTTTTTCTATTTGTTATAGCTGGAGGAAAGTACTTATTTCAAGTAAAAGCTATCTTAACTTATTTAGACGTGAGGTGGGCTAAGACATCTTAACCCCCCATCCCCACAGCATTTGTTTCTTTATAGCATTTAGGTTATAATTAGCCTTGTTATAGAATTCTCTCTCTCCTATCTGTTAAGTTTCTACAGAGTTTGAAGATATATTAGTACACCCACCAGTAGATGTGACAGTGCCCATCTTACTTAAAAAAAAAAAAAGATTGTTAAAAAAAAACCCTGCTAGTAATTTTGGCAAAGACAGGGAACTCATTTTAATTTTAATTTTGATTTCTACGCCAGCCCAACACTCTTGAGATGGTTATTGGACATTTGTGTTAATATTTTTTTCCTGTAAATTCTGTTAAGGATTGTTGTCCATTTGTGTTTTAGGTCTTAAAGGTATTTTGGATTGATAATTGCATGTTCCTTATATATTAAGGACTTTAATAACCCTTTGTTATATTTGTCATAATCACTTTTCCAGTCATCAGCGGTGGAAGGGAAGTGTTAACAGTTTTAAAAACAGGCTTTCCATCAAATTTGGAGCCTTCCCATCCAGGCTTCTTGGCCTCTGGCCTTTACCCTTTTGTCTACATTTTTGGCAGGTTCTTCAGCTGGACCCAAGGAAGTTCTCCTTACCGAATGAGTGTCCCTTGAAAATAAGGGTTCCCCCTTGAAAATAAGCTGAGGATGAGCTCATGGATCATATCATGATTTAACTTCCTGTCTTCTCTCCCAGGTATCAGGCAGACATACCTGGAACTATGGTGACACCTGGGATATGTTGGGTTTTCTTGGAGCTGAATCCCAGGAGAGATGTTCTGAAGTCCTGTCTAAAATGAAGACATGCATGTATTCATGTTTATTGGATAAACAGGAGTCCAGCCATTTAAGTATAGACTTTCTTTTATGACTTCTTTTAAAGTGTTAAATTCAGCATTAGATGATTATGTAAAAAAAAAAAAAAGAAGAATCAGTTCCACTGGAGAAGGGAGAGATGAGAGTTACTATTGTGTCATTTTTCAAGTGTCATTTTCTAATAGTTTATTTTTGGTATTTTTGTTGTATATTGACCTTGTTTATTGGAAAATTTGATACATTCCCTTATTTATAGATTGTCTTTTCTGAGATAGGTTTTCTTAGTAGTGGTGTTTGTTTTTCCTTAAATGGAAGAATTCATCAGTGAAACTAACTGTATCTGGAGGTTCTTTTGTGGAAAGATTTTTAAATGATAGATTTGGTGTCTTTAATAGCTACAGCTTTATTTGGGTTTTATTTTATTCGGTTTCTTCCTGTATCAGTTGTGGTAAGCCTTATTTTCCTAGGGGTTTATCCATTTCATCTTCTTTTTTTTTTAAGATTTTATTTATTTACTTGAGAGAGAGAGAGAGCATGAGTGGGAGGGGTGGCAGAGGGAGAAGCAGACTCCCCGCTGAGCAGGGAGCCTGATGCGGGGCTGGATCCCAGGACCCTGGGATCATGACCTGAGCTGAAGGCAGACACTTAACCACTGAGCCACCCAGGCACCCCTGTCCATTTCATCTAAACTTTCCAATTTATTGGTATAAAGTTGTTCTAATATTCCATTAGTATCTCTTTGATATCTGCAGGTCTTGTAGTGAGTCAGTCTTCATTTTAATTTTTGTTATTGGTAATCTGTGCTTTTTCTCATTTTTCTTGATTAGTCTTGCTAAATAAAGGATCACCAGTTTTTTTTAATACCATAAGCAATGTTTTCCAACATTTTATTTTATTTTAAGATTTTATTTATTTATTTGACAGAGAGAGACACAGCGAGAAAGGGAACACAAGCAGGGGGAGTGGGAGGGGGAGTGGGAGAGGGAGAGGGAGAGGCAGGCTTCCTGCCGAGCAGGGAGCCCGATGCAGGGCTTGATCCCAGGACCCTGGGATCACGACCTGAGCCGAAGGCAGACACTTAACGACTGAGCCACCCAGGCGCCCCAAAGGATCATCAGTTTTATTAGTCTTGACCGGAAATCCCTCGATATTAGGCTCTCTTTCCTAGGCCTCCCCTCCTCAGGGTCTCGTCTACTTAAGGCCAAGCTGCTTCTGTAGGCCCCGACTCCTGTGTTTTCTCTCGGTCTCCATGAGATTACTGGCTTCTCTGCCTCTAGCATCTGTTCTCTGCCTGGCTTTTCAGCATTCCCACCCCCCTGACCCACTACAACCCCTACCACGCTAAGAATCATCATTTCCTTGAGGGGAAAAGAAGCAAAGAATACTGGACTCACTATTTTCTTTGAAATCTTGGCCCTTCAGATCCTGGCTATTTTGACAGGTCTCTGTCTCTGATATATTTAAACAGATGGCTTAAACTTTGTACCCTGTAGCTATCACCGTCCAATTCCATACCCTGCCCTCCCAATCTGTAGGCAGTCATTACTTTCTGTGTCTATAGATCTGTTTATTCTAGACATTTCATATTAATGGAATCATATAATATGTAGTCTTCTGTGACCAGCTTCTTTCACTTAGTATAATATTTCAAGGTATATATAACCGTGCTGTAGCTTATATCAATATTATGCCTTGGCAAATGGTCATAATCCTTTCTAAGTTTGGATCAGCTTTCAATATTTTTTTCTTTGTGCTTCCAATGTTGTGAAATACCTTTGAGAGTTCCTTTAACTTGTATTTTGTTGTTGTTTTTGTTGTTTTTTGTCAGTGTCACTTCTTCTGGTATGTCCTCATGCTTTTGTCATAGCCCCTTTCATGTTCGAGAGCATCATAACTACCTGCATTAACTAATCCTTGCAATCTGGGTTCAAATTTCACAGCAGCATCCTTGTTTGTGCTAGCTACTTAATCGTATAGTTTAACATTAATCAATTTATGCCGACATCTGAAACCCTGGGACTAATCTTCACTGGCAATAAAAGGCTTTTTTCCGGTCTCGCTGTAATTACATTTTTCTATCAGTATGGCAGCTAATGTTAACACTTTGGCTTGAATGCTAATTGAACTAATTTGGATTATCGTTGATTGCAGCCTTCAGTCCAAAGTAGGTGTGCTCCTTTCAACCATAATTGGCTTTCTGTTTCTACCACAATTTGAACTAAAATATGTTAGAGAAATTTTACCTTTTTTTCAAAAATTTTTTAATTTTTATTTCTTTTCTTTCTTTTTTTTTTTTTAGAGGGAGGAGGCAGGGACAGAAGGAGAGGGAGAGAGAGAATCTCAAGCAGGCTCCACGCCCAGCGCAGAGCCTGACCTAGGGCTCAATCTCATAACCCTGAGATCATGACCTGAGCCGAAATCAAGAGTTGGCTACTTAACCAAGTGAGCCACCCAGGCACCTCTACCTTGTTTTTTATATTCATTATATTTTATCAACATAGTTTATACCACAGCTTCATGAAAGCCTAGATCTCATCCTGTCTTTTGCTTTTCTGTTACCATTTTTCAAATCTAATCGCATCCAATTTCACTTCCAGCATTATCACTTTTTGTCTCTTTGTGGCACTTTAATCCTTGTTGTAAAATATTACATGAATTTATCAATGGGGGGCAAGGAGGCAATGCAACTGTACTCTTTTCTGTCTGTGGAAGCGATGAATAACAAATGCTCAGTGTTTCATTACTGACAAACTTTGAAAGAAGTGATGTCACTGGTCACTGATCATGCTGTCCATCTGCTATGTAGTGATTTGTGGGCTGAAGGTTAGCAGCAAAAGTTTGCACTTTATGTGATGACTCACAATTAATATATATTGGTAACTGAAATTTGAATGGTGGTAACTGTTTTGTTGAATGGCTGGTGTTAATTTAACTAAAGCATGATAACTGAAATTTATACATGTTGGAACAGTGCAAAGTCTGGGATGCCTATAATCTATTTCAATTAATCATGTATCTTTCAGCCTCATCTGCTTAACAAAGTTAGGTCTTAATCTAACTCTGAATATTTTATTTGAGGCAGACTTGAGGCTCTACCATTCTAGCCTTTGAGTTTAAAAATTATGGTAGCTGTTCTGATTCTGTGATTGTCTTCTCAAAATGTGGTCTCCTCCTTGCCTCCTACCTCCACTGATGAGGCCTTGAGCAGCTCTGCATCTGATACATGTCATTTCCTTTTGTGGACAAAACAGCAAAGCCTTCCCTATCTCTGATGTTTCCTCTTCTCTCTTTCTCTATGTTTTTGTGATTTAGAATTGCCCTCCAGAAACACATGGCAGCCTTACCTGGCTTTATAGCTCTTACCTTCCAGCCAGGAAAAAAGTTTTGCCTTAGCACCCACTGTGTCAGCCAGACCCTGCCTCTCTAATGAATAACTCATAAACACTGAAAGCACTATTTTCCCTAAAGAATGCCTCATAGTGGCTGTTACAACCTCTCTTTCAAACCGCAGGCCAACCTTTTATTTTCCCCTTAAAGAATCTAAGTTTCAAAAACTCTTCTTTAGTATTTAACATGAGCTTCAAAGGCTTACAAAGGAAAAAAATTTCCTGAAGAGGTTCTGTCTCTTTTTTCTTTGGAACCTTTGAGGCATTTTCAACATGACAATACGTTTTAAATGGATCCAGAGAGATTCCTTGTGGTTCTTTTGTGTCTCCGAGCACTTAGAACATGGCTAGGCACAGAGGAAGCATTTAACAAACGTTTGTCACTTTATTAATTGAAATGACAAGCTATAGGCATACTTTGATTTACACATAAATTTATTTCTGAAAATTATTTTTTTGAGGATGGGGAGGGAGACATGCTGGATTGGCAGGAGGGAAAGAAAACTTGCTCTGAGATTATTAAGGTAGGTCCTCCTAGCAGTGACAAATTCAGATGTCTTTTTGATGATGCTTTTGAAAATGAGTGGTTTGCAGGCAAAAATATCTTTTAAGTCCATATTTTAATTATTTGCTTCAGATGTGATAGCTATCTATTAGTGAAAAGCTTTTGCAGTCAAAAGGAAGGATTAGTATTTAAAAAGGTAAGGCTGTGAGACTTGGGAGAAGGTGTTGTAACTTGTTCTTTGAAAGGGAAAAGCATAAAAACTAATGGGAATTTCTTCTGGAGACATGCTTGTGGCCAGGCTGTCAAGTCCTTCTACTTGTTGAAAATTTGGGCTATTTTCCTTATCATTTTGTCTCATCTATGATAACTTTGAATCCAGTAGACACCTAAGTGTGTATGTAGTGAAGGTAGCCTTTTTACTTCTGCTATTATTTCTGAGCAGCCTGAAGGCCATTTAATGGTAGGGACCAAATCCACTGGGTAGTCTCATCTTTGTTTCCGATAGCCCCTAGCAGAGAAGGGGCCTGTGCACACAATAGGTATCTAGAAGTGTTTATGGAGTGATTAAATCATGTCTTCTTGGGGTGCCTGGGTGGCTCAGTCGTTAAGCGTCTGCTTTCGGCTCAGGTCATGGTCCCAGGGTCCTGGGATCGAGCCCCGCATCGGGCTCCCTGCTTGGCGGGAGGCCTTCTTCTCCTTCTCCCACTCCCCCTGCTTGTGTTCCCTCTCTCACTGTGTCTCTGTCAAATAAATAAATAAAATCTTTAAAAAAAAATCATGTCTTCTTTATCAGTTTGTAAGATCCACTCTGGGAGAATCAAAGATCAGTAACAAGATCAGTTCAGGGCCCAGCAAGAAGGATCTGAGAGCTCATGGCACCATGTCATGAGGTTGGATTCAGAAACAGAAAAGCATGACTCTAGGAATTCCTTTATGACATGGTTCATTACATGATTCAGATAGTGTAAGGTAAAATGCGTAATACTAATGCTAATCCACTGCAAACAGCACAGCTCAGTGCTTACTTAATTTGGTTTTTGTTCATTTATGTTAGTTTATGTTTAGATGAAATGTTTCTAGAAGGCAGTGTGTAGGACTTATAGGCTGAACTATGAACCCCAAAATTCATGTTGAAATCATAACCTCCTAGTACCTCAGAATGTGAGTGTATTTGGATATAGGGCCTTTTAAAGATGTACTTAGGGAAAAATGAAGTCATATAGGTGGGCCTTAATCCAAATATGACTGGTATTCTTATAAGAAGAGATTAGGACATGCATGAAAGAAGATCATGTGAAAACACCAGAAAAAGATGGCCATCTGCAAGCAAAGGAAGGAGGCTTCAAAAAAAACTAACCTGGCTGACATATTGAACTTGAACTTCTAGAACTGTGAAGAAATAAATTTCTGTTGTTTAAGCCACCAGTCTGTGGTATTTGTTATGACAGCTCTAGAAAATGAATGCAAGAGCTATTTAAAATTCTGTGAATAGTGTCAAGTCTCAAGACTTATGTAAAATAGATGCCTTTGGGGGGCAGGTAGAAATGCAACAGATAGACAGAACTTTTTTTTTTTTCTTTCTCTTTAGTGACAGGTATGATATTTAAAGGTCACGAGTTGAATCAGGTTTGGTCAGACAGGATCATAGATTTATTATCTTATTTTACGTATGAAGATCTCTTATCTCCCTCAAAATAAGTCTTTGGTGGGAAGTGGGGGGCAGGAGGGACTTCTGGCCCACTTTGATACCATGGAGGGTTTAGTGGAGATGATGTTGAGAAATGACCTTGGAGAGAGATTTGGAAATGATCAGTATCTACTATTGTCTAGTCTAAAAGCAGTGACTTTAAATAACAGAGTCTATAACTGTACCTCTGTCCTATTAACTTTCAGGGAAAAATAAGGTTATAATACTAGAACACTCAATATATATCTGTTTTTGCCCCCACCCACTATTGCAAGACTTCTTGCCCTGCTGTTAGTCTCCTTACCCCCCACCTCCTCTTTGTTTCAAGTGATTCTCAGGGAGAGATTCTTCCATAAACAGAGGCTTCTCCTGATCTCTATTACTGTCTATCTAATTGTCTATTATTGCTAACAATATAAAGACCTGTTTAATATGTTTCACAAGTTTTAAGGTAGTTTGGATGTTTAAGTTTGTTTACATATATTTCATAATAAGACTAATATAATCACAATAAAAGAAAATTTGGAAAAGAGATAAGAGAAAAAAAATCACCTATGGCCTCACCATTCTAAGGCAATTGCTAGTATTTGATTGATTTCCTTTCAACCTTTTTATTAATTGCATAGGAATTTTCCTCCAAAAGTTGTAATTCTAATGTATACACAAGTTTCTATACTCCTTTAAAAAGCCTTAATATTGTATCATGAGCCTTTGTCAATGGTACAATAATTTCCTTAAATATCATTTTAGTGATATGTAATATAGCATTGGGCTGACACAATAGTTTACTTATCAGTTTCCCAATTCTTGGACATTTAGGTTGTTTCAAATTTTTAAAAAATAGTTATAAACAACATGGATGTCTTTGACAATGGATATGTTTGAACATACTTTTTTTTTCCCTCCCTGTTTTGCGTGTCTCCCTTAGAACACATTCCCATTGTCTGAATTATTATGTGAAAGGGCAGGCTCAATTTTCTGCAGAAGCTTTGAGAATGTCCTACTGTTGTTGATAAGATCTGCTATAGAGAATTTGTATAGAGGCCACTCTTCTCATTTTAACATGTCAAGATCTCCATGGACTTGGGAGTATTGCCACTGCCTTTTGGGGGAATCATCTATCCAGTTTGTTGTTAGTATATTTTGCTTGATAAGTTTGCAGGGTTAGTCTGGTGAAATTCAAGATAAAGATGGGATCGCAGTGTGTCTAAGACTAACATGAGGAGTTGATGGAATTTTACCTCATATCCTCAGTGACACTTCATATATCAGTGAAGGAGAGTGTGAGCTCAGTAAAGCAGACACAGAAGCAGCTCTTTTGCACTAACCGGGAGGAGACGCTGAGTGTGCAGACTCAGTAACTGTGTTACTGGGCTGTGGGTCTTGCTTGGGGAACAAGATATCAAGTTTTCCTAGAGTTAGGGGGAGTGTTTCTTTCTACCCATTGTATTTCCTTTGTTCTGGATAATCTTCTGATTGTTGTTTGACTTCTTTGTTTTCTTTATACCAGGATGGTGGCAGCGCATCATGTAACTCACTGTGTTTGCCTCTTTACTCCAGCAATGAGGAGGCTACTCAAGGAAGAATATACTGCTCTACTTTGTGGGCTGACTTCACTCCCAATGCCATTTTGCTTTCCTACTTTTTTTAAAAGATTATATTTATTTATTTGACAGAGAGAGACATAGCGAGAGATGGAACACAAGCAAGGGGAGTGGGAGAGGGAGAAGCAGGCTACCCGCGGAGCAGGGAGCCTGACGTGGAGCTCAATCCCAGGACTCTGAGATCATGACCTGAGCCAAAGGCAGACACTTAACAGCTGAGCCACCCAGGCGCCCCGCTTCCCTACTTTTATTTGCTCTTTGCTTTATCTTTTTATTTTGGACTTATTTTCTCTTGTAACATGTTTACATATTTCTAAGTAACCTTAAATTTGTTTTAGAATAAGTCATGTTTTGAATGAAGATTGAGGGGTTGGCTTTTGGGGTTTAGGAATTGGTCCAGTCCATTTAGTGTGAACTTGCCACTAAGAGGTCACTCATCTTGGGTCCAGTATCTGGATCTGACTGATCCATAACCAGACAGTGGATCCTGATGACTCAAACTCAGTGCTATCTTTGAGGTCCTGTCATTAAAAAATCCAGCCCCTTTGAATCTCTCTCCTCCTCTACTTTGTGCCTTTTCACAATGCCAAGCAGAGTTAGGTAATATTTATTCAGGGGTTAAAAGCCCAGTTACACTTATGTATACTTATCCCTTTTGTCTTTTCTGCCGCTTTATGTGTTTTATGTCTGTACTGGAAACCTATAAAAACTAGTTTTGATCTAAGGAGAAGTGAGGATTTAGCTATTAGCCTGGATTATTCAGCTAATTAAATGTTACACTTTAATAATTTAGAGTTTTGGAACTGAGCTTTGTATACTTAGTAACTTTTATATCATTGAGTTTCCCAGCATTTTTTTAAAGATTATTTATTTATTTATTTGAGAGAGAGAGAGAGCATAAGAGGGGGGAGGGTCAGAGGGAGAAGGAGCCCAGTGCAGTACTCTATCCCGGGACTCCAGGATCATGACCTGAGCTGAAGGCAGTCACTTAACCAACTGAGCCATGCAGGCACCCCTTCCCAGCATTTTTTTTAAAACAATGAACTTACCTCGTCTTCCCTGAGGAAGCTCTTGAAGGTAGGGACCTCTTCTTCTTTGAAGCCCTCACAGAACTGAGACCGAGTCATTGTACAGAGCAGGAGCTCAACACATGTCTGCTGACTTGAATACTCTCACCTCCAAATAGGCTTGAGAAGTAAAGATCCTAAGGAACAGAAAGCAGTACTGCTAATAAATATATATAGGATTGATAACCTTTACCAAAGACTCCACTTACTCAGTGACGGCAAGGAAAGACCCACCCACTAGAGATGTCATGCTAGGTTCTCGTTTAAATTCCATTTGCGATCAGAGGAGCTTGTTAAATTTTAAGACTGAAAGGTGTTTGTATGAAGAGTGCAATGGAGATTGTGCTTTCTTTTAATTTGGTAAATGTCATTTCTATTCAGTTATTTGGAATTAAATTACAGATCTTTATATCAGTGAGAAACATCCAAAATATTGCACATATGGTGACAATAAGAGCAAAAGTTTGTAGTCATGGCAGGCTAAGAGGTTTTGATTTGAGGTGAAAATATGATTTCTTTGGAAATCCCTTCTAATCCACTAGTATGTTTTCTTAATTTTCTCCAGTGACTCAAATATTTTGAGAGCATATGTAGGCCGAGCCATTTGAGCATTTAGAAATAATAACTGTACTTTGGGTATCCAGCTCATTACTGTGATATTCCTTGAGAACAAAAGACACAGAAAAGGGATTTTTTTTTTTTTTTAAAAGGTACATTTCATTCAGGTGCATTAGATCCTGACTAGGGAGCTAAAATAACCCATTTTCAGGGCTCTTCAGAGTGATTTGCTGCATTTGCTGCAGAGTAGCTCTGATCCGGAGAAAGGGTTTAAATAACCCCATCAATGATCATCCTTTTTCTCACTTGCTTTTTTCTGGGCACTTTCTTGTCATTATAATTGATGCTTTCTTGTCTATATCTATTGTTAATAAAATAGCTTCTTTCTTTTGGTGAAGGGGAAAGGTCGGATATGTGGCCTTTGGATTCCTGATGATGGACAAATATTCACACATACTGTCTACTGCTGGCAAAATAACCCAGCGAAACTGGACATCCAAGGTATGAGGTATCTGTGTTTGAACACACTGCACAGGACTTGCAACTGTCAGCCATAGTCACATGGGAAATGAGTTCTTTAATAAAATAATGTTTTATACCTATGTGTAACCACTAACACAACAGTTTCTTTGATTAGAATAAAAAATAATTCTGGGTGGGACTAGAGTGTTAGCACCACATGTGAAATTCATTCACTGTTGTTCATATTCAATTTTGTGTAGGAAAGAGTTGAAGCCAGAAGGGTACAAAGTGCCACAGGAGGTCATTTAAGTGGTTAACTTGATAAAAACAAGGGCTTTAATAGTAGAATCATCCCAAACTTTGTAAAAAGAAAGGATATGGCTGTGAAAATCTTTTATATCACAAGATGTTTTCTGGTCATCTTGTGACAAAAGAATGGTCCTTTTTAAAGATGTATTATACATTTTTATTTTTCAATAACTATTCCAAATTCACTGACCTTTTCTGTGACAGTAATAGCTACTTAAAAAAAGTTTATTCTGCTTCTTCAAGGCAAGGGTGATATTTTTATCAATGAGAGAAAATATGTGCTTTTCAAAAGAACTCTTGCTATGGAGAAACATCTTGAAAATGGATGTTTAGAAATGTTTCTCTCATTATATGATTTTGTGGTTGAAAACAATGTATCTCAACCACAAAACCTGGATAGTTCTGTACTTCAAAAACCAGAGTTTTCTAACTGGTATGAAAGTTTCCAGAAGAGAAAGTCAGTGGGTGTGATTAGTTTGTAAGAACTGATTGACTTCAGAGATGCCTTGATATTTATGAACCCAATTTCAACAAAGGCCTTTCCATAGTTGGTTGTTGGGATTAAAAAATCATAATGTTGAAAATATCTTTTCTTCCACCTGGACCTATTGTCTGTATGAGTTAGGTTTTCAGCTATGCAGCCATTAAAACCAACTTTTATATATGAACATAGCATCCAACATGAATTTTTAGATCATAGAGTTGAAAAAGTCTCTTAAAACAATGAATAATAAATGAATATCATTCAAAAATTTAAATATTTTATTAATATTTTAATGAATAAAAAGTTTAAAAAATTAGTCATAAATTTAAAATATTAAAATATTTACATTCATATATAAAATGAAAGATTTAAAAGTTATATTCATGTAATTTATAAATAAATGTAATTATGAATACAATTTATAAATAAAAAGCTATTTATGGAAAGTGTAGTTAAATCTTTTTACTGTTAGGGATGTATAATCAAAAAAGTTGAGAGGTCACTATTCTATACATGTAACTGAGTCTCAATCCCAGATTCCCAGGAAAGAGATGATTGGTTTAGTTGGGTCACTGTCTATCTCTGATCCAATCATCTGTGGCCCAGGGAGCAAGGTGGTATAATTACAGGCATCCAGAATAGCTGAGTGTTTAGGATTTCAGTCATAACCAATACATGATTTCATGGAGCAGCAACAATTTATTATCACATGAAAATATTCAATATTGTTATATTTGTCTCCTGGCAAGTATCTATTCTGCTTAGTACCAGCCTGACTCGTCTCACCTCAGAACATATTTTTCCAGTCATCTTTACTGATGAATATTGTAAACTTTGACAGTGAAAATGCAAACTCAATGTAAATAGATTGTGAAGTGAAATTGTCACTCTTACAAACATTTAAGGATTTCATGAGGTTGAAGAAAATGATGTTGCTCAGATCACATACAAATGAGGTTTGGGATAGTCAGGTAAGTCACAACTGAAGAGAAAACCAATAAGGGTTATGACATCATAGATCCTCAAAGCAAATGATTTGAATAGCAAAGGTAGGTATTGATAATGGTAAATTAATATGTCCTTGAGTATTTTGAGAAGTTACCCTCTGTATGATCTTACAGCACAAATTAACCATGAAGTGAAGGATATTACATAATGCTATTATACTCTTTTTGTTAAAAAAGTTGTGTCTCCTATCATATTTTAGTTGTTCAAACTCAACTATTTGAGTTCTTCAAACTTAGTACATAGTTGTGCCCATTAGAATCTAATTTAAAAAGTAGAGATAAACTTATTTTCTTAAATTTTAATTTCATTTATTAAAGATAAAGCCCTAATCAAATGTTTTCCCTTAGTTATTTACTATGGGATTTTGTTCCTTATTTGAGGATCTGATGCTCAGTTTACTGGCTATAGGGCTGACCCTCCCGAGAGCTGTGGGAGGAAGTAGTGTTTTGTACCTAGCCCTTTGTACCTTCTTTAATCCCTAATCATATGCCTCTTCAAACCTGATCCAGCTTGAAGCCTCATCCTTCAGAGTCTTTCTGGGTTTCTGATTTGTTGATGTGAAAAATTAATTTGAGCCAAGGTGTTTATAAAAGACAATAGCTCAAAAAGTTACTCTTTTCTGAAAATACCTTCGTTACCTAAAAACCAAGAGGTGAAATAGGAGAGGTTTGGGGATTAGGCAGGGGGCCTTTTCTGTTACCTGTTGCCCTTTGCAGAAGGTCAGTTCTGCTGTCACTTTATCTCTGCACCACCAATTCCAATACCCCTGTGTGCCCCTGGGGTGGGATCTTTGCACACTCATGCCCGCATTGACATTTTGGCCCTAACCATCCCATAGACTAGGAATGGCAAATAGATTTCATCTCACGTGCCAGCTCTGATCCATTGGGAGTGACTGCCTGGAGAACTACAATGAAAAGGTTTCTGGTACCATGCCTAGTTCAGCAGGACAGATTCTATTGATTGATTAATGATGTCTGCCATGGTCACTGGAGGTGGGGTGGTAGCACACACACCACATTCTTACTATCTTTGTCCTAGATTGTGCCATGGCAGTGAATATTTCTGCACCATATCATGGAAGTCATTTGTCACCATGTAGCTCTTAAGTGTTTACCAAGGCTCAGGGTTTACTATTAAGTTCTCATGACCCCCAGCAGGTCCTGTTGTGCATCTTATATATATGCCTATGACTGTGCATATAAGATTAGTAGTACCATCGTGGTGTGCAGAGAATGGTTCATTATTCCTTCTTATGCCAAATACAATTAATTTCATTAAAGGGAGCCTTGCTTTCATTAGAGAACCAAGGTATCAAATTGTCAAGCATCATGCTCTAGATACAAAGAATATTTCAGATTTGGTCATTCATCCTTTAAAACATACCCAGAGTAGACATTTCTGTGCAACTCAAACTTAGGGAAGATATTATCATTTTTTTCCGCTGTCACTTCCAACATGATGTGCTTTTATACCTTCTGTACTGTCAGAGAAATTTGAGCAGCTTTCAGAGTTAGAAGCTTCGGGGACAATTCTGTTAGGAAAAAATCCCAGGGGGAAACACTAAGGGTTAAAGACCCTTATTTTAGCCAACACACACGAGAACATTAGGAAGTAAATGTTTGCTGTGGTTTTATTGGATTCTAGTTAGCTTCACCCCTGAGCCCCAAGGTTCCTGTGGGAATGAGGTGTGCCTCATCAATGTGTAGTCTTTTTTAAGCCTGCACTCTCATGGGACGGTCTCAGAACACTGTTGTGGTTAAAATAATACCATCCAGTCATTTAAAAATAAATTCCAAAGGTCTCAGCTCTTGACTTTCTTCAACTCTGCAAGGGGAGATAAGGAGACCATAGTAATATATCTTTGACATCTCCTTTTCTCTTCCATCCATTTCTCTTACATTGAAGCAGTTCCCCCATCGCCCTCACCTCAGCCTCCCTCCAAAAACTCTGCATCCACTGTACCACTTCTCGCCCCTCTGCCTCTTGTCATCCTCACCAGCTCTTTTCCTCTGCATTACAAGGTCTAAGAGAGCTTATTTAGCCAAGCAGAACCAATCCTGTCTAGGGGGTGGGGTGAAGAGGGTCAAGACAGAATTCTCTTAAGCATGGAAGGAAGAGAAAGGCTGAGAACCGGCATGAACTATTTCCCTCTCATCATGTACTTCATGTACATCCCTTAGAGATTTACTCTCAGGTTGTCATAGCCTGGATTGTGTTGCAGTCACTGGGAAAAGCAGGCTTGGATGACAGCTTTCACACTGAGTACTCTACAGTCTTTTCTACCCCTCACCTGGGTCTGCCTTTGGGAATGCATTGCTCCTGCTGTGTCTCTGGGGGTTGGGAGCTATTGCTCTGGGCCATACGTTTCAGTAACTGACTTGGGGTTCCCACCAATCTGTTCTCAAGATGCATTTGCCATGGCCTTTTCCCCATTGGCGTTGGGGGATGTCCCCTCTAGAGGGCACCTGTTGAGATGGCTATCTTTCTCTTCTACTTCTCAATGTACTCTTCCAAAGTGGTTCTTGAGTTGCACATTCAGTTGGTAATTTAGCTCCAAACTCTATGTTTTATTACAGTGTGAGGCAATTTGGGGTGGGTAAATTATAGCTAAGAACCTTACTAACTAGTCCATTGCTTTAACAGCCCCTGTTTTGTGTCACTTCTAGAGCTGCTTTTAAGCCCAACCCGACCTCACTTTAGGTGCAGCCTCTCAGGTGGATTTTAATGTTTTCTCTTCTATCTCCATTTCTAGCTTCTTGATCAAGTTTTCCTTTTATTAGTCCTCCCAGGAGAATTTCCCTTTGTTCCCTTTGCTTGCTTTTCCTTTATCTCAAACTTTTTCTTTCTTTTTTTAAACAAAACATTTCCTCATTATATATGGAAGTCAAAGATGCATGCTTACTATAGAAATTAGGAAAATACAGAAAAGTGCAAAGACAAACCATCCACAATCATAGAAATAGCCATAGTTAAAGCCATAGTTAAATGAATTTCCTTTGCTTTTATGTAATTGCAAATATGCTGAATATTTGATATGTATTTTGCTTCTTCTCCTTATCTTTTCTTCTGATTTAATCTGTACCAACCCCTAGCAAAGTCATGATGTTGTTACATTGTTGTTTGCGTGTGCATGTGTACACACACACACACACACACACACACATTGTAATTGGTGTCTTTGGATAGGTGCTGAACTCCTGTATACTCTACAACCTGACTCACAACACTCTACATTTTTGCCTCCTTTTACTAGACGGTTACTTTGTTCTTAACCTGTTCTGCCTCCTCTTCTCGACCCTTATGGATATATATGGATTCTGACTGATTAAAGGAATTATTAAATGGTGTCCAGAGCCTAACTTTACATTGGCTAACAGATAACACTATGTACACGTAAGAGGGAGGCCCACTTTTTAATAATTGCCTATTGATCCACTTCCCATGGTATTTGGAATCACAATCTGTACTCTCCTCAGTCTTAGCTCAATTCCTTATTCCTAAAAGCCTGCACCCTCTATCAATTACTAGGAAACAAGGTCTGAGTACCCAAGGAGAGTTTCCTGTTATTCTTTTGTAAAATGATGGCAAGGAGATTTGATAAAAACTGAATGAATGAATTTTTAGTCTAGGATGTTCTGTTCTTAAGCTATAATTGCTGTTTTCCCTTTAACTCTAGAAGTGATTCTGCCAAACAAAAGAAACTTTAGTATTCATGTGTGTATTGTTTCATAAAAAATTCTCCTTTAAATGTGTGATTAAAAAAGATCTCTGCATCATTAAAGGTGATTTTCTTTTGTCTTGGGATTGGTTTTATATGAATGTCAGGGGAAAGATGCACTTTATAAGCCTTCTGGGATGTGCTTATTCTACAAAGTGAGATACATTTGATTGTAGTAAATATAAAAACCATGAAATAACCAATTAAAAATAAAAATAATTTTGGAATTTAAAAATGCTAAATCAAACTCTTGGTTATTAAGGTGTATTATCTAGATGATGTCCATTTGATTTCCAAAATCTAATATCACTGAGGGTAGCATAAGAGAGTAAGGATTAGGGGCACCTGGGTGGCTCAGCTGGTTAAGTGTCTGACTTTTGATCTCAGCTCAGGTCTTGATTTCAGGGTCATGAGTTCAAGCTCTGCATTGGGCTCCACGCTGAGCATGGAGTCTACTTTAAAAAAAATATAAGGGGGAACATCTTTATAAAAAAGAAAGAGAGAGTAAGGATTAAATGGTATTTGGAGGAATTTAAGTTAGACATTAGAAGCTTTGCAGGATTCAGAGAAACCAGTATCCATGGTCATAGATGAGAGAAGCCTTATCTTGGGATCTGTTAATAAGTAAATAGTTTGGGGGTGCCTGGGTGGCTCAGCTGGTTAAGCACCTGACTCTTGATTTCAGCTCAGGTCTTGATCTCAGGGTCGTGAGGTCGAGCCCCGTGTCAGGTTCCAGGCTCAGCACAGAGTCTGTTTGTCCCTCTCCCTCTGCTGTTCCCCCAAAACACACACTCTCTCTCTCAAATAAATAAAATATTAAAAAAAATAAGTGAGTAGTCTGTCTCCTTGTTTTACCCTTCAGGGAATCAACATTATGATTCAAGAATACCTCTTTCTAATCAATTATATGGCCTGAAGGTGACTATGAGTTTTGGTTTTGAGTGTTTCAATCTGGGGAGAGATGTTTTAGGATTAATGGAAAATAAATACGATTTCATGAGTTACGTTTTTTCTTGCTGTCATAAATACTCCAATGAGCTAAATTACTTCCACTTATTCCAGTGGAAAGATCAGGTTCAACCTGTACTACACTGAATAGCCCTAGGGTATTTATTGTCTATCATATTTTCTTCCTTTGTATAAGAGAAGCAACTTGAAGTCATTGATGAATATATATAGGAGAAACCCATAGATCATGGATATCCCAGGGAAGCAATGCATGAACTGGAATGGGAATCAGGTAGAAGGGTTAGAATGAACCTTGGTTGTACTCATTCATTGCTATTCCAGTGGTATGGTATGGTGTGGTATTGCTATTCCAGTGGTGTGGGTTCATGAGTGTATAGTCCTCTTATTTTGCCTATATCAGAATTGGTATGATGCAAGCTGCTCTGGAAGCTAAAACTGCTGCCAGAAGTGGGTAAGTAAGCAGAATATCAGCAGGTCAGAGGGGAGCTCTGAGCTCTGTGAGGATAGGGCCCAGGTAGGCCTTGTTCTTTGCTATAGCCCAAGTACCTAGCATAGTTCCTGCATAGCACAGGCACTCAGTAAGTATAGTTGACCCTTGAACAGTGTAGTGGTTAGGGGTACCAACCCTCTACACAGTTGAAAACCTGGGTGTAAATTTTGACTTGCCCAAAACTTAGATACTAATAGTCTACTGTTGATTGAAAGTCTTACTGATAACATAAACAGTTGATTAACACATATTTTGTATGTTATATGTATTATATACTATATTCTTACAATAAATTAAACTAGAGAAAAAATGTTATTAACAATTTTAAGAGAAAATACATTTATAATACTGTATGTATAAAAAAAATCTGCATGTAAGTGGACCTGTGTGGTTCAAACCTGTGTTATTCAAGGGTCAACTTTACTATTGAATTACTAAAAGCATTGATCACTCCATGGCCAAACTTGTCCCCTTCCTCAAGGGTCCTTGCTGACTCTCTATGTAGAAGCTCTAGAGAGCTCTGCATTAGAGTATTCAGTCTTTGCCTGGCCAACAGAGGTGTGGCTCTACAGCACTGGCTGGGTTCTGGAGCTAGGACTGGCTTTGGGAATACAGACAAGGGACATCTGCACATGGTTTCAGGGGAAGCCAGGGTCAAGAATCAAGCTGGATTCAATATCAGTCTGAAGGGTCTGCATAGAGAGGCACAGAGTTGGAGTAGTGAATGTGGAAGATTGACTAGGAGACAGTACTAGATAGACTCTTGAAGTGCTAGATGGACAGGGGGCTTTCATGAGGCAAATTCATCCTCACCTAGGATACCAAGCCTCTGAGTACCTTTGGGAGAAGCTCTTTCTACTCATGACTTCTTGATGCAGGGCCCCAAGTCCCCTGTCCAACCCTCTTAGGAATTTGCTTTATTTCTTGGCTCAGGCAACAAGACCCAAGGAGCCCCCCCAGGAATCCAAATAAGGTTCAGACTTTCTTTTCCCAAGCAGAGTAGCAAATTCTAGAATTGGCTATGGCTTCAGCAGGTACCATCAAAATGTTTCCTCAATAATTCCAGCTCCCCAGGACTCCCAGAAAGCCTGGGACTGAAGCCAACCGTCACAGGCTCAGCTCTCCAGGAAGCAAGTTTGTCATCATTACTAGCTCCTGGGATTCACAAGTTGATCCCCACAGCTTTTCCCTTTGGTGGCTTCTGAGGGCATCGAAGGTAAAGACTTAATGCTAGATGGTTGGAGAGGGTCAAGGGTTCAGAGTCAGAGGATTAGGGTTCAAGTCCCTGTGCAAGTCATTATTTGTGTAATTTGAGCAAGTCACTTAGTATCTTTGTATTTTTGTTTCCTCATCTGTAAAAAGGGGTACTATTTATTTCATCTGGTATTGTCCTCATCTATAAAGTGGAGATGTATTCCCGCTTCACTTATCACAGAGGTTTGCTGAAGATCAAAATGAGAATTTCAAACTTTCAATCACGTTGATAAATTCTATATAAATGTTAAGCCCCGTTCAAATGTTAGTTAGAATTATAAATCCAATTCTAGGATACTAATGGAATGCCTAGTAGGATGGAAGGGAATCTACAAAATGAGTCTTTAAAAATCATTATTACTACTGACAATCATCTTAGCATAAAAGCATAAGGAAACTTAAAACACATTGGAGAACCCAGTGCTACTTATATACAGTAAGTCAAAGCTCTATAAAGGCAACCTAATATGGACTTTGAACTTTAGAAACGAAAAGATTAGAATTAACAGGATTAGAGCTAAAGGGAATATTGGACATTGAGTCCCAAATACTTATTTTATATGTAGAAAGATGATGTATAAAGTAATTGAGTGACTTGCAAAATGATTTCTACTTATTTAATACCCTGCCTTGTTTCATAAAGGATTTCAAGTGGATTTTAAGAATAGGTACAATGAAATAGGCAAATCTAAAATACAACCAATGCTGTGATCATGGAAAATAAAGTGTAATGACCAAGTGAAAGGGAGAATGGAGTTATGGTGGCAATATATAGCTTTCATAGAGTTAGTAGAAATTAACAGTAAATTGACTATGAGTTTCCTGGTTAGCCAAAGTAAAATTAGAAACCAAGTTAGTGATGGAACCAGCATCAGAACCTCACCTTAGACTGGTTTTTTTGTTCCACTTAAAAATTGTTTTTTATAGAATTTACTTCTTTCAGTCTTAAAAAATTTTTTTCACCTTTCTTTCTTTCCATTGGTTCAGTCTGTGGGGATGATAGCCTCAGTGAGGAGAGTGAGAGCTGCTCCACGTACCCAGCTGACTATGGGAAATGTCCACTTCCTTTAGACACCTGGGTGATGATTACCCTTCCAATCGGCTTGGTCTCTCACTGCCTCTTCCTTGACCATTCTGATAAGAATCAACCAAAATCTCGGGATGCCTGGGTGGCTCAGTTGGTTAAGCGTCTGCCTTCAGCTCAGGTCATGATCCCAGGGTCCTGGGATCGGGTCCCACATGGGGTTCCCTGCTCAGTGGGGAGCCTACTTCTCCCTCTCCCACTTCCCCTGCTTATGTGCTCTCTCTCTCTCTGATAAGTAAATAAATAAAATCTTAAAAAAAAAAAGAATCAACCAACATCTCATGCCAAATTTTCCTTGGTTGTTTGTTCCTTATGTCTATTATTCCCTGTTGGGATCTGACATCTTCTTAGAGTTCTGTATTGTCAAGAGTCTTTGAAATTATGTTATCCATCCCCATTACTTTACAAATGAGGAAACTGAAATCCAGATATGTTAAGTGACTTGCCCAAGGCCACACAGCAGCAGCTAACCTTTATTGAGCTTCTACATGTGTCTTATTTAATTCTCACAGCAAACCCTGATAAGTAAATATTATTATCCTTTTTTCATAGGTGAGGAAAATGAGGCACAAAAGGGTGAAGTGCTTTGCCCAAGGTCACAAGAAGAGTAAGTGAGGCAGCTGGGGTTTGAACCCAGTCTGTCTAGTTCATCTCTTTGTACAACCTCCCACCCTGTGTTGCCTCTTAAGAGGATGACAGAGCTTGGATTGAATCCAGTTCTCTGTGAGTCTAGTGCTCTTTCTACCATGCTTTAGACAGTATTGGGCCTTAAATTCCTCTTAGGCTGGAGAGGTGTGCAAGACTAGCCTTGGAGTTTGGAAAGGTCAGCACTGAGCTTGATTAGCACTGTCTGGCCCTGCTCTTTGGGGATTGTTTCTTCGGCCAATAGAGTCAGTCTCTATAGAAATTTTTGGTTTTCAAATGGATTCTTTGGTTGCCTAATGCAAATAGGTTTATATCTATGGTTCTTAGCCATGCTATTAAGATGCACTGGTATGGGATAATGAGTTTGATGTGCCAGTAATTAATAATAGTTAAAGTAATCTGGGACTGGTGCAGCTGGAGATGGCAGAATTGGCAGCTGGGACTTCTTTGCCTCTCAGTCTCAGTGAAGGGAACAAGGCATGCAGTACATTCTGCATTGAGGGCATTGTAGATAAAAGGTCTCAATCCTCTATCTGCTTCAAGAAGTAAACTTTTTTTTAAAATGCAACATACAAACTTTATTTAACAAAAGTAACAGGTAAAGTCAAACTGGCACTTTTATTAAGAGAAAAACCGACTAGAAGAAATTTTATCTTAAACACCTTATAGTAACTATTTGCAGTTGCATTTAACTGAGCTCTCTTGCTGTGAAGAATACAACTCATGCACAGGTATGGATCAACAATTTGTACATTTTTCAAGTATTCACTGAATACTACCTTATATACACCTATATATTAAATTTGAAAAAGATTTAATTGACGATCCCCAGATAGACTTCATTTTTGTTACTCTTTTGGAAGATGTCTTCTAAAGAGAAGAATATGTGGTTCTGGCTCATGAATCATGTAATGAACCCAGCCTAGACTCTGTTGGACACCAAGTCTCCACTCCTCTTCAGACATCAGATGGGTTTTCGGGACTTGTTTGGAAAGTTCTCTGGGTAACATGACATGCTGGTACTTATAGTGCTTGTTGAAGTACTTGTCTGAGTAGTAGATCTGCTTGTGGGCCATCCTGCGGGCGGGCAGAAGTGACAGGGCGCAAAGAGCGGGCGCTGAGGGCCACACGTCCTGGTCTGGCCAAAGCAATGACTTGACTCAAGAAGTAAACTTTAGTGAGTATATCTTGTCACACTATGTAGAGCTCTGTATTTTTTATTCTTATTTTACAAAAGGCGGAGTATATCTAATAGAAGAGGAGCAAGATTTGTTAAAAGAACAATACACACATATACACACACATCCATATCAATGGTTGCCAACTAATCTGGTAATTTGAATCTTTGTTGACACTTGATATTATGTAGATAAGGGGATAATCATCTCAGGGTCCAGTCCAGCATGGAATCTCATTCAATGAATAACAGACCAACAAATAATAATTATAAATAAACTAAAGCATTCTTGCTGTCTTTCCTGAAAATGCAGGGCTTCTTAAAAATCCTATTTTTTCCTTCTCAAAGTATCTTCCCAACATTGTAGCTGCTCCAAAGTCTCTCTTCTCCCCCAGTACAAGCTACTGCCCTGGGTCTTTACCCAGCTGAACCTACATAAAGTCGCTTATCTCTTCCTTCTCCCTTCTTTGCTTAGTTCTTCATTATGTAGATCAACATAGCCTTTTGGACATTTTAATTTTCTTTCTTCCTCTATTAGCTTGGTTTTGTGCAATAAAGGTCTAGGAATGGATCTGGAAGTTAAGGTAACTTCCTCCTTATATGGAAGGGGGAGTGGTTTGGGGAAGACCCTGGGGCTACTCATGCTTTTTTTTTTTTTTGGTCCCCTGTCAAATCAACTTTGTGTATCCATTGTAGCAAATTTAAAATCTCAAATTCTTACCATCTCATGCTCTAATATGTGGGCTCCTCCTCCTGTCACATGGTGCATAAAAAATTGATAAAGTGCATTTAAACATTATTTTTGAAACTATTATTAGGAAGGCTCAGTTACCCCAAAACCTATATAGTATATTCTAATACTAAAAGTCAATGGTTTGGCATGTTCTATTGCTTTGGATTGTTGATGCAAATGTTTTCCTCCCTGGGATAGATAATAAAGCTTGTTGACATGGAGGCAGAGTGTGTGTGGGGGGATGTGAGAGAGAAATAGTTCCTTGGAGCCTTTAATGGAATGGAAAGGAATTCAGAAGATTGCTAAAGAATGATTACAGAGAAGTAGGGGCAGAGTAGGGAGGAAGAATAACAATAGCTTTTGAAGGGCTAGAAAACAGAATCTTTTTCTTTATTTTGAAGCTGAAATGTACAGTCTATCAATATTAAAGATAAATCTGAAAGTCATGTGACATTTAAAAAATTGTGTTGAGTTCTCAAATCTTTGTTCTCATTTATATGGCTGTTTTAGAAAAAGATTTTTTTTATTTATTAGAGAGAGAGAGAGAGAGAGTGCGCACACACAAGCAGGGGGAGGGGCAAAGGGAGTGAGAGAGAGAAGCAGGCTCCCCACTGAGCAGGGAGCCCTACTTGGGGCTGGATCCCAGGACCCCAGGATCATGACCTGAGCCGAAGGCAGACGCTTAACCGACTAAGCCACGCAGGTGCCCTGAAATTTATATGGCTTTTTAATTTAAATCTTTATTAAACCCATTGTGATTGGCTATGCTAATGAGTACCATCATCTTATTGGTAGTCTTGCTGTTGCTAATGATGAATAATTAAGTATGATTTTGTGCTGAGTTTTACTGTTTTGTTTTGTTTTGTTTTTATATGGAGCCCAACGCAGGGCTTCAACTCACTACTGGATCAAGAGTCAGGTGCTCAGCTGACCAAGCCACCCAGGCATCCCTGAATTTTACTGTTTTGATTAATTTTTACTATAAAACATTTCAATCATATTTCAATCTTTTTTCTTTTTTTTAAGTTTTTTCAGTATCTTTATTTTTATTTTTTATTTTATTTTTTTAAGATTTTATTTATTTATTTGAGAGAGAGAATGAGATAGAGAGAGCATGAGAGGGGGGAGGGTCAGAGGGAGAAGCAGATTCCCTGCTGAGCAGGGAGCCCGATGCGGGACTCGATCCTGGGATTCCAGGATCATGTCCTGAGCCAAAGGCGGTCGCTTAACCAACCGAGCCACCCAGGCGCCCTCAGTATCTTTTTTTTGAAAAGTAGTTTTAAAAGATGTTTTCAGGTAAAAGTTAGATAGTAGATTTCACTCATATCGCACAAAGTTTGTAAACAGCCAGAATCAGAGTTTTATTCCCATGTCCCTCATAACCCACGTTCACAAATGTGGACTCAAAATTAGTTGAGATTAGAGTAGTTAGGAACTGGCTACCTAGATTCATGCCATTTGATCCTGATAGTCTAGTGCCTGTGGTTCTTAGGCCAAACTCAGAGGGGTTGCCTGGAGATTACCATGATTTAGACAAAGAGGAGAGTTGGGCCAGTGAATATTTAAATCACCCGCTGAGAAATGCTGAGTGGTGGTTAAGATGAGTGAAAGATCGTATTTACGTCACACGTCTAACTTTTGCAAGGACATTGTTGAAGGTTATAGATCTTGTTCTCTCTTTTTATAGGAACACACTAAAAAACAACAACAACAACAATACAACAAAAAAACTAACCCAGGAGAAATGGACAAAAGATAAAATTTCTTTTTGGAGGCTGATGAAAATTGTCAGATTAGATGGGCTCTTTGGGAATCATTACTTCTTATAATGCTTTGCGTATACCCAGAGAGCACGGGAAATAACATGTCAAGGTTACTCTGCTCAGCAGAAAATTTCCTTAATGCCACATAATAATGAGTGAAATGAATGCAAATGAGGTTTTGACCCCCAACCTACCTCATTAGGACTGTCTGAGCTCCAGCTCTACTTTTCCTACATTTTCTGGGCTGTGTAGCTTCAGTTCAAAGGCCCCAGCTCTTTGACAGTGTTGTCAAAGTTGACAACTGGTTGATGCTTTTCCGCTGAAATTCTATGGGCTTAAGCAGCCAGATTCAGGGTTGGTGCCTCCAGGTCAGAGCCTCTCCCCCCCACCCCTAGTGGGCCTACCCCCTACCTACCCAATCTAGGCAAGCTAGATTTCCCCTTGGGATTATGGAAAACCTGTTGTACCTAGAAAACCAACAGTGAGGGTTCTGCCATTTCAGTCAGAAATTCTGTCTTCACATTCAGAATGATCATGTCCCCTAGTTATGGTTTAGAAAGATAAACAGGCTTTCAGCCAAATAGGAAGAAAAATACTGTCCCAAATTCGTATGCAAAAACAGGGTGATTGGAGTGCCTCTAGGAGATAAATTAGGTCAATTTTTACCAAGGAAAGTCATTAGTCAGTGTTTCCAGGTTATTTAATCTATATTCTTGTGGAAATGGAAGGGAACTCATATTTAGTAGGTGATTACTTTGTGCCAGGTGCTGTGCTAGATGCTTCATGTATGCATTTTAACCCATGGTCAACTCTATCAGAGGGGTGTCATGGGTATCATTGTCCCCTTGCAGAATGAAGAAACTGAGGCTCAGAAGTTGTCACTTGCTCAGGAACGTACAGGTAGTAGAGTTAAAATTCTAACCACCTCTGACCTGAAAGCCTTATTCTTTTTCAAGAGGTTCTTTCTAGAAAAAAAAGTAAAAATTTCAAAATATACCACTGGTCACTTCGGTACTGCCTGGTGTCCTTCCAGAGCTGTCTATTTAGCTGGGAACTATATCTTTAGGTAATATTTGGAAAGTGGTGAGTCCCCTCACTGGAGTTATTGAAGGGGATGTTGGTGTTTTGGTGTGTTTTTTTCCCCTAATTTTTATTTAAATTCTAGTTAGTTAACATATAGTGTAATACTGTTTTCAGGAGTAGAATTTAGTGATTCACCACTTACATATAACCCCCAGTGCTCAACCCAAGTGCCCTCCTTAATAGCCATCATCCATCTAGTGAAGGGGACATTGTTAATCAAATGTTTACTCTGTTGAGGAAGGTATTTGTGCATCTCATGAGGCAGTATGTGCCAGTAGTGGTTTATGTATTACTGATGGGAAATTAAAAAAACAAAACAAAACAACCAACAGTTGCGTGTTTTAAAATATTAACCAGAATATCAGCTTGTGATTGCATAGATATTGTTTAGACATAGCTGAAGAAAATAAATAAGCTTTTTTATAGAAACACATGAAGTAGTTAATAGTGTCCCCAGATATTAAAAAAATTGTGATGGTAGCATGTGACTGATGATGTTTGGGAATCATCATAATTAGGAATGGCCAAATAATGTTAACTCTGAGGGACAGTGAGTCTAAGTAGCCTTTGGTAACTTTCCAGTTACCTAGAGATTATGTTCTACAAAACAGAACTCCTAACTAGCTCTGTCTGCTACCCAACCCATTCTTGGGGCACCAAATTCCACTGTTGGCTCTTATGAAAGCAGGGAATTCAAATTAATTTGAGCCTCAGGCCTATCCAAAATCTAATTGTGCAGAAAAATGTAATACAACAAAAGTGAAAGAAAAGGATTTTTAGATGGCCCAACTTTCGGGATCCCTAGGATCACAGTTATTATAAATAATCATATAAATGGAATCTCTTTGCCAAGAAATGTATCTCTTTTTAATTCATTTTAGGCAGTGACAGAAAATTATTTGAACCCAGGTTCTAGTCCTGGCTCTATTACTAACCAGGTGTGTGATCTGGGGGGAGGGAGGGGGTTGTTCTTGAAGATACTTTCCCTTTCTAGTCCTTTGTGAAAGCAAGTCATACTTATTATTCAATGTGGTTTGATGAGTTATCAGTTTTCAGAGAAGCCCTCTGATTTGAAAACAAACCAGGGACTCAGAGCTACTTGGGTAGCATCTGGGTAGGAGACACCCAAGGAATATTTGAGTTAGGATTTGGTTAGGCAGTAAAGTTTCAATTTGGAGACAGGAACTTATATTTACTGAGCACTAAGTACATTCAAGGCACTTTGTATCCTACCTCACTGACTCCTCAAAATCCACTTTTATGGATAAGAAAATTGAGGCTAATGCAAATACTGAACCATTACATTGTATACCTGACACTAATATGTCAGTTATACTTCAATTAAAAAAAAAAAGAAAGAAGGAAGGAAAATTGAGGCTAAGTTTGAAAAACTTGCATAACAGGGTGCCTGGGTGGCTCAGTCGGTTAAGTATCTGCCTTCGACTCAGGTCATGACCCCAGGATCCCGGGATGGAGCCCCACATCAGACTCCCTGCTCAGCAGGGAGTCTGCTTCTCCCTCTCCCTCTGCTGCTCCTGCTACTTGTGCTCTCTTTCTCTCTGTCAAATAAATAAATAAAATCTTAAAAAAAAAAAAAAACTTGCTTAAGGTCACCCATCTCCTATATGGCAGACCTGAGACTGAATTCAAGTGTGGTGGGCCATAACCACTGTGCTTTATTGCCTCTGAGGATTTTAAATAGGCATGGGAGTGCAACCTGTAGAACTGCATCCAGAGCCCTGCAAGTGTAGTGCATGTGAGGAGAAGCAGCCAGCTGTGGGAGACCTTCCAAGCAGGCGGAAGGAGGTGACTGACAAGAATAGATGGGTCATGTTTTCCCTGGTAGACCTGCTGGATTTAAGGGTCCAGGGGCTCAGCACAGGCTTGGGGAACAAGTACCTATGCTCAGTCAAGCAGGCACAGGTAAGTAGACACAGGTGGCAGCAGGGGCAGGGGAGCCTGGTGATTCAGGGATGATGTGACCAGACAGCTGAGGTAAAGCTTAGATTGCAGGTGGCAGAGTCCCCAGCCCAGAGAACCGAGGGAGTCCACATCAGTCAGAGGCCTGCCCTGCTTGCTTCTCAGAAGTCTACAGGTAGGAGTGATTGGTATCTAGAGACCCTGGTCTGGTCTGAATGGCTCTATAACTGACTGGCTATGGAAGGTGGCTTCATTCTTTCTCTGTTTTTGTCTCTCTCTCTCTTTTTTTTTTTAAAGTAGGCTCCATGCCCAGTGTGGAGCCCAACCCGGGGCTTGAACTCATGACCCTGAGATAGAGACCTGAGCTGAGATCAAGAGTTGGTCACTTAACCAACTTAACCACCCAGGTGCCCCTGTTCTTGTCTCTTGGTTAAGAGCTTGGAATCCAAGTCGCATGGACCCAGAGTAAATTATTTACTAGTTGTGTGACCTTAGTCAAATTACTTACTTGCTATTAGCTTTAGTCTACTCAATTGTAAAATGAGGATAATGATAGTATCTCTTTATAGGGATGCTGTATAGATTAAATGAGATAATATAGCTAAAGAACAGTAACTGGCTCAATAAAAATAATTACTATTGTTATTAATAAGTGATGATACTTATATGGGATTAACTCCTACCACACAGTGACTTGGACTTAGTATAGCCAGATATTTCATTTTAATCAATAGTACTATCGCACTATTTGAGTTTAATCATAAGCTAATTTGAGTCCAAGTTCTTGCTCATAATTCTCAAAGATTGAGGGAAATTTGATTATAATATGGCCAAATCCTCCCATTTTCCTAATCCACTCCTTCTCCTCCTCTGGACCATCTCATAGTTCAGGAAAGGACAAGGTCTCCATTGCTCTGGGCCGTGCCTCATCTCTTAGAGGACAAGGGCCTCCCTCTGTGTTCCCACATACACATTGCCCTGCAGGCCCCTTCTTGGTGCCTGCCTGAATTTCCAGGGAGCATGGAGGGTTATTCACAGTGGCTCTGACCATGTGCCTGAGGACATAGATGTATTTTTAGTGTCTTCTGCCTAGAGTCTGGCTGAAAAGGTCATGCCTATTTTTTATACCTAATGTCAACTTCTGAATAAACAGGGTAAAGAACTCATTTCTATTAATAGGGCCCAAGCAATGTCAAGGTGTTGGTTCCCTCCTCCCCCCACCCCTTTGGAATGTTATTTTGCTAATGATATGTAAGGAAAGTGCTTTGTAAAACCCCAAAGCAGTTTATAGGAGTTCTTGTGAAGGAGGAGAATGAGGGTGTCCAAGGGTGCCCTAGAGGGGCGCCTGGGTGCCTCAGTTGGTAAAACTCCGACTCTTGGTTTCAGCTCAGGTCATGATCTCATGTCTCATGAGATCAAGCCCTGAGACCGGCTCCCTGTGCAGTGGAGAGTCTGCTTGAAGATTCTCTCCCTCTGCCCCTTCTCCCATTCATGCTCACATGCTCTCTCTCTAAATAGATAAATCCTTAAAAAAAAGAGCACCCTGGAGAACAGGGGTTAGGTAAGTCAGGTAGCCCCAGAGGGGCTGAACTAGGACCACTAAGAGGTAAATATAGGGAGAGGTTTTGGGTACCATGTTTTCTATTTACAAAGCTGAGCAGGAATGGAGTGGCGCATTGATAAACAATGGGTAGTCACCCTTGCATGTATTAATTCAAGCAAAGACTGGAAGACCTCAACCAGGATGTTGGTGACTAGAGTCATGTGGGAGCAAGAGACTGGATGAGATGGGCAGAGGGCCCTTCCAGTGCTGAGATTCATGATTCCGGAGGGGTGAGGGTGAGGGCTATTCTGCATGTTGGGGCTGGCCACTGAATGAAGTGGACACCAAAAAAAAAAAAAATAATAATAAGCTACAGCAGACTTGAAAATAAATCTATGTGTGGCCACATTTTCCTGGGGGTGATTTTATCTTTCAGTTTTCCCCTATTTTTTTGTTAATGGTTATTGGTTTATTTAGGTTTAAATTTTTTTCCCTTAAGTCAGTTTTGGTAAGTAATTTTTATAGAAGTGTCATTTTAAAATATATTAGCATAAAGTTATATATTTCTGATGATTTTTAATATCTACTTTCTCTGGAGTTATGTCCTCTTTTTCATTTCTGGTGTTTTTTTGTTTTTCTTCTTTATCTATCATATAATTGACATGTAACATATTAATTTCAGGTGTACAACACAATGATTTGATATTTCTGTATATTACAAAATGATCACTGGAAGTTTAACATTCATCACCTGGCATAGTTACAAATTTTTTTTCTTACCTTTTAAAACCTACTCTCTTAACAACTTTAAAATATGTAATACAGTATTATTAACTATAGTCACCATGCTGTAAAATACATCCCTGTGACTTACCTATTTTATAATTGGAAGTTTGTGTCTTTTGACCCCCTTCACTCCTTTCTCTTATCCCCTACTTACTGTCTCTGGCAACCACTAATCTGTTCTCTGTATCTATGAGCTTTGGTTTTTTTTTTTGTTTGTTATTTTTTTAGATTCCACACATAAGTAAGATCATACAGTATCTTTCCCTGTCTGATTTATTTCACTTAGCATAATGTCCTTGAGGTTCATTCACATTGTCGCAAATGGTAAAATTTCTTTCTTTTTTATGACCAAATAATATTCGTGTGTGTGTGTGTATGTGTGTGTACCAAATTTTCTTTATCCATTCATCCACCAATGGACAGTTAGGTTGTTTCCGTATCTGGGCTATTGTAAATAATACTGCAGTGAACACGGAGGTGCCAATATTTTTTTGAGTTAGTATTTTTCATTTGTTTGGATAAATACTGAGAAGCAGAATTGCTGGATCATAGGGTAGTTCTCTTTTTAATTTTTTGAGGAATATCCATACTGTTTCATTGTGGCCACACCAGTTTACATTTGCACCAATTTACATTTCCACCAATAGTTCTCAAGGTTTCCTTTTTCTCCACATCCTTGCCAACACTTATTTCTTGGCTTTTTGATACTAGCTGTTCTGACTGTGTATGAGGTCATATCTCATTGTGGTTTTGATTTGTATTTCCCTAATGATTAGTGATGTTGAGCATCTTTTCATGTACCTGTTGACCATCTGTATGTCTTTGGAAAAATGTCTATTCAGATCTTCTGCTCAATTTTAAGTGGATTGTTTGTGCTTTTGCTATTCAGTTGTATGAGGTCCTTATATATTTTGGATATTTATCTCTTATCAGATATATAACTTGCAAATATTTTTTCCCATTCAGTAGTTCCTCTTCATTTTGTTGATGGTTTCCTTTGCTGTGTAGACCCCATGTCTTTTTTAATCAGGGAATTTCATTTGTCTGCTATAATGGTTAAACTAAATAGGACTAAAATATATTTTTTTCCATTCTGCCCTCAAATTTCAATAATAGATTCATTTCACTGCATCTTAACCTGTCAGATTCCTTTTGGCACATGAGAAAACTGAGGGGTAGTTAAGTGATTTGCCTAAATTTTATCGGGGGTGCGCATCAGAGCCCAGACTTCAACCTTTTGGCTCCTGGTCTATTGCTCTTCCTAGTAAACCAGACTGCTCCTGCTGTAGGCATTGAGAAATCTGTGAAAACAAGGATACTGAGCAGAGTAGAAGTAACACACAGCCCAGAAGGCTGCCTTTAGGCATGAGTCCTTCCTCTTTGGTAAGGCCCTTGTACGTTGTAGGTGCTCAGCAGATGTTTGTTGAATTAAACAAAACAATCCTGTCAGTACCTGGCTTCTAGTTAGTGCTCCATAAATGGTTATTGGATATAAAGCAGCACAACTTTCAAGGGCTTCATGGAACTGACTGCCAAAGCTCAGGACACATGGAAAGGCCCATGGCTTGTCCTCATTATGTTTTCTACTCCTGTATTTGTGGGTAGTTTCAACCCTGGTATGGTAGCAAGGCTTCCTGCATGCTCTGAGACCTCCTGCCTTAACCTCCATTCTGGGCTTGAATGAAGATGAATTTTTCTGAGGATGCTTCCTACAAACAAGGGTATTGAGCCTAACAAGAGTTGCTGGTCATCCAGGTTGAGTCATTAGTAGACAGCAAGCTGGGCAAGCTGGCAGCATCCCTGGCACAGGAGCTACGCCGTCTACTTTTGTGATTAACTGACTGTAGTCTAGCTGTGATCAGCAGAACTCCCAGTCCAGGGAGTGGCTGGACTCCAAACCCAGCTCCTTGGAAGTTCCTAATTGGGCTCCACCTGTCAGGAGGTAATAGAGAGAGACTTACTGATATTTCTGAAGTACAACTTTTTTGATAACTGGTAATTAGCATATCAGAGCTCCCTCATTTTGCAGCCCAGTCTGCAGCAGGTTTATGAAAGGTATTTATAGGTTTCATAACTGTGATCTTACCTCCTTCGTTATTGCCAACTAATCCTCCTCTGGTTTTGTCTGTGAATCAGCCAGGACTTGGAGTCATTGTGATTGGCTATGAGAGGGGCTTCAGTCATCCTGAAGATTCCTGGATAGCTTGGGAGACAAGTGATATGATATAAACACTGTTTTCTTCCCTTTTGGCTTGGGGACTTGGTTAAGAAGTGTTAGTAGATGGAATGATATTTAGATTTTTATTCTGTCCCGGGAGGGCTAAGAAAAGATTACTGACGTCAAGTGAGCAGTTCCAGGAGTAGAGTGAGTAGTCACAGCTAGAAGCTCCACCAGTCCTTGAAGATGCAGAGACATTTACATTTCTGCATCTCTCAGTGAGGGGAGAAAAGATGCCAAGCACAGAATAGTGGTGAAGAGCCCTGATTGTGCACTGAGGCTAATTCAGTTCAAATTGTGCCTCTGTTGCTCATTAGGTGAATGAGACATGAGTGAAATCACAAAAACTTCTGAACTTCAGTTTTCACATTTGTTTTATAAGGCTGATGGTCTAAGTACTTCATTGGGGTGTAGTATTTTCTAAGTGTATAAATGGCGGCAACATTATTATGAATTCTAGTACTAACTAGCTGTGCAAACTTAGGCAAGTCACCTCAATTCTTTGGGCCTAGTTTCCTTATTCAAAAAGCATTAGAGTAGATGATTCTTTATGTCATTCAGGGTCCAGTCAGGACATAGAAACCATGCCAGTTATTTTAACAGAGAAATTACTATAAACAGTTCTTAACCAGGTAGTAGAGAACTGGAAAGGCAGACAGGGAACACAGAGGTAGCAACTGCAGAAGGCAGCTATCACACTTAGGACTGGGGGAACAGAGGGAAGAAGCTGAGACGGTTATACATATGCTTCTCGGAACCAGTAGGTGCTGGTATCTCTGGGGAAGGGAGGGGAAGATGGTACAATGTGGCTGGTGCTGAGAAAATTGCAAACAGAATCTCTGTGCTATAGGAACAAGCTGCTGAGGTCAGGGTAAAGAAGAAACACTGCTGGGGCCCTGCTGACCTAATGGGAAGCAGGCAGGAAGTAGCAGGCCACCTCTCCCTTTTTTAGGTCTTACTCTAGCACACTGTTCCCCCAACCTCCATTGGAAAAGCCTCACAGGAAGCAGCTGGCAATGGGGAAATGGGGTGTGCAGGGTCTTGCCCTAGCATCACAAAGCCAAATGTGGAAGGGTGAGCTTGGAGCCCAGAGGCAACAGCTTAATAACTGGTGTAATCTTTAAGGTTCCTTCCAGGTTAGAGTCTGTGAATCAGGTTCTGAAGCCCATGAAGAACTCTGTGGGCTCTTGGAGAGTCAGCATGGTATGGTAGGATGACATTGAGTTTTGTAGCCATGCAGATCTGGATTGGAATCCTATCTCTGACTCTTAACAGCTATGGGATGTTGGGCAAGTTAGTATGAATTTCTCTGAGCCTTGTTTCCTCCTCTGTAAAATGAAGATATCAATACCTATCTCACAGGGTTATTGTGATACTTAAATAAGAATGGGCCTGTAAAGTACCAGGAGGGGTATCTGGCAAATCAATGGTAGCTATTATTATTAAGGATACTTGTTCAATGAGTGTCTGCTGATTGGCTTGTTCCCTTTGTTGGTTGCACAAACTGATGTCACTGTTTTGTTTCTTACACTCAGATGTGGCTTGCTGGATCATGATGGGGAGCCTAGGCAGTGGGTCAGTGGTGGCCAGGGAGTCCCATGGTTCCTGGGGCCCCAGGGACATTTGTGCAGTTGCTCTTGGTTCTCAGAGTGGGATCTAGTAGGCTGGCTTCTGAGTGTGTGTTCAGTGCCAGGCAGGGACATGCACCCATTATTGTACTGCAACTAGTGGGCTCCTTGGATGCTACTCAAGCCAGAAGCAAGAACTTGATTTCCTTGGTAGAAATGCTATAGACTAGGAGAATCATTTATAATCTTTTCTCTCCCCTCGGCATAGTTGATATCCTCTTACTTTCTTCCAGGTGAGCTTTTTTTTTTTTTTTTTTAAGTTTTTTTTTTTTTTTTTTACAGAGAGACACAAAGTGGGAGAGGGAAAACAAGTAGGGGGAGTGGGAGAGGGAGAAGCAGGCTTCCTGCTGAGCAGGGAGCCCGATGTGGGGCTCGATCCCAGGACCATGGGATCATGACAAGAGCCGAAGGCAGATGCTTAACGACTGAGCCACCCAGGCGCCCCTCCTAGGTGAGCTCTTAGACTAGAATAATAAGGAAACACAGACTATTCAATATTATTGATGGCATTAATAACTAATATTTATTAGGGATCCATCTTGTGCCAACTATTGTACAAGGCCCTTTGAATGCATTACCCCAATCTTGAATGCTATAATGTCAGTTTTATTTTCTTTACATTATCTACAAAGAAACTGAGGCACAGAGCTGTAAAATAAACTTGCCCAGAGCTTTTAAATAGTATAAAATGGAGCCAGGATTAGAACCCAAGTTTGTTGGATTCTAAGCACATTCCTTTACTATTAAGCCAGACTTTTCCCAATGCTGGTTAAAAGTAGCACAAATTTAACTTAGAAAATATCTGGATTTCTGGGCCACATGATGGTAGATTACACAGTAGAGCCCCTACTACACTTCCTTCTAACTTTCCATTATAATGGTTTAATGGCATCTGATTAACACCCCTTGATGCATCTTTACCCAGCTTCTCAAGAAAATACCTGAAAAACAAAAGGATGAATACTGAAAACACAAATTCACAGTTTTGGTATGATTTAAATCTGTTATAGAGACTATTTTATTTGGTCAGTATTCTGTCAGTTATTGGGGAGGAAGTCTATTCAATTAAAAATATTTTTTTTACCCCCAAATAAGGCAGTCAGGCTTTTATGTGAAACCATTCACCTAAAAGGTACCTCTCTGACAATTTTTTCCCCTTAAGATTTTTAAGTAATTTTGAGCTTGTCTGCTACAAGTGTCACAGGCATTATGATTAAGTAGTACTATTTCTCAGAAAGCCCAGCACTTATCATAATCATCCAACCCATTCTAACAGGTCTAAGATAGGTTTAGCTAGAACGGGTTCAGCTAGATTCTGCTCGACGTGAAAGAAGCTTCTGAAAATACAGATTTCCAAAAGTTGTAGAAACAGTGAAGTTGGGTTGAGAAAACCCATTTGTGGACTGCTTTTGCTTCACCTCACATTGGAGGGCAGTGCTGCTTGCCTGAGAGAGGGTAGAAGGTGCCTTGTTCTCCCATTGCCTGGGCCCTGCCTCGGAAGCCTCAGGGCCATGCTAACAAAGGATTCTCAATTTCCTTTGGAAAGATCAGCAGATGAGAATATCCAGGGACATTAAAAAAATAGTAGCAAGGCTTATGCAGCCATCAAAAAAAAAAATGAAATCTTGCCATTTGGCATGATGTGGATGGAACTAGAGGGTATTTTGCTGAGCGAAATAAGTCAATCAGAAAAAGATAAGTATCATATGATCTCACTGATATGTAGAATTTGAGAAACAAGGCAGAGGATCATAGAGGAAGGGAGGGAAAAATGAAACAAGATGAAACCAGAGAGGGAGACAAACCATAAGAGACCCTTAATCTCAGGAAACAAACTGAGGGCTACTGGAGTGGAGGGGGGTGGGGGATGGGGTGGCTGGGGGATGGACATTGGGGAGGGTATATGCTATGGTGAGTGCTGTGAATTGTGTAAGACTGATGAATCACAGACCTATACCCCTGAAACAAATAATACATTTTATGTTAATAATAAAAAAATAGTAGCAAGGAAGAATATTTTTGTTTTTTGATGTGAAAAAATAATAGAAAATCAAAGAAATTAAAACACGAACCTACTATGCTCCAGTGAAAATTGGGATAAAGATAGAATTTGAATTCAGATCACCACATGAATAGAGTATATCCTCCTGTCAGTGATTCTAAATTTTTTTTAAGCTTTTATTTATTTATTTGACAGAAAGAGAGAGTACAAGCAGGCAGAGCAGCAGGCAGAGGGAGAGGGAGAAGCAGGCTCCCGCGGAGCAGGGAACCCAATGTGGGGCTCGATCTCAGGACCCTGGGATCATGACCTGAGCTGAAGGCAGACGCTTAACCGACTGAGCCACCCAGGTACTCTGACCCTAAATATTTTTAAATTATTCCACTGTGTGGTGTGTAAAAACATTTTAATACATATTAATCTAATTGGATCTTCCCAGGAGGATCAAATGAGTTAGGTATTTTCATCTTTTAATGCAGACAAATCTATAAATATTTTCCTTTTGAGTTTATCCAATGTTTTATGAATTTATCCCAAACTTTTAAACTCCTTTCTAAAAATTTATGTCATTTTCTGGGGCGCCTGGGTGACTCAGTTTGTTAAGCATCTGCCTTTGGCTCAGGTCATGATGGGATCGAGCCCCGCATCCGGCTCCTTGCTCAGCGGGAAGCCTGCTTCTCCCTCTGCCTGACATTCCCCCTGCTTGTGTGCTTTCTCTCTCTCTCTCTCTCTCGCTCACTCTCTCTGACAAATAAATAAATAAAATCTTTAAAAAAAATTTATGTCATTTTCAGTTTTTACAATGGGTTAACTATCTAAAATTAATTTAGTAAATAGAGTGAGGTGAGGATGTAATATAATTTTTCTCATACAACTAATTTATTGTTCCAGTGCAATTTATTGAATAATTCTATCTTCCTTCACTGATAATTGAGTTTTATACAGTGTTTGTCTGCTGCTGACAGGTGGCCCTTTCATCCTATGGAATGGATTAGAAACCTCAGTCTTGGGAAGTGAACCATTGTTTTTGAACCTCTGGTTCTTGGGTTATCATTCTCCATAGCTGTGGTTTTCAGGGCTATGGTTTTGCAGAGCTATGGTCTTTCTGTGGAGGTGCCTCTTCCATTGTCAGAAACTCTTTAAGTTAGCAAATCTTCCTTATCCTGAATGACAGTGGGTCTTCCGGAAACTTCAATCCACTGGTCCTTATGCTGAGTCTAATCCATTCTCAGCTGCCATATCACCCCCTGGGTGCTTGCCTGCCTGCCTGACTTCCTTCCTTCCTTCCTTCTTTCCTTCCTTCTTTCCTTCCTTCCTTCCTTCCTTCTTTCCTTCCTTCCTTTCTTTGTTTCTTTTTTAATTTATTTATTTTGAGAGTGAGAGCAAGCAGGGGGAGGAGCAGAGGGAGAGGGAGAGAGAGAATCCTTAAGCAGACTCCCTGCTAAGTGCAGAGCCTGACGTGGGGCTCTATCCCAGAACCCTGAGATCATGACCTGAGCCGAAATCAAGAGTTGGACCCTTAACCCACTGAGCCACCCAGGTAGCTTCTATGTGTCATTCCTACTCCTTACCTCGAACTATTAACCTCATTTGATAGGTAGGCATTTTCACTCCATTTTGCAGAAGACTGGGATTCAGAGAGGTTTGTCAACTTGCTTGAGGTCACAGAACTAGTAAGTGACCCAGTCAGAATTTATGCTCCTTTCCAGCTGACTCAAAAGCCTATACTTTTACCACTACACCATACTATTCTTTTAAAACATTTTTCTTTATTGTGGTAAATATACATGACATAAAATTTACCATTTTAACCATTTGTAAGGTTACAGCTCAGTGGTATTAAGTACATTCAAATTGTTGTACAATCATCAGCTATCTATTTTTTAAGCATTTAAAGACAGCAGGGGCATCTAAGTCTATTGACAGTGGGCCAGAAGATCATTAATTAAGATAATTCTCCTACATGTGTGTGGGCCAGTGAATTTCCACTTGGTGACAATGGCTTGGTGAATAGTTATTTGGATATGACTCAAAATGCTCATCTGAATTTTGGGAGTTTATTTATATTTATGATCTTTTGTCAGGAATATCATCATCTTCCAACTTCAGGAAATTAAACAAGAATATCTCACTATTATGTTATTAATTACATTCAGCTTTAATTACAATTGCTAACTGATCCCAGCCTGCAAGTTTGACATCTGGGTGCAGCAGGCATACCATGGTAGTGGCAGACAGGTAAATACAGCAGAGAGCTCATGCGGGTTACCGAATCAGATAAATTAGTGGTGCTAAAGACCTCAAGTGGTCTACTTTGGGGGCAGCAGCATGCTGGATTTCTGGGAAGGATGGGTATCAGGATTCCTCTAAGTTTTCTTTTTACCAGGTTGAATAACCTTGTTTTTCTTCATAAAACACAGAATCCAAAGCCCTTTTATTGAATGACCACTTTCCAGCCTGCTGACTGCTGACTAATGTTTCTTTCCAAGTGTGACTTCTGGAATGGAACCTATCACTCCTGTCATGATCCTGCCAGTGCAGAGCAGAACACACCTGCCTAACTCTGGATGGGATGCCTCCGTCCGTGCCACCCTAGATGGTGCCTTCATGTTGTAGGCTCATGTTAAGCTTGTAGTCAGTTCAGACTCCAAATCTGCTTCATATATATTATTATTATGACACTAGACCTACCTACCTATTTCCATGTGAATTGGCCTTTTGGACTTATGTATAAGATTTTATTTCTCTCAAGGGTGGAAAATATGTGTTATGGACCTTGTTCACATCCAAGGATCTTTTTATTGGCACTTTTTCCTCTGAGCCTGATAGGCCTCAGAATCCTTCTAAACACATTGCTTCAGTTAGCCATTACCAATCATGTCTCAGAGTTGGCACACAAGTACTTGCTTTGCATGGATTCATATTATATTTTATTTCATATTTAACCCATCACAGAAAATGATAAATCAGGGTACATTTAGGACTGGAAGACTGGGGTGGTGACCAATGTAACAGAGCTTGAAAGAATTAATATCACAAATGTTTAAAAAACTAGAACGTTGATTGCAGCAAAAGTACAATAGTTTTTGTTATTTAAAAAGCCTTCATTATTTTTGACACATCTAAGGCCTTATTTTGTGAACAGGTTGTGCGAGAAACTTAATCAGTTTGCAAAAATTATGATTGCATTTTCCCTCAGTAATTTAGTTTCTTTCTAATCCCTGCCATTCTCCCTTACCCTGTATAGCTGACTTTAGATTCAGGAGAAGTTAGGGGAGTAGGCACATTGCTTTTCCCCCTCTTTTTTTACTCCCAAGACTAATGGGGCAATATGTTCAACTTTGTTTCCCTCTTAAAATAAAGAAAGGGAATACATGGGGAGGCACCGGGCCAGCAACAATTTACATTGGTTAGGAGACACTAGGTTGGGACGACATTTGCAGTTTTGCAGAATACTCCTGATATTGAAACTCATCTTTGAAATACAAAGTAGCCTGCATATCAGGCAGCCACAGACTGACTAACTCCTAGTTCTTTACCTTTGCAAGGGGCTCTGTAGCTTTCCAGGCTCAGCAAACCAAAGCAACACTGACTTCCCTTTTTTTTTTTTTTTAAGATTTTATTTATTTATTTGGGAGAAAGTGAGTGAGAGCGAGAACACGAGTATGGGGGAGGGACAGAGGGAGAGGGAGAAGCAGACACTGGCAAGCACGGAGCCTGCCAAGGGGCTTGATCCCAGGGCCCTGGGATCATGACTTGACCTGAAAGCAGATGCTTAACCCACAGGGCCACCCAGGTGCCCTTCACTGACTTCTTTTTTTTTTTTTTTAAAGATTTTTTATTTATTTATTCATGAGAGACAGAGAGAGGGAGAGAGAGAGAGAGAGAGGCAGAGGGAAAAGCAGGCTCCCAAGGAGCAGGGAGCCCGATGCGGGACTCGATCCCAGGACTCCAGGATCATGACCTGAGCCGAAGGCAGACGCTTAACCATCTGAGCCACCCAGGCACCCCCACTGACTTCTTATATGTATATAAAAAGCATATTGTGGGCTATAAAGCAGGGTACAAATGATCGTTCTTTTAATATGCTGTATTTCTTTTAAAATATCTTATCTTGCAATCAGGAGGGGTTTCCTTATGTGCCCTTGACTTGGGGCCATTCTAATGTTGATGGAGGATATTTTCAGAACCTGGTTTCTGAGAACTCCCAATTGTTAGATGTTCAGGTTGCTATTCACCTCTCCTTCTTTTTCTGATTCTGACCAATGGGGAACACACATAAGGAATAATAAAGAGACAATTACCACTTTTTCATAGGTAGGCAAGCTCCTGATACCCAAAGTAAACTTTGGTAAAAGGTGGATTGGTGAACCTGACTCTGGTGTGAAGTTGAAGTGTATGCTTCTAGCACCCAGCCCAAATGTAAGTCATTAGATTCACATGCTCAGCCACATGACAGAGTGAGTCAGTGAGTAAAGACCTGCAGAAAAGATAAAAAGTCAAGTATCTAACCATTGGCATTCCAGGACTACATGCCTGCCACACCCACCCCATCATAGGTTGAACAAGAAGAATGGCAGGCCTGGCAGGACTGTCGAGGGGTGCTTGCCATGTGGAGCAGAAATGGAACAGTGGTCAGTACAGTCATGGTTCGGTAATGATATCCACCAGTAATTGTAGCACACACTAACTGTGTGACCCATCACACAGCCCAGTCATTCAGTGGAAAGTGAGTCAGGGGTAGGAGAGATCAGACCATTCCATTTAATCTTCCTAAACAAGGGGAGAGGGGGCAGAAGTCCCTTCATCTACAGCTGGGACAACAAGTATAAATATTCCTTCCCTCAACAGCATCAGTTTTGAAAAGTAATGCTGTTGTGCGATCCCTTGGAAGATGTCTCATTTGTAATCTAATCCAAGAACTGATGATTGGGGAAACAAGCTTTAAGCTGAAAAGATGGTGGAATTTTGATTGGAGAAAAATATAACTGGAGAACTCCCCATGGATAATCTGCAAGCCAATCATTGGTTTATGCAAAGCAGCATGTGTGCCTCTGTGCTGATGGTGCAAATGTAGTAATTAACCACACCGAAATGCCAGCCACACACCTGGGATTTGGGGAGAGCCTTTTCCTTCTTTAGGAGTGGGGGTGGGGGACTCCAGCTTAAAGAGAAACAAATGTATGAGAGACAGGTGTGGAAAGACTGAAAAGTCTGTGACTACTTGGCTTGTGAAAATTGCCTTTGTTTCCAAAGCAACAATATTTTTGAGGAAAACAAAACTTTTCTTGGTGTGAGAACTTTCTCTTTGCTTTTGTATTTTATATTGGAATGCACTATGGCAATGATAAAAAGCCATGAATGAATTTCAGAAATTGCAGAAATCAGGCTTAGGATCTGGCTCTCTTACCTTTGGGGGACATTGACCAAGTTACTTCACCTCTCTGAGCCTCGGTTTCCTCATTTAGAGTGGAGATAATCATACCTAGTAAGTTAGGGTTGTTGTACAGATTAGAGATATTAGATGGATAGTGCCTGGCCCAGAATGAACTGTGATGGTGATGGTATGTTTTTTTCTAAATACTTAATTCTGTATCACAATGGGTGGATCTGCAAGCTTTATTTGTGTACAACACTAAATCCAGGAAGATATTTGTTCTTTTATGTGCTCAGAAAAACTAGGTCAAATTTTAAAGTGGGAATTAGGAGATCATGTTCCAGATAAATCCTTTCTGGTTTGTATTACTGATTTTCCCAGAGAATTAGATCATCCAAACATTTGCAGATTCTTTGAAGTCTGCATTAAAGTGCCAGATGTGGTTATTGTGACAGAATACTGCCCATAGGGAAGCTTGATGGATGTTCTGCTCAATGATGACATTCCTGTCAACTGAGGTATCCAGTAAGAGCCAGGCATTTGAGTGGTAGGAAACATAAAGTAGTGAAATTCTACAACCAAACCCCATTTCCATCATTGTTCCTAAGGATCTATTGTCATCTGAATGCATTACCTTGAAAGAGGCTTTGTTTATGTCTTGGGGCATGGATGGGAATGGGTGGATCATTATATCTACACAGGAAGGCCTAGAGAGGATTTTGAACTAGGCCCACTCACTCACTGGTGCCTGGGAAGACCTGGCTGGAGATGCTAGCAGAAAGTCCTGCTTAGCATCTAAAGAGTGTAGCTACAGGCAATGGCAAAGAGTCTTGTAAGTAGTAGGCACAGGCTAGGTCTAATTAATATACCTAACAAATACTGTGCTGGGCATTTAAGGCTACAAAAATAAATAAATATTCCCTCCCTTCAAGAACATCTTGGGCTGGTGGGAAAGACAGAGTTATGGAACAGTTGATAGAAGTCCTAAGGGAGTGTCATGTGCCTGGGAGTAGCAGCATCTAGTCCAGACTGAGCTTGGGGAATGGGCTATGGAGGGTATCCCAGAGGAGGTGAGCTGAGGAAGAGTAGAAGTTTGCCAGGAAAAAGGAAAAAGAGAAGTAATTCCAAAGAGAGGGAACAGGGTATGTAAAATCTAAGAGAAGATGGTCCAATCTGGGATTGTTAGTAGTTTAGTATGGCTGGAGCTTAGAGATGAGGGTGGAGGCGAGTGGTAGGAGTGGTGAGAAATGAGACCAGAAAGATAAGTAGGTAGTCCTGAAATGGGCCAAAGTAAATAAGATAATTTAGTATATTACAAAAATGGAATTTCAAATAAGTGAGGAAAGGAGAGATTGTTGGCCTTTAACCAAAATTAATTTGGGGACAGCTTTAAATTTCCAGTATGAAAACTGAAACTTTAAAAGTACTAGAAGGAACCACTTATATATGATTATATGACACCACAGTGAAAATTAACAGGCATATAAGTATTTGGGAAAAGTATTTCTAACATATCTCTTACTGAGTATAACTGTAACTATAACTGAGTTGATATCCATAGCCTAATGGATATTAGCAGTGTAAATAGCATAATACATAACTTGTCTGTTAATTATAGACCAGTTCATGAACATTTAAATTTATTTATTTTTATTTTTTATTTTTTAAAAAATTTATTTGAGAGAGAGAATGTGGGGCAGAGGGAGAGGGAGAGAGAAACTCAAGCAGACTCTGCACTGAACACAGAGCCCAACGTGGGGCTTGATCTCACGACCCTGAGATCATGACCTGAGCTGAAACCAGGAGTTGGACGCCCAACTGACTGCACCACCCAGGTGCCCCTAAATTTATTTTTAAATGTGACATATGTACAAGTGAATCAGATTTATTTGGAAGAAATATTCACTTTTTTTTCTGGATAATCATGACCTCATAGCATTCACAAATATGGGTATAGCTGAGCTCATTTGAAACAATTTCACAGATCAGGACTAATCTCTATGGATTTTTAATTTGCTCTAAATGAGGGATTTCACATCAAAATGACCTGTGCGTCTTTTTGCAGGTATGCCATTGTTTCGATTGCTACATGAAGTGACTCAGTCTTGGTAAGATTCTATTGAACATATTTTCAAGCATCTCCATTGCTCAGCAATGAACTGTGTGCCCTATCCTAGCAGACAATGATGTTTTGTCTGATTTGTTCATATATATAGGAGAGAATAAGATAAATACTATCTATCTATCTATCTATCTATCTATCTATCTATCTATCTATCTA
>NW_027397104.1:3600858-3627731 GCF_003265705.2 Callorhinus ursinus
CTATCTATCTATCTATCTATCTATCTATCTATCTATCTATCTATCTATCTACCTGAATAGCTTATGCTTTTGAAAAAGTACTGAACCAAAATTCCATAGTGTAAAGTCTTCTAGATATTAGGGTGAGTTTCCCCATCTAAATCTAGGTAGACTGAGTTAAAGGAGAGCAGGACTAAAAATACTCTGGCTGCATCTGGAACACAGGGATCCTCTGGGATTTGGTTCATTTGACCACATTCCAATCATAATGATGTTGAGTGTGGATTTTGTTCCCCAGGATGTTGAGTCCTTAAATAAATTCTTCTCACCCTTAGGATTTGTTTATTTATTTTAAGAAATCCCTCCAGGTTTATAAATTCCAACAAATCACAAAAATTATACATATTTTCAACAGACATTAAAACTGTCATAAAAGACATTGTCCATAAGAGAAATAGGAGGTGAGTGAGGGTGGGGGCATGGTTCCTTGAAATTAGTTTTCATTTAATTATTTTAAATGTAAAACCCTTGGGAATTGTATATGTTGACCAATGGTTTCATGTTTTTCTGAATGCCATTTAACAGATAAATCAAGGGACATGGGAATTTCATTCAGAACAATTGAACATTATTGACTGCTCTTGGTATGTTTAAATAAATGCAAAGAAGAGCTGAAGGAGAGATGATAGTATATAATAAGAAAATCTGTCTCAACTCTCAGATCAGGGGAATCATGAAATTTTGATGGTAATGGAAAATTTACTTTATACCAATAACTACACTGTTTGGGTTCATAGGCTATTACTATTTCCCCCAATTATCTTGTTATTACCCAGCTTTAATATATGTTTAAGTAAATTAATTTTCAACAACAACCATGCAATTTAAGTGTAATCCCACAGAGACTGAAAACAAAACCAAACAACAGACTACTGTTCTTCATGGGGGAAGGCTCATACTAGTCACTATATGTCATAAATATCTAAAAGTGGACTCCCTTAGACAAGTGCAGATGAGCAAGGTCATTTCTATACTGAGCACTAACTGTATATGGAACTTGTCTATGGCAGGGGCTGGGCTGACATCACTCTGTCCTCTACAGGAGTGAGCTGAGTATGTGTGTGGGAGAGACAGGGTGTGGGTTGTGCAGGATAACAGGGAATAAAGGGCCTAAGCAGCATTGTTAGAGCTGGTCAGCGCATGTTGGGGAGCTGGGAATAACTGGATGACCAGGATGGGTCCTTTGGTGGTGATTCTTAAATGCCAGGCTGAGAAAGTCACACTTGACCAGAAAGGAGCGTTGTCAGCTCTTAAGTGGTGGGAATGACATAAACAGAGTGAGGAGAGAGACAGGTATTGGTGGCAAAATTGAATTTTCTTTCCCTCATGATTAATTAAGACACTTAGTAAGGCCTCAAGGCTAGATCTCATGAAGGAATGCCTAATGCACAGTGTAATTCTAAATAGTGTTTGACAGATGAATCATGAGTTGATACACTTGTTAATTTGACCCTTTTTACTTGTCAGAGGGAGGCCAAGGGGTTGCATCAACCATCTTAGCTTGTCTGAAACTGGAGCTATTAGGTGGAAGTCACCTTATAGATTATTTATTTGTGCCATTTCATTTTCAGATGAGGCAACTGAGACCCAGAGAGACTGAGAAACCTGTTTAAGGCTCCAGCTTGCTCCCTTATTCCCATGTAGCTCTCCGGTAGAAGGACACAGTTTCAGTCCTGGGCTTCTCTCTCTCCAACCCGACTTCCATTATAATTTTGGCCGACCTTAGTATCCATGAGGATGACGTGTTCTGTTCTGTCAGTTCTTTGACCCCCATGATCTTTTTCTTCACCTGTCTCACGTAGCAATCGAAACAATGGCATACCTGCAAAAAGACACACAGGTCATTTTGATGTGAAGTCCCTCATCTAGATCTTTTTCTTCACCTACCCATTTCTCTAGCACACCTCAGATATTATCATTACACATAACTGGATCACCTCCACATCTCCATGTCAGGGGAATTCCCTTTAGTTTTTTTTTAGTGAATGCCCTTGAGTTTCCCAACTCCACCAATGCATTAGGTGGGACATCCAATCCACTGACCTCACTGTACTTCACTTTCTTTCATACCCCATTTTTTTCCTTACCTGGCTTAGATGCCATGGTTCATCCCTGATATAGATTAATTTGCCTAAACTCCTGTTGTCTTACCACAAACTGAAAAATTATATATGTTTGGCATATTTGCTATCTTCTGCCTCTGAACTATATACTCTTTGAGGGCAGGGCCTTTGTCTGCTCTGCTCCCTGCTGGATTCTGAGGGCCTAGAATGTGGTTGGCACATGGTAGGTGCTCAGTAAATATTAGTTGAATGAATAAATAGATCAGTGAACGTGAGCATAGTTTTCAGAGGGATTAAATTTTACTTTTGTCTAGAGAGTTTGGCACATGCTTCTGTTTTGATTATTTCTAATGCTAAGTTTTAATTTTTCTTTAATTCTTTTCTCTCCTCCCACAGAAAGAAGACTCTTGTTCTGTTAGGCATTCCAATGTCTCTCTCTTGAGCTAATTATAGGGAAGCCTGAGAATCACTGTCCTTGCCCTTCAGCGTATGCAGAGGTAAGGAGGTGAGGTGGGAAAGGGAACTTGATCATCATCTGAAGTCATCAGCTAAGCACAAACCCATATTATGTCTTGGAAAGAGATATATCAACAAAAGTAACCTACAACTTCTTGGCATTTTCCCGGCCTTTCTAAGCCCATTTCCAGGTAGAGATGATCCAGTAGGCAATTTGAATATGTGCCAGGAACTTGGAACAGAGGCTCAGATGGAGATGGAAGTTTGGGGACCACCACTACCTAGGGCTGTAATGTAGCCATAGATAGAGAGGAAACCTTCTACAGAGAAGATGTAGAGAGAGAAGAGACAGCAAAATGCTGAGATGGCAGCCCAGTATTTCTGGAGAGCTCTGGTGCCATTAAAAACATGATGACAAAGTGACACATATGATGAAGAAAACAAGGCAAGCATGTTCATATGCAGCATGCCCCATCCGCAGATACAGCTATGGAGCCACAATACCCGTCATTTTGGGATTTAGAACATGTATATGTGTTTATGATGATTTATGTAATTAATTTACTAAAACACAAAATGAGAATTGTGACTTTCAAAGGGTTCATGGGACAGTGGTGGAGTGGAAAGGATCTGCCAGGGATGTTACAGAGTCCTTCAGTCTAGCCCCAGACATGGGGTTAATTGCCCTCCTGTGCTTGAATCTCCAAGCCTCTGGCATCCTAGCATCTCTGGGCTAGTTTCCTCATCTTTAAAATTAAAAAGGGATACCAAAAAAAAAAAAAAATAAATAAATAATAAAAAAATTAAATTAAAAAGGGATACTACATCAGGGAATCCTGGGGTGGTCCTGGGGTGCCCCTGAGAGAAGTTTTTGTAAGTGGTCTGAAAAATATATTGAATTTTATAATCAAATTTCATATTTATAAAATTTATAAAAATCACATGGATTGATTTTGTAGTTCATGCTTCTGAATGTAAAGCTCAATCAAATCCTCCTGGCTGGTGGGGCAAACATTAACAAATATGGGGAACACTGGGACTAAGATGATTCCAAGTTGTTCAATTCTGCAGTTCTGTTCAGAATATCCGTAAATCAGTGCCTGGATGTTACTCTTGATCACTGCCGTTGATTAGGAGGTACAAGAAAAACAACCCATCTCAAAGACCCACTTTCGAACAAATAAAGAAGATTTTATATAAGATGAATTTCCCAACACAGTTAGTCTGGTAGAGGTGATGATGTCTTTGGTAATTTTGGGTGATTTCCCAGTCCTCACTAACTGCACCCATTTAGGTATGAATTTATCACAGCATTAAGGGCAGATCTCACTGGTGCACCCCTTCATAGCTGGCTTGGTTACTGGATCCTAAAGGGATGATAATTATAAGTGAAGAGCCCTTTATGGAAACCCCTCTGCCTTCTAGGTGCTTTCAAATAGAGATTAATACATGGGGAGCAAAGTATTCTCATGAAATAATTTCTCTTTGTGATGGATGCTTAGATGGAGAAATATAGCAAACACGGAAGTACTTATAGTGGACAAGATCCGAGACCTAATGCATGAAAAACAAAAAAACCACCACCTGCTTATTTTATTGAACTACAATGTTAGTAATAAAGGCTGATTTGGTTAGTTCATGCATTTCTATTTAACTTATTTCTCTGGAATGCTCTTTCCTGAGAGCTAATTGCTGAAGTCATGGAAATAATACTTTTACATCTTTGGTTTTAATTCTGTGTTCTGCTTGCATGGATTTTTAAGGGTCAGTTCTCATTTCACTAGGATTTTGGTAACTCTCAGTGCCTCTAACAGAAGTCAACGTGCGTCGAAGGTAGAAGACAAATCTTTACTTGTTACCAAGGAAAGGGTTAAATGTCAGCACTGGATCTTGGGCAGCTGTGCATGAGTCTTGCAAGGAAGTGCCCAGTCTAGGGGGAGGTGGAGCTGGGAGAGCAGTCCTCCTAGGAAGCTGCAAGGGGAGGTGCTCAGGCAGGTAGAGGATTCCAACTCCAGCAGTGTTATGGAGCAGTATGATGTAAACATGTTTCAGAGCTTAGGCTTTGGAGTGAGCCAGAGCTGGATTAGTGTCCCAGTTCTGCCTTTTTCTAGTTTTATGATCCTTGGGCAAGTCACTTTATGAGCCTCAGTTTCTCCATCCCATGTAATAGGGGTTAAAAACTGTACCAACTTCATAGGACTGTCATATTAAATGAGTTAATGCATGTAATGCTCTTAGCAAGTGCCTGGTACAATACAGAGCTCGATAGATATGTTGATGATGGTGATGATGATGTGAACAGACAAGGATCTTTGTTTGAAGGATCTGCCAAACCAAGGAAGCAAATAGGCAGCAGGTACCTGGCAGAGAGGGTGACCATTATATCCCCAGGCTTAGGTGCCTAGGCAAGGTCCACCAGCATCCCAACAGATTGTTCCCATTATCCGAAGGACCAAAGTTCTCTGTCCTCTATCCTATTGGGTGGGCTAGCGTTGTTCAGTATGCGCCAAACATGGAGTTCCTCCATGTGGTTATTTGTGGAAAGCTCAGTTTCCCCTAGCACAGTACTTCTCAATCCTGGCTGTATATTATAATCCCCTGGGGCTTTCATAATAAACTAATGCCTGGGCCCCACCTCTCAGACACTGTGCTGTAAATACTCAGGGGGAAAATTCAGGCATTAGTATTTTAAAAGCTCACTGGTGGATTCTAATGTGCAGCCCTGCTTGGAAACTACTGGCCTAGCAGTTTAACAAGTAAACTAAGCATTGTTTTAAGCAAGGGAATCAGTAAACATCTAGTAGCAGTGTAATTGCCAAAACCATAATTATTTAATAACCAGTAGGGATAACTGGTTCTTCTGTTTGACCTGTTTCTAGCATTTGACACCATTGACTCCTCCCTTCTCTCTGAAGCTTTTTCCTCACCGAATTTCCCTACTCCCTCTTTCCTCTTCACCTCCTACTGCCCAGCAGGCTCCCTCTCAGTTTTTCAGCAGCATCCTTCACATGCACTTTAAATGCTTAGAGTTTCCTGGGGTCTGTCCTTGGCATGCTTTTCACTTGTTCTAAACCCTCTCTGATTTAACTCCTACTCCGAACTGCCACCACTACCTGTATGCAAGTGTTTTCTAGTCCTGGAGTTTTAGCTCTCCATCTGTCTTGAGGTCTGGGTGTGTAAGTTCCAGCCATTGACCTGGATGTTCTGGGCCACCTAGACTACAGCTGTATGCAGTCTTTCTATTTATCCCTAACTGCCTTATGGCATTTCCTCACTTTTAATGCTTTCTTTAATTCCTTCTTAATCTCGCTCCCAGAGGATCACCTTGCTCCACCATCCCTCCTTCCCAATTATAGGCTCTGAAGTGTGAAATTGACCAATGTCCCCCCATTTCCAACTATCTCTAACCTTATCAAATAAAGGCTCATCTTTACCTTGTTTCTTCTTTTTTCGGAGGAAGAGCTGTGCCATTTGTTTTTCCAAGGCCAACCTCTCTACTTAGGTTCTGGATCCCATCTTGCTGACTCTTTTCATTTAGACATTGAATCAATACTTATTATTTACTATGTGCTAGGTAGGCATTGTACTAGGCAGATAATATAGCAGTGCACAAGACAGACTGAGTCTCTGCTTCTGTGGAGCTCATAGTCTAGTGGAGGAAGATAGAAAAGGTACAGAGTAACAGATAGTTATATGATGTATCAGGTGGTGATAAATGCTAGAAGAAAAATAAAGCCATGTGGGGATTGAGAGAGGGAGTGGGATTGCAGTTTTCTGTGGTGTGGTCAGAACCCTGAATGAAGTGAGGGGCATCTGGGGGTGGAAGGAATGGGAGGCACACAGGCAGGCACATGCTTGGAGCTGGAGGGACAGCTTGGGGGTCAGTGGGGTGGGACAGTGGGCAGAGAAGTAGAAGATAAAATAAACAGTAAAAACAGGGGCAAGCTTATAGCCAGACAAACAATATAAACAATACCCTACTCTAGGAGGATTACATGTTACTTTTGTGTGAGGACTGAATTTTGTTCATTTTTGTGTCCCTGGTACCTCACCCAGTGCCCGGGACATGGTAGGTACTCTGTAAATATTGACTGGAAGCCTGACTGCATTTTGTATTCCTTAATTAACCATGAATACAAAAAATAACAATATAGCCAGATCATGCTGTATTTTATAAGTATTTAGCATATTACCAGGGTAGATTGTGAATATGTATCAAAAATGGACTATTGAGACAGAATTCCTGAGGGAAATACAAAAATATCACCCTATTTCTTTCACTGAAAAAAGACAAATTTGATTTTACCACTATTATTAGACTCCAATAAATATTCATCCTTTATCCCTCTAGGGAGGGTCCCAAGCTCTCTGCAAGTGAAATGAGCACTAAAAGTACCTGGTAAATCACTCCGATTGTTTCTACCCTGTAGCCAGAATGGAGATCTTAGTTGGTTGCTTCTTCTAACAGCTTAAAGATTCAAATAATGGTAGATTTTTTAATCCCCAAAACTAGAGGAGTCAGGGTAAATTGTCCTTGTAACGCCAAACTCCCTGTGAAGAAGGTAATAATAGCCTGCTCTTCCTAACACCCCTCCCTGCCCCACACCCCCACACTCCCGGCAAAGTTCAAAGTCCTAGAGCTCTCAAACAACACTCATTGCTTGTACCAGCCAAATTGCAGATCCCTGCAAGGCAGCAGCTGGGCCTGCTCAATCACCTTGAGAGGTCCAGGATCCCATAAAAGTGTCTCCAGTTAGGGGAGGCATCAATTTCAATGACCAAAGTGCTCAGTCAGGAAAACTCAGAGTGAAAGAGATTACAGGCAGAGCTTCCATTCCTCCAATTAACTCTCCTGGTACTCTGTCCCTGATAGCACCCATGACCCCATCTCCACACTGGCTCCAGGGAAGCCCGGGTTAGGGAATGTGCTTGGCTTGGTATCAATCCATCATGACCAGGCAAACAATACAAACAATACCCTACTCTAGGGGCACCTGGGTGGCTCAGTTGGTTAAGCGTCTGCCTTCAGCTTGGGTCGTGATCCCCAGGGTCCTGGGATTGAGTCCTGCATCCGGCTTCCTGCTCAGCGGGGAGCCTGCTTCTCCCTCTCCCTCTGCTGCTCTCCCTGCTTGTGCTCTGTCTCTTTCTCTGTCTTTCTGTCAAATAAACAAATAAAATCTTTAAACAAACAAACAAACAAACAAACAAACAATACCCTACTCTATATATGGAACACAGAACAATCAAAAGTGCGAGTGGTGACAAATGATGCTACAGACGTGAAGATTGGGCCTTGTGTGTCCTTTTCCTTGAGGATAATTAACTGTTCTTCTTTTTTTTTTAAGATTTATTTATTTTAGAGAGACAGCAAGCACGAGTGGGAGGGACAGAGGGAGAGGAGAGAATCTCAAACAGACTCTGCGCTGTGCACCGAACCCGATGTGAGGCTTGATCTTATGACCCGGAGATCCTGAGCCGAAACCAAGTCAGATGCTTAACCGACTGTGCCACGCAGGTGCCCCGGATAAATAACTATTCTAATTCATAGCTGAAAAAAGGCATGTTACCAAAACAAGTTGCTGATGACCTAAGACAAGGCCAACCTTGCCAAACTCAGTAACCTGAGTGCATCTATCTTTTTCAGGTAAATTAACATAACTGGAGTTAGGATTTCAACTCAAAAGGCAGAGAGATCAGCAATCTACAGTATTATAAAATTTGCACATGACTGTTAGTAGGTGGAGAGCAAATCCTATCTGCAAAAGAAGAAAATGCAGGCGTTTGAGTAAAGTAGCAGTGAGCTTAGCACTTAGGCATGCTGTTAATACGGTATGTTGCAGTGATTTGGTTAAGTCCCTCCACCCCCACCACTTTTCTTTTTTTAACTTAAATCAGTTTCTTAGAGCTAAAAGGCATCCAGTTTAGCAAAAACAGCAGGAAATTGCTTTAGAAAGATATACTTCTTCATCTTAGGAAGTGTGTTTTAAAATCTGAAGTAAATAGGCCATACAGTTCTTCCCTTCCATAGCGAAGGATACAGTGGCCCCATCAGCAATGAGGCCTGAGGTCATCTTGCCTGGGAGCAAGTTTTGAAAGTTCAATGAAAAACCCCTAAATCGAAATTGTAAATTGTAAGGTTGAAACATTCTATTTATTTATTGTCAGAGAGAGGGAACACAAGCAGGGGGAGGGGCAGGCTCCCCGCCAAGCAGGGAGCCTGATGCGGGGCTTGATCCCAGAACCCTGGGATCATGACCTGAGCCAAAGGCAGACGCTTAATGACTGAGCCACCCAGGTGCCCAGGTTAAAACATTCTTAACGTTTTGCGTAACAGGAGTTTGCTGCAGGCAGTCAAAGCAGTCAGTCCCTAACCGGGGGTCAAGGGGTCTTCCCTGTTTCACAGATGGAGAAAGAGAGCATAGAGTTTAGAAAAGCTTAGAGGCATGCCTTGTCACTGCTGAAGACACTCTCCTGGGTAGGGGGTCGGAGGGGGAGGCAGAAAGCCTCTTTCCAGCGAAGAGTCTAGTATGAACTCAAAATAATTTATCTGAAGAAATGAAAGTGCCACTGACATTCAAGAAATAAAAGATCTAGAATACATGCAGAAATCAGGATAACTGGCAAGCAAATGAACCTCAGCCTGGGACTTCTCTAAACGAGTTTTATACAGCCTTCCCAATCCTTGTGAATCTCTTGTTATATAAACCCACTCACTTGATCGACAGAAACAGGGAGAGTCTAGATGTTAGGGGATGGTATTCCCATCAAACAAGCTGCCCTAGCTTTGATTAACACAGTCTGAAGCAATGCTGAGCAACACAAAAAACAAAAACAAAGATTCCCCCCAAACCAGACCAAAACAAAAAAACCAACCAAACATATAAACAATGAAGAATATTTTCTAAAGCAATTAACTGGCCCATCGCTTTCCAGTCTCCCTGGCTCAGAATTGAGAGCTTCAAAAAATTGTGCTGAATAAGGAGGTACCATTGCCTAATCAGGTCTTGCCAATTATTTTGCCTGATTTAACTTTTTTCTACCTCACTACCCCTTTTCCTGTGGCACTGTGGGCTTCACTCCACTTTCCGGCGCCAGCCTGCAGTACAAAGGAGTGTCCAAGCTGCACTGGACAAGTGGATATACTTGTTTCTGAACAAGCTGCACACCACCTTCAGCAAAATTATAGGTCGTTATGATGTCTACAAAGTAGAGACAGTCAGAGTTGCATGTGAGTAGTTATTGATGAATGGACAGTCCCTGAGACATGGAGCAATATTAAATGGCAGTGGAACAAAGTTAGGAATTAATGGAAGCAAATAATTTGTATAAAAATTCTAACTTTTCATCGCTTCTCGGCCTTTTGACTAAGATCAAGTGTAAAAATTCTAACTTTCCTAAGTCATAATCTCCTAGGAAGCAATACTTAGTGGTCTCCATTGTGCCTTTGACTTTTTCATAGTGGGCACCTAGAAAAAGCCTATTGATTTGGCTTGAGAAGCATTTTTATTCAATAATAATGGAAATAAACTGGTTTTATACTTTTTGGGGGGGTCAGACTCTCAGGATGACCTTTAAACCCCCATTTGTTCACATTGGTATTTTCCCTTTCCCCTTACCCAGTGAGAGAAAGAGGTGAATCTTGAAAGATGGTGTAGCAAACATGGAACAATAATTAGATAAAATGGTATCAACAATCATAATTTCTAATTTCAATTTTAATTGTATAAATTGAGACAGGAACAATGAAATGTTTCATTAGCCATCAGGCAAACTGAAAATAGATTTAAAAATATTTATAATTAAAAAATATTTACAATTCATCTATTCAGTTTGTAATTGTTGAGAATCCAATCTGTGCCAGGCACTATGTTAGCTCTGGAGGTTATAAGGGTGAACATGACATACAGGATTTCTACACTTAGGAAATTTACAGTCTAGTGATAAATAGAAAGACTGAGACCAGTAACCACGTTGAAGAGGGAATGATGCTTCTCCCATTTTACCTTCATTACTTGACCTACAGATCATGCAATTCACTGCATGCTTCATTGTGACTCACACAATTCCTTTTATTTCCACTCATTACTGAAAAATACTGCATTATGAAGTTAATGTTGATGAAACTATTGTGCTTGTACAATTCATTGTGTTTCTTTTCATTACTGGAAAACACTGCATTATAGAATTAAAGTTGCTATCATACAAGACTATGTCATCATTTGCTTTGTATTTAATTTTTCTCTGATTGAGCTTCTCTTCCCTATGCCTCTAATTCAGAATCAATGAACAAGTGTTTAGACCCAAACATACTCCCAGTAAATGATGAGGATATTTAACAGATCTATTAATGGGTAAATATAGGACACTACATGCTTAGTAAGCCGGGATGCTGATTTTCAATAATCTGTGTATTTAAAGGATTTTCCTTCATTCACCAAGGGTAAGCTCATTATATAGAAATGTGAGTGAGGTCATTATACTATCTCTGATGGCCACTACTGAAAAAAAAAAAAGAAAATTGAAGTAATCTTTTGGCTAAATTTGAAGTAGCTATTGCTTGGAGTTGATTAAAAAAATGGAATAAGTACTTGGGATTCTAGGTTCTGCTTTGTTATGCTTTAGGAAAGTGCTGATTCATTTAAGTTTTGGTCAAGGTCTGATGTGATGCTGAATCTTCATCCTATGCTATTGTCTGTTTTACTGTTGTTTCACAGTTTGGTTACATGTCAGTGTGAACTTGTATTCTTACAGTATGTATCACCACAGCACCGGACAGCAATGAAAGTCACAAAGTAGAATATAGAATATACATTTACATAAGGGTAGCTTAAAAATGTTAGTTTCTCTCATATCTTTATTAATAAGGATTGACCAATTAGTTATTCAACTTTGAGTTTGGCCAAGGGAATTATTTGGAATGGGGGGCTCAGGGCTAATCAATTCTGCATTATCTCACAGCATGTTAGAGCTGGAATACTAACAGTAAAACCAGCATATATCTAATGCTTAGCCATATGCCAGGCATTGTGCTAAGGGCTTCACATGGATTATTTTATTACAGTAAATATCCTCATAAAATCCCTATGACCTGTATATTACAATCCCCATTTCCCAGATGAGAATTGCTGACGCTCAGTTACTTGCCCAAGCTCACATAGCTAGCAAAAGCCAGAACCCAAATCTCTTTCATTCTAGAGCTCATGCTGCTGGCCATTCACTATGCTAATTCTCATGGCTGGCAGAGACCTTCCAGCTGAAGAACCAGAGGCCCAGGAAAATTAAGTGACTTAACCAAGGTCCCCTTAGTAGCACATTTGGGGCCACGACCCAGATCTCTTCATGTCCTTTCTGCTCATGGTGAAATAGAAGAATTGGGCTGTAGGGGCCACTACATCTTTTCCTCTATCAATGTGCTAAACTCTGAAGTCACCCTGTACTCTTCTTCTCTTATATCCAGTTGGCTAGCAAATACTGTTGATTCCTTTAACACAATGTCTTACATGAGGTAGAGCTCATTTGATAGAATGGTTATGAGTCAGGCTCTGCAGTCAGATTTGAGCTGGTTTTATTTATTTTATTTTTTTTAAATTTTTTATTGTTATGTTAATCACCATATATTACATCATTTGTTTTTGATGTAGTGTCCCATGATTCATTGTTTGTTCATAACACCCAGTGCTCCATGCAGAATGTGCCCTCTTTAATACCCATCACCAGGCTAACCCATCCCCCTACCCTCCTCCCCTCTGGAACCCTCAGTTTGTTTTTCAGAGTCCATCATCTCTCATGGTTTTGAGCTGGTTTTAAATCTTAGCTCTGCCACTTGCCTGCTGGGTAATTTGGGGCAAATTAATCTCTCTGTGCGTCAGTTTTTTTTCATCTTGAAAATAGAAATAATAATGTTGTCTACCTTATAAAATGGTTTTTAGGATTAAAAACATATGGAGAGAAGTCACACCCTGCCTCAGGGAGCACAAAAAGCTTGGTTCTTGTCCTTAAATTTTTCCTATTGAAAACAAAACATCTTTGTGTGTTTGCCAAAGGAATTTTGGTGAAACCAATAGTCGATTGGTATTGTTTTGTTCTGAAGCTTAGGATTTTCTTTCAGCTTGTAAGTCCCTTGTTTTATGCCCTTCTAATTATGGATGTTTGGGTATTTTGTGAGTGTGTTTTATTATTATTTTTAAAAGATTTTATTTATTTATTTGAGAGAAAGAAAGAGAGAGAGTACAAGCAGTGGGGAGGGGCAGAGGAGAGGGAGAAGCAGACTCCCCGCTGGGCAGGGAGCCCAATTTGGGGCTCAATCCCAGGACCCTGGGATCATGACCTGAGCCAAAGGCAGTTGCCTAACCAACTGAGCCACCCAAGTACCCCATGAGTGTGTTTTAAAGTGTGTGTGACCAAATGAACATAAAGCAGGGACTATGAACATTAAAAAAACAAACAAAACTAGAACAATAACAAAAAGGCAAAAGAAAAAATGTGTATGGAGTACTTATGATGCCTGGTACAGCATATGCTCACAATAAATGTTATTATTCACACAACCTTTCCCTTTCTTAGCCTCAGCCCTGGTCTAGACCATCATCTTCCTACATCTGAACAAGAAAAAGTCCCTCAGGGACACCTGGGTGGCTCAGTCAGTTAAGTGTCCAACTCTTGGTTTCAGCTCAGGTCATGATCTCAGGGTTGTGAGATCGAGCCCCGCAAGATCCAGCCCCACATGGGGCTCAGTGCTCAGAGGGGAGTCGGCTTGAAATTCTCTCCCTCCCCTTCTCCCCCTCTGCCACTCCTGCCCTCTTTCCCTCGTTCTCTCTCTCAAATAAATAAATGAAATCTTAAAAAAAAAAGAGTTCCCTCACGAGTCTCCTTGCCCCTGTCTTTTGCACTACTATGAGATGAAACTATACTTTATCATGTTCTCTTTTCAAGAACTTAATGGCATACAGCATTATATCCAAACTCTCCAAGCTTGTGTGCAGTGTCCCCATAACTGAATTCTTTAGCCTTTGCCATGAGTTTCACCAACTATACAGTTTAGGGGCATAGTTCCCACAAGACTGTCCTCACTTCAGACACCAGCCACAAGTTTGGTGGTCCCAGGACCATCCTCTGGCTACATATTTGAGGGTCCCCATAATCACCTCAGTTTTGATAATTTGCTAGGATGACTACAGACCTCAGGAATGTTATACTTAACTATTATAGTTTTATTCCAGCAAAAAGATACAAATTAAAATCAGCCAAGGAAGAGACATATAGAGCAAAGTCCAGGAGGGGTCCAAATGCAGAGTTTCTTGCATTCTCTCCCAATCGAGTCATGTGATAATACATGCAAAGTTTTGCCAGCCAGAGAAGCTACTTGAGCCTTTGGTGTCCAGAGTTTTTACTGGGGCTTGATCACATGCTGCCTGTGTGTTTGACCTTTAGTCTCCAACTACTTGCAGAGGTCAGGCTAATACCTTTAGTCGTCATTCCCTCTGGAGGTCACAGCATATTGCATGCCCTGAGGGCCCATCACAAATCACATCGTTAGATTGTTAGTGGCCAAAGCTTGCAAACAACAAAGACCTACCTATTAGGCAAGATATTCCAAAGGCCTAGAGGTCAACTCCTAGTAGCTGAGGGCAAAGGCCAGACCTCTCTTTGGGTAAGGTTCATTCATCACTGCACAGGATTATTTTCCATTGCTCTTCTGTAGAACATTGTTGGCCAAACAAGGTAATACCCAAACCATCGCACACTTTCCTGAAGTTCTTTTACCTGTAATAGTTCTTCCTTTACTTCCAGTATGCTTAAATGTTATGCTTTTTATGAGGCTCAGCTGAAGTCTCACTTGCCCCCTGAAACTTTGTTTGCCCCAAGGTTTCCTAATCACCCACTTGTCTAACAAGTCGGTTGTTTGCTTTGTTTGGCCCTGTAGTGTGGCTTATATTTATAGACTTCCCTGAGCCTTATATCTCTCTCTAGCCCAAGTGTCTACCACAAAGTCATTGCTTATTAGTAATGATGATAATTTTCCGAGTGTCTAAGGCATTCAATGAAAATTAGGTACCATTATTAGCTGTTTCTCATTGTTTCTGAGTACTTGGGCTCTAATTTAGATAAGTTGCTCCCTAAGTGAGTCATTAGACCCTAGATAATCATTCGAATTGAGCATCAGAATGCTTGCAAGTGAAAAAACAAGTGGTAGATTGACACTTGTGGACCTTAATGTTTCCCCCAAAACAAAATGACCAGAAATGTTTCCCGGAAACAAGAACTCTGTGCTAGACTGGTTTGGCAGTTATTTTTACTGTGGTTTAGTCCTTGTGACCCCTGGTGGGTAAGGACCTAGAAGAGATGGACAAACCCCATTCAGAGAGCCCTTTTGAAAAATAATTGATGTTTTAAATGCCAATGCTTTAATTTAAATTAAATTAATTCTAAATTAATTAATTAATCAATTAATCCCCAAATCCCAGGATTTTGTACTTAGTTAGGCAGTATTACTGTCTGCTGTGTAGACAGATGAAGTTTTTTTTTTGCTGCTGGGCAGACAAATTCCCTCACCCCAACCAAAACACAAAAGGCTTTACCAAAATGTCTGAGTTACTGGCTCTATTCAGATATGGACTCAGTGTGTTTTTTGTTTAGACCATGCCTCGATTGTCATGACAACCATAGGTGTGTGTGCATGTGTGTCTGCTGAATGGTATCTGGAAGCAGCACCTTCAGCATCCAGGCAGGAATAAAGTGGGTGTGCTGAGCAGAGAGTGTCTCCCTACCCATTCAAACAACGTTAGAAAAGGTTAAAAACATCGTTTAGCATCACCTCTTAAATGAAAATTCCAAACAATCAGATATTCTCTCCAGCAGAGCAGAGCAGAGCAGTCATACATTAAAGGTCAATGTCTAAGTGTCTAAGTTCTCATTCTTTATTATATCGATGCCCATTACAATTCTACCATGTTCTGATCCTGCTGACCCCTCTTTATCAACCTTCTCTCCTCCAACTTCTCCATCCTCATCTCTTGGAGGAATTGCTAACGCCATGGATCACCACTCTTGGGGAACCACTTACAGATTATACCATTTAAAGCTTTTGAGATTTTTGTCACATTTCTCTAAAGAAGGTTAGCTTTTTCAAGAGAGGTCATTCATCTTTGATCCAGGAAATCCACTTTGTTCACATTGAACCTAGGACTTGATCTTTATGTATTTTCTATATCTTTGGAAGCTCCACTGGCTCTTCCAAGCTATTGGGCTGTTATTCCATAAGTACCCTTCTGACTGTATAAATGGTCTTGTGGAAGTTGAAGAATTAACATTTGATGTATTATTTCATTTTTTTTCTTGTGGCCCTCAGTAACTTTGGCCCAGAGTTCCTATTCTTGGTATGAAAGGCAGATATAAGAAATTGACTCAAACATGGCTGTTTGACCGAAACTGTTTCTCTTGTTTGCCATGAAACCGAATATGAGAGGACAAGGCTATTTCAGAAAGACAAAGAAAACAATGCTACCCGAACATAGGAAGTGTTAAACATCAGCTGCCAAGAGGCAAGCTATTCACATTATGGACCAGAAATATTTATTGGATAAGTTTATGTCCAGACCACCCAAGCTTGGTGACTTTTGCTCTTAAGAACCCATTCCTGGGAGTTTTTCTGGACCCTGTGCATAAACTTTCCAAGCTGCGAGGAGGAAGTTCCAGGTAAAGGTTTGGAATGGCAAGCCTCTACTAGCAGCCTTAAAAACTTAGTCTGCTTTAGTTAACTCAAGTTAACTAAAGTTTGTCATTAATCTGTGTGTTTTCAGAGATGGTGTTATCTGGGGTACCTAAGCCCAGTGGGCTCCTCCACACTGGGGAAGTAGTAAGCATGGCCCTGGACCTGGCTGCTATGTGCAAGACCTTCGAGATTCCACACAAGCCCAACGTCCAGCTGAAAATCTGTGCTGGGATCCACTCAGGTAAGGCAAGATAGGATGTGTGAAGACCCTACCCTGCACTTTTTCCCATACCCCATTATGCATCAGTTTTCAGGGGAGACAATGTGACCCCATCTATGCAGGCAAAAAAAAAAAAAAGAGTGAGTATTTAAATTCCATGATTGTAATGTTAACATTCTGCCAAATATTTCCCTTGGAAATGAAAGCAAGGGAAGAAGATGAATATTAATAAGCACCATTTATTATGTGGCAGGTATAATGCCAGGCAGTCATACGTATGATCTCATTTGACTCAGACTGAAAGATTATTATTTGCTTTTTACTTCTTTTAATTGAGGTTAAACATACATATAGTAAAGTACATTAATGTTAATTGCATAGTTTGATGAATTTTTATTTATGAATGCATTCATGAGACCCGCTCCCAGATGAAGATAGAGAACAGTTGAAGCACCCTAAGACTCGATCATATTCTTCTCCCACCTCTCCCTTCCTGGGCCTGTCAATACCACTGCTAGAGGTAACCACTCATCTGACTTTTATCTCCCTAGATTAGTTTTGACTGTATTTGAATTTATGTATTCTTGTGTTCCAAATGCACGTATTCCCATCCCCATTTCCGTAGTGTAGTGGTTATAACGTTTGCCTCACACGTATTCCCATCTCCTATGTGTTGTTGCATGTAGCTGTTAAAGATTATTTTTTAAAGAAAATCAAATACCCTTAAGGCTGCAGGGAAGCATTTTGCATCATCATAGTGATTTGATCGATCTTGTCTGCTGGGGCAATCAACCAGATGGACTGCTTAGAAGAAGCCAAATAGCTCTTGTACATTTACATATTTAGTATATCAGAAGACATAGTACCCAAAACGACAACTGAGTACTGCATGCAGAGAGAAGTTATGTAAATCTTGGTCATTCAAACTGTAATTATATTCATTTATTCTGGGTTCCAGTTATTTAGAGAGGTGATTCTTACCAAACCCTAATTTGAAAATGGGAATACATGCATTTGGGGCAAAATTTAAAGGCTACAACACAAAAAGCTTGTAGGCAAATGTTAACAACAGAGTTATTTACAATAACCCCGAAACGGAAACCACCCGAATATCCATCAATTGGCGAATGGATCAATGAATCGTGTTACATCCATACTACGGATTGTTACGCAACAATAAAAAGGAATGAAGTATTGGTACATGCGATAACATGGATGAATTTAAAAAAAAATACTAAGCGTAAAGGTCGAATGCTACATACCGTATGGTTTCATTTGTATGACGTTCTAGAAAACACAGAACAATTATGACTGAGAGCAGACGAGTGGTGGCCCGGGATCCTGGTGGAGGAGGGGGTTGACTGTGAAGGAGCAAAAGGGGTATTCTTAGGGGGCTATAGTGGTTGTATATCTTGCTTTGGTGGTTACATGATTACGTTATTATATACGTTACCTAAATTCATGGGTAAATTTTAGTGTATGTCAATCACACCTCAGTAACGCTGTAAAAACTTCTAAGCATACAAAACGGTATAAACAATGCAAACAACATCTCCCTCCCACACCTCTTAGCCTCTTCGTCCCCTAGTCGGTGTAGCCCCACCTCCCCAACCCTGTTTACCTTTTGTAGTAGTTCTTTAGATTTATATAACGGGCTCCTGAATAGTTTGAAAACTAGGCTAAGAATACCAGAATTCAGATGTCAAAGTTTGATAATAACTGACATCGTAACAGGTTCCCAATATTATTTGACCATATGCTCGGAAGAGTTCAGTCTCTTTCTTGGTGTCCCTTACTGAATGCTTGCTATGGACAAGCCACTTTTTGCAAGGCTTCTCACTCCATTGTCAGCACAACCCCCTGAAATGTGGATTAATAGCCATGTTTGATAAATGAGGAAACTGAAGCCTAGACACATGAGGTAAAAATGTTACCAGCTAGTAAATGCACGAGGTTACCTGGCCAGTAAGGGGCACAGCTGGGGTCCAAGTCCAAATCTGTCCTGGGCAAACACGAAGTTCACGATCCATAATGCACGGAGCTATGCTGTTGTCTTGATTTGGAAGGGAGGGATGGGGGGAGGAACTGCTGGGTCAACAGAGCAGCCTGTGTGACCTCCTTTCTAAATCCTGGTAGTTGTTTCAGCCCCAAACTTAGAACAGCTTGCCTCTTCTACCCGTACTCCACTCCCCTTCAGAGTCTTTGATTAGTACTAGTTCTCAAAACAGAAATATTCTAGTTGAGTCTTATTGTATGAAATTCCTTGGGGCCTCAGCTGTTTTCATCTTTGTTTCATTTTCAGTGAAAATTCTACTGCAAGAAATAAAGGTCTTACTTGTGTGTGAAGTGCCCTTTTTCAGTCTACATTAAAACTTTATCAAATTTGTTTTCCCTACTCTCTCTGCAGCAGGAATAGGGAAAGCTCAATAATGAAAAAGCCCTTCTGTTCCAAGGAGCACCTTCTCCTTAAAATAGTACCCTCAAGGGACATGGGCAGGCAGACACACTTACATTGGCCAAAAGATCAGCTGAAAGAGTTTTAGCAAAACAAACAAATCTTCTGAGCCCTACGGGTCATACCTGCCCTATTGCTTTTGTCTCTCTTCGGTTGAGTCTGGCAAAGACAGGGTCAGATATTGGCACAATATTGGAAATGTCTTCAATTTGTAAAGAAAAAGGAAGGAATACAATGAGACTGCCATTGCCAAAAACATTCCAATGCTCTTTTAAATTCTCTGGTGTTGTGCTGAACTGTTCTCCCCTGCCCTCTTCAGTCAGTGGTCTGGCCTCACTCGGAAAGCAGTGAGCTACAGTACAATGTCAACTCCAGGAAATTTGTGTCACAATTTCTATAGCTAGTTGAGCATCCATTCTGAATGTGCTTTTGTTCATCAGTGGGTGTGTGGGACGAGCAGACAGCTGGAATATTTTCCAAATGCAGAGTTAAATCTGTACTGTCAAAGAGTGCCAGCAGCTTCGTGTTGTTGAGATTAAGGGTCCACCAGCCTCCCCAGCTTCCACGCTCCATGAGCAGGGACAGTGTTGCAGTTGCTGTTGTATCCCTGCACGTAGAAGGTGCCCTAGCTCTCTGCCCTGCACGTAGAAGGTGCCCCCAAAAAGAGCAGAGCTGAAACAGATGACAGAGCCATCGCCAGAGTGGAAGAGTCCTCCTCTATGGGCTGGGCAGGAAAGGAAGGAGGCCGGGTGAGGCTAGGACAACCTGGGGAGTGTTTGCCCCTTTTCAACGTGGCAGCAACCACTTAAGTCATCTGATGGATGACGTGTGGTCCTAGCATTTCCAGATTTCAAGTTTTCAAGAGAATTCCGGAGTCTAGATTTTTATGTGAAATTTCTTCAATTTTGTTATACTATTTAGGCAAAATATTTGTCTGCCAGCTGGATTGGACTTACAGGTTGCCAGTTTGGACTCCTTTTCTAAGCATTTAAAGGATCTAAAGGTTTATTTTGGTTAAAAACCAAAAGCTTATTTCATAGAATAACCTAAGATAAGTTTTAATCACATTTCCCTCAAGTGGTAGTGTTTGACTAGAATTGGGGCTTGGTACCAGGAACTCACATACTGATGTGGCCCCATTTATTTAACCTACATATTTTCCTTAGTGCTCCACCCTTTCCTTCTCTTCCCTTTCCTCCCTACTAGGACAATGAACTCTGGCTTGCTCTGAGACCCTTAGGGTTTAGTTCCTACCCCAGAGGTGACTGGAAGCCTGGAGTCCATCACAGGCATAGCTTGGCCCACATTATGTTTTTTCCTGCTCCCTTGGCCTCCCCTCTCTGATGGATCCTCCTTACCAGCATTTAAACATGCTCATGTCTCTCTACATTTAAAACAAAGTAGAACAACCCTCCATCAACCCCACATTCCTACCCAGCTATGGTCTAAACTCTTTACATCTTTCATTGTCAATCTTCTTGGAGGATTGTGTATACCTGCTACCTCCACATCCTTCCTCTGCTGGCCCCTGCAATTTGACGTTCATCCCTGTCACACCTCTGATATGAATTTTGCCAAAGTCATCAGGGATTGCCAATGATATTTCCTAGTCCTCCCGGTCTTGATCTTTCAGTAGCATTGACTTTGCTGATTGAGTCTTCCTTCCTCATTTACCTGGTTTTCCTTTGACTTCCCTGATTGCTCTTTCTCAGGCTCCCCTAGGTGCTTCTTCTTTTGGGGGCTTAATATTGATGACTCTTAGAGTTCTACTCTAAGCCTCCTTCTCTTCTAACTCTACATACCTCCATGGATGATCTCAACTACTCCCACGGCTTATGCTGTGACCTATATGCTAGAGGCTCTGATGGCTTTATCACTAGCTCAGATTTCTCTTCTGAACTCTAGGGGGATTATCCCACTCTCTCAGGCACCTGCACCCCAACATGTCCAATCCTGAATCCCATACTCTTTCTCTTTCAGCTCTTCTTCCTCTGGTTTTCAGAGAATGGCACCCTTATCTACCTGGTGCCCCAAGTCAGAGACTTGAAAATCATTCTTGACCTCTCCTTCTCCTTCACATCCCTCTCCTATCCGTCACCAGCTCCTGTGGCTCTATCTCCCAACTATCTTTCAGATCTGTCCCCTTTTCCCCATCCTGATAAGACTCTGGGGCAGGTCACTATCATCTCTTGCCCAGATTATAGTAACAACCTCCAAGTGGGATCCCCTGCCTCTGGTTTGTCTATCCCTCCCCACCACTCCTTCATTCACACTCTAAGTAGGCTGACCTTTATTTTCTTTTTAATTATATAAACTTTGTATCAGAGCGATCTTTACAAAATCAGATCTCACTCTTCTATTTAAAACCCTATGCTGGCTCTCCTAACATGGCTTACAAGGCCTCTAATGGTCTAGTTGGGGACTAGCCCTGCCCCCCCAATACCATGCCCACCCATACTAATCTCCTCTTAGTTTCTGCTTTCTTAGTACTCCAGGCCATTGCTCCTCTTCCTCTGTTCAACACACTCCCAGCCCTTTACCTGGCTGGCTTCTTCTCATCCTCTAGACTAGGAGAGTTCTCTGATGTGAGGTGTCCTCCCTGACCTTCCTTGTCACATTGCTCTCTCCACATGGCACATCCTCACAGTGTTGTAATAGCTGTTTAATTGTCCATTTTCCTCCAAGATTACAAGCTTCAAGGAAGGGAGAACCATGTCTTCTTTGTTCATTTTTAAAAATCTTCTTTCTACAGTAGATGCTTGGCCCATCATAGAGTAGAATAAGTGTTTGATGTGTGTGTGTGTGTGTGTGTGTGTGTGTGTGTTTGTGCATTAACAAATGAATTCCCAAGAACTCTTGAGGGATATTCTCAGATAAATGTTCAGTGGTGTATGGGAGCAGGCTTGTATCGATTCCTGAAAACCAAATGTACTTTTGGTGATGCCATGTTGGTAGCTTGAAGTCAATCATGGTGGATGTATTTACACCATGGAAATTGGTAACCATTACAAATCAGGGCTCTCCTCTCCTCCTTACCCTTTCCCTAATGGGCTTACTGACACACTGCTATATATATATATATTGCTTTAGAGAACTATCTAGAGAAGCTAGAACCCCTCAGCAATGTCTTGGAAGTGATTCATTGTCCTAAGTATACAATTTGAGAACCTAATAACAACAACAACAACAACAACAACAACTACCATTTAATGACCTCTATAGTACTATGTGCCAAACCCTGTGCTTAATGCTTTACATACTCAATCTTGTTTAATCTTTGTAACAAAGCAGGCAAAGTAGATATTATTAGCCACTGTATGGAAGAGGACACTGAAAGTGAGATTCATCCACTCAGCTGGCAAGTACAGATGGAGTTGGATTTCAGAGCTGACCACTGAGCCAGTGATCTTAACTCCACTCTGCTCAGCCTTTCACAGCTGGTGTGTGGAGCTTCAATTCCTACTTCTCACCCTCATTTCTCCAAAGCTGTCCCTGGGTTTTTGGCTGAATCTCACAGCTAATCCTCTAGTTGACTGGAAAAAACAACCACCACCCATGGGTAATCATCTTGCCTTAGGCCAACTGAAATCTTGACAGGCATTTCATCCAAGATTGAGAAATAACCAGGGTTGTAAGAACTGGGTGTCAGCAACAGTGATATTTTGAATCGAGGCAGTGATTTTAGTTTCTTGATGACATAATGGTGGAAATTGTTCTTAAATAGAATTTTTCCACCTGCTGGGATAATATGGTCAGTAACTGTACTCAGGGTTTAAGTGATTTGGGGAAGGTGCCCGGCAACCATCAACATATGACTTGAAGCCATCTCCCCAGCATCCCTTCACAACAATACTCTAATATTTGGTGGTCCTAGAATGCTTTTTATGTGGAATCTAGATAATGTCCATAAACAAAAGCCTGTCTATTTGCGAGGCTCCCTGAAGAGGGCAATGGGCAAACTGGTTGCTGCCAATGCTGCTCCGTAATCACAGCACAGACCTTGTCATTGCTTGAAACTGCTCCTTTTTTGAAATCCCATTAGTGTCCATGTGCTTGCATCCCTCCTCTCTCCCCTCGCTAAATCTGTTCGTTCTTCAGCTGCATTAAGGCTCCTGTTTAACTGTTCCAGTCTAACTAGCTTTCCTGGCTTACTTTCTGACACAGCCTTGGATCCGTGGTTAATCTCTGTAATGGTTTCTTATTGAAAATTCTCAACTACCTGGATTTTCCTCTGCACTTGCTCTACAGTTCATGTCTTTGTTAGTCTAAGAGTCCCCAGTCTCTTCGGCACAGTGGAGACTCTTACATAATCTTGCCCAATGACAGTGGCTCCCCTGAAAGAGCTGGTTTCCAGCATCTTCTGAGGCTTCCAGTGCTACCCTCTAGGTCTTTTATTTTCCCAGGTGTCTTCCTTTCCAAATTCCCTTTGTTGGCTGCTTCTGACCTCCCATCTCTCCTTTGAGCCCCATCCCGTGCCCTTTAATCACTGCAGGTGGGACTAGGGTCTTTCCTTTTTCAGAGACAATAGAAGTCCTTAGGTGTGAATTCTCCCTTTCACGTTTAAACTTGTCTATAAAAGTATTTCTTTCCTTCTTTCCTGTTTTAAAAAAGAGCTGACCTTTTACCCTTATAAAGCTGATTCCTTCCCCTGCCCCATTTAGTTTTCTTAATTGTTTAAAAACGTAAATGTGATGATGTCATTTCTTTGTCTGACCAGACATCCTGATTTCCTGGTCAACAGTATTTTTTAAAAGCCACCGAGGTGATTTGCTTACCTCTTTTGTGGCACCTCATTCTGTTCTCTCCCGTGCTCTCCACCTTGACCCCTATCCTGCAGTCTTCACCAAGTCTGCCTCTTTCCCATACTTCAGTTTCAGTTTAAATGTCACTATTTGTGGGAGGTTGTTTTCTGTCCCAGCGCCCCATTTGCTTCCCTCATCACACATACTATGGTTTATGTTGTTGGTCTGTTTCCTTGTTTTTGACCTGTCTCTGTATTGCTAGACTGGAAGCTTCCTGGGGTGAGAGCCCCATCTCTGTAGTTCACCACTGAGTCCCTAATGCCAAGCAGATTCTGACATGTAAGCATTCACCAAGGACTTGAGGAATTAATAATAGATAAGGAATTGCTTCTGATCCTGCCTTCTTCCTATGGGAATGTGTGCCATTGATTTTCTTTTCTTTCTAGGATCTTCAGGTTTTCTTCACTAATTCATTTTCTCAGTATAAAAACATACTCAAAACTTTCCCATACAAAATCAAGCATGTATAGGAAACTTCTCTTGGCGCCCCTCTTTACTTAACTTTAGTCTTGCCTTTTTTCTTCTATGAAGGGAAGAAATTTAGCCTGAGGTTAGAAAGTTGGGGTCTGAAATCAGATTACCTGATCAACAAACATCAAATCCTGATGTTGTTACCACTAGATTTGAGTTTTTAGGCAAGTTCCTTCTCTTCCTTATGCCTCATTTTCCTTATCCATCAAATGGAGATAGTAATAGTACTTTCCTCAAGGAGTTGCTATAAGGTTTAAGTGAGGTACTGTATGTAAATGATGCCTGGGTTCTAGTAAGCATTCTATAAATATTAACCATTATTATTACAACACTGGATTCGTTAGAGACATCTGCATTGACTCTTTCTACCATCTCCAACTTTCTGGAACCCTCAACCCATTTATTTTTTTTATTTTTTTTTCCTGCACCTAGCTCTTTATTTTTATAAATACAATTTTGCATAGACAATTATTTTTTAACAGACGTTCTTGTCTTGTTGGGGATATATGTGTCCTAGCATTTAAGGATCAGAAAACTGTGAAACAGTAGCTTCAGGCCATTCTGGACATCGGACCATGTCCCAAACTGCGACGTCTGACTGAGGCCATGTCTGCTAAGGTCAGAAGACAATCCGTAGCCAGCCAAGAACCCCAGACTTGGGGGGCTGACTTTGTCATTGAAGACCATCAGTTCCAAGGCCTGGGCATGCTGATTGAATATTCTATTGGCAGTAAGGTTGAGAACCTACCACTCACTGTTAGATTTAGTTGTATTGTCTCTGGACAAAATGATGGTGATATTCATAAAATTATTTTCAGACAAAAGTTGCTTTATAGGTTTTGAGTTCGAATCACTAGGTGCTTTCACATAATATGGGTAGATCTTCTCTATAGTCACTGGTGTTCTTGAACTTTCTGTGTTGTTGCCGGCTATCATTTTAGCTATATTCTTATGTGTAGTATTTTTAAGAGGAAAAGAAAGCTTATCCGTTGCTATTTCTGCTTTTGCGCCCAGACTCATGTTTCTCTGAATACTCCATGAAAAAACAACAGAGAAGCTACTATTGGGGTCCATGAGTTCCTCCATCATTTTCTGCTTACTGGGAGGGCTGATGGTCCACAAAGAATTTGAATTTCCTTCCAGTTCTGCTACTGTTATGTCTTCTTTTTCATAATTTTCCAGAAATTGCATAGCACCAGTGTCCCTAGAGAAAGCTTTCATAAATTTATTAAACTTTGGCTGATCCATAACTTTCAACTGGCTTTGCTGGGCACTCATTGTGAAAATGGGCTGATACCCTCCCAGGGTAATTGTGACCGAGACGTCCAGGGGCTGGTTGATGACCCCCGCCACAGATTTGATCAAGGACATGAAGAGAAGGGGAAACCAGACGATGCAGATGAGCAGAACGATGATCATGCCTCCCATGCCGTACTTCACCACTTTCTTCTTCTTCTGCCCCCGGGGCTGCAGGTATCTTTTTTCAGACTCCCGCCAACACTTCAGGATGAATATGTGAGCATAGATGTCCTCCACACAGATCCAGCTGGAGAGGCTCAAGGTCGTGTCTGTCCATACCCAGTCCATCACAGCCCTCAGCTCAGTCAAAAAGGGAACGAGGCAGAACCCTTGAAACAAGAAGAGGTTGACATAATTGTAGCTCTTGGTGAGGAAGTTTCCAAGGACTCACGTTGGATAGCCACAACGGATTTGGTAGGCAGACAACCCAAAGTAAACACATTTCACAAAGTACCAAAGCTGAGCAACCAGGTTCTGGCTGAACTTCCTTCCAGAAAGTGGTCGCTTTTCTGTTCAGAGCGTTGTTGCTCTTCCTTTCTTCGATCTCCTGTTGAGTTCGTAGGTGTTCAGAATGGTTTGATCCCTATTCAGCTGAATTCCTGAGACCAGACGAAATCCAGGTCTCCTACTCCTCCGCCATCTTGCTCCGTCCCCCTCAACCCTCAACCCATTTAAATTATTCTTTGTCCTGCAGCATTATCCAATTCTCACTTCACTTGATCTGGTTGAGGCTTGTGACTATTGACCATTGCCACCATCTTTCCCCTTTCCCGGCTTACAACTCGCATTTCCTTATTCCCACTTTTCTGGCTGCCCCTTCCCAGGTCTTCTTCACTTGTTCCTTCTCCTCTATTAGCTCCAGAGCTTTGTCCTCAATCTTCTTGTCTTTTCACTTTTTCCATTGTCTGTGGGCAGCTTCACTCACTTCCATAGTTTACAAACAACTCTTTGCTGATGAAAGCTTTCACATCATGATCTTTACCCCCAACCTCTCTCCTGAGCTACAGACCAATATTGATAATTGTCCCTGAGTTGACTCCATTTGTATGTCCTACATGGACATCAGATTCCACATATCTAAACCAAACACCTTAACTTCTTAGCACCGTCTCCTTCAATTTCTATCTCAATTGATTACATACTTCCTGTTAGATGTTTGCTATCTGAATCATAGAGCAAATCCTCTGAGTGCTAAGCAAATGGCTGGCTGCCTTCCTTCCTTCCTTCCAATCTCCCACCTTCTCTCCCTCCCCCTGCCCTGTGTCTGTCTTTCTTTCGTTCATTCTTTCTTTCTTTCTCTCTTTTCTTTTCTTTCCTCTCTCCCTCCCTGCCTCTTTCTTTCTTCCCCTTTCTTCCT
>NW_027397104.1:3627741-3733143 GCF_003265705.2 Callorhinus ursinus
TCCTTCCTTCCTTCCTTCCTTCCTTCCTTCCTTCCTTCCTTCCTTCCCTTTTTAACATGGGGCTTGAACTCATGACCCTGAGATCAAGACCTGAGCTGAGATCAAGAGTCAGATGCTTAACTGACTGAGGCACCCCTGGCACCCCAGTATTTCTTTCAGGAACAAAGGAATAAGAATTGAAAGCTGATTAATCCCCCCACCCCAAATTAAGCATAGTATTGTACAATGGAAAGAAAACAGGCGTTGGAATTAAACAGACACTAGTTTGAATCTTAGCTTTAACCTTTACTAGCTGTGTGACTTAAAATGGGGATGATAGTGCTTACGTCTGAAGGTTAAGATCAAATAAAATGAGAATGCAAAGCACTTGACACATAGTAGATAACATTAAGTAGTAGCACCATGTTTTCTTACCTTAGACTTACAACTTGATTCACAGACTTCTAGATTTTAAATCCATACATTTTCTCTGATGAGAAAATGATGAGAAAAATGATGAGAAAAACCATCCAGTGGTTGATGGAGTTGTTGGGACCAAAATACCTAGATATTGTCTATTTGGATACAACTGTGAACACAACCTCTTGAATGGAGTCAACCAGCCAAAGTTAAATGCGCCCATTGGCACATTTTCCGAAGGACTAGTTAGTGTGTTTTCCTATACATCAAGTTACACGGTAATTCCTTTGCCTGCTGCCTTCTAAGAAAACTCTTTGAAATACTTTCCTTTTAACTTTACATGTCAAATCTAAATGGGTCTAATTCAGGGCATTGATGTCACAACTGCTCAGATGAGAACCAGTATAGCTTGATGAGGATAGGTGGGACTTGAGGGATGGAGAATGGAACTGGGGTGCTGTACAGAAGACAATGCAAGTTGGATGGAAAATTTGTGAAATATAAGTGTTGTTTTAGTGAGCTGATTGTGATCTGTATGTTTTTGTTGGTTTTAAAGGTAGTAGGGTCCTAAACATTTCCAGGTATGTTTTATTTGAGTTCAATGCCAAGGGTATTTGCATATCAACCCAAGTGAACTTCCAGTGAGTACAAAGTTGTCCTGGTGATAGGGTTGGGATGGGGTAGATGTCTGAGCAAGGCTGAATGTGGTGCTTTTTTGCCTATGTTGGGATGATTTCTTTACAGTTTCTATAATAGCTGGTCACAGGAAGTAGAAAACATGGGTCTGTAATGTTCAGTACTGTAATAACCCCTAGGCATTCACTTCTAGCTCCTTATTTTATAAGAGAACCTGCAGTCCCTGAGTCACTACAAGTGCAAAGTCATTGCCAATGGAGAAATGATGGGTTAGCATAGGTTATTGTGAATCAAAAGTGTCAAAGAAAATTGTACCAGATGGAGTCAGACAGACAAAGAAGACTTTATTCCAGACTATTGCAATAGTGGAGAGAGATTGAACTCAACTCTGCTGAAATAAAAGGTTTTGGGAGAGTTTTTAGTGCTGGGGTAAGCTAATATAGGAGTATTGAGGATGTTGTGAGGGAGGTTGGTTCAATGTGATGGTGTTTGCCAATTGGTGTTCAAGGAAGTTAGGCTCCTTGGGACTTTCCTGGGTTGTATAAGTGGCAAGAGGCTGGGAGAAGATGTACATCTTCTCAGAGAAAGAATTTATAATTGCAAGTTTCTAAAGTAAATGCTTTAAGAAAAGGGAGGTCAGAAGGAAGCCTATCTAAAATTTAATCAAGCTGAGGGGAAGTTTAGTTAAGGCCAACTTGGTAAAAAGCCAAACACCAATTGGAAACTTTCCAGTTGGAGTGTTATGATGCATTATCACCCAGGTTATTTCAGTTTCTAAGAAAAAAATACTCAAGGGCCTATGTTCTTTTCCAAACCACTTTCCTTTATTAATGGAGGCTCTTTAAAGGTAAAAGACTCTGGCAAAAGATTAGAATTCTACTAAAAGCCTTCTCTTCAATCCTCTACTGGGTTAGTAAAAGCTCAAAATAAAGCCTTCCTTTTAGGAAAATGTATTCTCTGCTCTATGTAGACAGTAACATTTAAGCTACCCCATTTTCTACTTCTTATGACTTATCTTTCTGGAGGGAGTAATTTAGGATTTAGGATGATATTATTGAAGTGTTTAATGCATTGACTTTTGGGTCTTGGCTTTGCAATTTATAAGCTGTGTTCTCTTGGGCATGCATTTAACATCCTTAGCCTCAGCCTTTATAGATTAGTTACCTAATCTATAAAATGGGAGGAAAGTCTATTTACCTCTTAGAGATGCTATTAAAATCTTAGCACATAGTGCCAACAAAAGATAATAATTATTAATATTTTACACAGATGTAATGGGACTTCAAAAGAGAATTTTAATGTAAAAATAAAAAACAGTAAGTGCTGTTTCAAGTTTATTATCTGTTTTATGGAAAGTAATACACTTTTCATTATTTTTGTTCATTCATGATTGGGTTGTACAATTAACACAATTATTCAGGGACCAGTTATTCTGGTTGGCATTATCCAAATTTTGCTTTTCTTCCAGCTTAATGAAACTTAATCAGGTAGGCAGGATAATAAAAACATGAGTTGGGGGCTCCTGGGTAGCTCAGTCTGTTGAACATCTGCCTTCAGCTCAGGTCATGATCCCAGGGTCCTGGGATTGAGTCCCCTATCAGGCTCCCTGCTCAGTGGGGAGTCTGCTTCTCCCTCTGCCTCCCACCCCCCCACCCATGGTCTCTCTATCACAAAAATAAATAAATAAAATCTTAAAAAAAAAGAAACATGAGTTGGGGCCACTCAGTATTATAACTTGTTATCAGGGTTTAGGGTTGACAGTGTCAGAGGAAAACAGTGATGTCTAGATCCTACTGACTGAGAAGAACCATTTCTGAGCCAGGAGGACTCCTTTGTCTCATAGCTCAAGGTTTAGATCGGGTGAGGGCATGGTGCGGCCTCCTTGGACCCTTTCCCCCTGTCCAGGATCCTAAGACTCTCTAGGTAAGAGAAGATCCAAAAAGACTACAAAGGAGAACAGAATCCTATTTTGTAAAGCCTAGATCAGTCTGGCCTCAGTATCCTCTCCATGGCTCCTCTACGTTCTCCGTTTTTTTGTTTTGGTTATGAGGACCAAGGATAAGTGTGGGCCTGATAAGTGGGAGGCAGCTTCTGGCGTTATCTGACTACTCTGTACAGTGGGAGAGAAGGTGGTGGTGGGGGGGCGGAAATAATCTGTGAGAAATCTAGAAGAGGGGTCACTTCCCATCCCCTTTGGTTTAACCATCCAAAGTTCCAACCTCTACTGACTGCTGTGGCCCAGTTTGGAGCACTTAAGTCAGAGCTCCTCCTTGGTGATATGTGTGTAGAAGGTGGTGTGTGTGTGTGTGTGTGTGTGTGTGTGTGTGTGTGTGTGTGTAGATATGGGGGAGGGTGCTTGGGCTTTCTTTAGACCCTCTCACCTCCAAGTGTGGGGTCATTCTACTAGGTGGGGGTGATTCTACTAGCTGATTTTAGATGAGGAACTTCTTTCTTTTAGTTCTCTTGCAGCCCTTCTGATTAGGTCAAGGAGGAAGAGGTTTTGGTACTGGGATGCTTTTAACTCTATAAATCTTACTACTCTTCATTAAAACAATTAAATAAATCCATTTAAAGAAAAATGTTCACTCAATAATAGTATATAGGTTGTGACAAAAAATCATGACTTGGGATGCACCTGATAAGGTAAATTCCCAACATTTTGTATGTAAGGAATGGTTAGATGAGAGTGTGGGGTTTTTAGGGGATTTTATATCTTTATTCTTGCTCTGATCACCTACCTCAGGTAGTCAAAAGCTGGCTGCTGGAGGGAGGTATGTGATGAGAAAAGGGCAGGTATTCCTGGATAAGTGTCCAAGAAGAATAGACATCGACTCTTCTCTAGAATAGGCAAGGTTTTCCCAGGTCAGTAGCCCCTGCCACATAACTACCATGGGCAAAGCTAATCAGGTGTAGGATATTATGTGAAGCACTTCAGGTTGTTTGCTAAGATGTGCCCTGAGGCACCTCTTCAGTGGGTGATTCTTGGAGTTGAATTTCCATGGTCATGCTTTAGAGTTGCTTGATTTTTCAGGGCAAAGCAAAAGCAGGGGATGTTGACTGGGTTTATATAACTGTGTTCCTTCCCCTTCTGTCCTTCACCTCTGAACATCCGCTGTCATTCAGGTGCATACCAACCCCAGGAACAAACTGGAGTCTATATACTGGTGTGCTGTGGGAATTTTCAAGTGAAGGTAGCTGTCAGTTACCTGTATCGGTGGAGATATGCGGGTAAGAGGAGCATTGCAAGGAAACTAGTCATTAAAACTCCGCTAGTGACTGCTCTTGGTAAACTCACTGGTAGAATTTGCAACATTGCACATGCTATCCCTGCCACAGGGGAAAAAGTCCCAAACAAACTTGGAAATCCTTTAACTTTTGATTAAGATATTAACAGATGTAGGTGTTTGGATTGAGCATCTGCTTAAAGACCACACATGTTTCTTTGGCTCATAAAATAGATGTTTTCTTCACTCCTGACCATTATGAGCTGATCAGACCTTTTTTGGGACACTCCTTCTTTGGGGTTAAGTTGAGGAGGGTGAGATATCTTTGGCAAAATTGTGAAACAGGCCAAGTATATCTGGGTTTTCTCACATTTTCTTTCCAGATCCTTTCCTCTGATTTCAACATCCTTCTCTTTCCTAGCCACTGGACTCAGTCATCTCCTATTGCCTGCAGTTCCTTTTTATAATAAGAAAAGTCCATTCATGAACTCATTCCCACTGAGATACTCTCAGGATACTTCCCTTCAATGGAGTATTTTATTTTAAAAGAGAATTGATTCCTAGAAAAGGCAATGAAACTAATTGTATTAAGGTAATTGAAATTGGTTTAGACATGGTTATACCTAGGACAGAAGGTGGGGCTAGCTTAAGGGGAGTTAGATTTTCAGTCCCCAAATCCTTGACTCCATCCATGGGGGAGATGAGCCTGGGGAAGGGGTACCACTGTCTCTACTTCACCAGAGCCTGATTCTTTATCTATTCACACCAGCTCTGGTGGACCTGAGACACTTCACTCTGCTCCTGCTCCGCCAGTTAGAAAGTCACAGGAATAATGATTGTGTGACTTAGTAAATCACTAAATAAATGAGTTCTGCCTGAAGCCAATTTAGCCAGCTATAAAATAATGTGAGATGTATGTGCCATTATTTGTGGGCGGTTCCCTCCAGACATTGTCCAAAGAGTTTCTGTGGTATTTTTGTATAGTTAAACTATGAATATGTTCAGAGGGGGTGCCATGGTAACCCATATAGAAAAGCCCGAGGAAAAGCAAGTCACTCCTGTGGCTTAACTCTGAAATTCCTTTTGCACAGAGCACTGCCTGCATGAGTGTTTCTCTAATGAAGTGAGTCATGATTAATGCAGCTGGATTTGATCAGCAAATATAGGCAGATAACGTTTCTTTTGCAGAACCTATCAATGTGAATCTTTGTTTAAAAGATTTTATTTATTCATTCGAGACACAGAGATACAGAGAGAGAGAGAGCATGAGCAGGGGGAGAGGCAGAGGGAGAGGGAGAAGCAGGCTCTCTGCTGAGTCAGGAGCCCGATGTGGAGCTCCCAGGACCCTGGGACCATGACCTGAGGTGAAGGCGGACGTTTAACCATCTGAGCCACTCAAGCGCCCCTATCAATGTGAATCTTGAATGAAAGCTTCTGAAGACCAGTTTCCATGTAAATGAGAGGCTGAGGCTCTGACCCCTTGGCTGGGAGAGTGTTAGTGATTCACAGTTGATGGAAGGGCACTAATTTTTCACATGGGGATACTGCCTGCTTTGTGATTGTCCTAAAAAGAAGGTGTCAATCTTCGGAGTTACTGGGTCATCATCTTCTTTTAGCTGTGCCAGAAGGGCCAAGTAGCTGCAGAGCTCTAGTCCATCTCCTCCGGGGTTGGCAGCACATGTGGGATTCGTTAGCCATGGCAGTATCAGTGAGTGTGTGCGGGTGAGTGTGACTCATTAGTCAGCCAGCATTTCGTGGCCCACATGAAGTAGTCGTTTCTGCCCTGAATGCATGGTGAGCTCTCTGCAGCAATGTGGGGAACCAATTAAAGAGCAGTCTCTTGGGGATGCCAGTCCCCAGGGACCCTGGGGTTTCCTGGGCTGGCTGAAGATGTGCTCTGTCATGTCCAATGAGTTGGTCAGTCTATCACTGGATGGCTTCTTTTCCGGCTGAGTTGGCTATTTCTTCCCTAATTAAATGTTTGTGTTCTTCCTCCCCAGGGGAAAGGGGGAATGGCCACCTATGGGCTGGAAGGAAAGACGTTTGCTGCAGTCCCCAAAGGAGGTCTGTGGCACTGCTGTCCCCATTTAAGGACCAGAGTGAAGCTCTTTTAATTTAATTCCTGGAATCATTAACAATGAATATCTCTATAACTCAGCTTAAAGTAATTTCTCTGTTCTACACTTGGTTTTTGACTCTTTCTAGCCATGTAGCCTGTCACTGTTTTTTCATGAAACATAGAGGAGTCTAGAGTTTTAAAATTTTAGTGGCATCTTGGGCCAGTGGGAAGGGAGACATCTACACACTTCAGATCATCTGAACCACAGACAATTAAAACTGTAAATGGTTCATTTCTCTTTCTTTCTCTCTTTTTAGGGGAGATGAGTGAATAGAGGTCCCTGATGGGGGTGTACATATAGCTAAAAGGAGAGAGCAGTAAGTCAGGTGGCAGTGAGGATCAAGGTTGTACAGTTTGGGTGGCAGATGTTGGTTTCATTAAACTTGGTCAGGGCTGATTTTTCAAGATTTGAGGTTGGCAAGTGTATTCCCTATGCCCCTTCACTCCCCTTTCTATATCTGCTTCCTTCTTTAATGTGGTCTCTGCTCTTACTCCTTCCCCACCATGTACTTTTCCTTGTCCCCAACTCATGGCCACTCTCTCATCCAGAGTTGTAGGTCATGTCCTCCTGCATGCTCCCAGTAAAACTTAACTCTCCTGTGGAGACTCATTAGTGACTAGCTTATTTTTTTTTTTCCCTTTTTAAAAATTTTTTATTTAAATTCAACTTAATTAACATATATTGTATTATTAGTATCAGAAGTAGAATTTAGTGATTCATCAGTTGCATACAACACCCAGTGCTCATTACATCTTGTGCCATCCTTAATAGTGACTAGCTTATTATTAATTGAATAAATTACTCTTGTTGAGATGTTAAATTTGGATAGGAAAAGGGATCTCTTTGCATTTTAATAGGGATCACCATTGTTTTATCTCATGGAAGTAACACATAGTAAGAACCTAGGTTTGGGGGTAAGCCCACAGAAGGGGGTTTTTAGCAATCTTCAACACCTTCCAAAGAGGAAAGTGTCTGTCTTTTCTTGTGAAGAATTGTGTTCTTTTATTTTTTATTTGTATTTTTTAAAGATTTTATGTATGTATGTATGTATGTATTTAGAGTGTAGGGGGGGAGGGACAGAGGACAAGGGAGAGAGAGAATCTCCAGCAGGCTGTGCTGAGCTAGAGCTTGACGCAGGGCTTGAAGAGGGCAGGTAGGAGGGTAGGGGGGAAGGAAGGTGGGGGAGGGGGGAGGGAAGGAAGTGGGGACTCAATCCCATGACCCTGAGATTAGGACCCAAGCCAAAATCAAAATTCGGATGCCTGACTGAGCCACCCAGGCATCCCTTGTGTGTCCTTTTAAATAAGACTGTTAGTTTCCTTTCAGTCTTAGTCTTAGTTCAGGATACAGAAAGAAAACTCAAAGATTTTAGAGGTCAGTTTTCCTTTCCACATATCAGGAGTTGCTTTCCATCTTTTGGTTCAGGCTGGTAGAGCTTCTTACCATAGGTATTAAATTCTTTTCAACTTCCTCTATATTTTATTTTATTTTATTATTTTATTTTTTTGGATATATTTTTATTTTTTATTTTATTTTATTTATTTATTTATTTATTTATTTATTTATTTATTAAACTTCCTCTATATTTTAATCAGGTAATTTGAATGGGAAGGAGGAATCTGAAGGAATGGATCCATCTGCATGCTCTGGAACCCCCCTCAAAACCACAACATTTATCTTCAGGGGAAGAGATAGGTCCCTCTTCCACAGCCCAGAGCCCATTACTTGCACTGTGTTCACTTCCCATGCCCACCTCTGCACCCCCATTTCATTCTATCCCTTACAACTTACCGACTTATCTTAAGATCCAGTTTGAATCTTGTCACTTCTGACCTCAGAGAAGCTTTCCTAACTCTTTGTCCTAATTAAGTGCAGACACTTTACTCTGGAATCTCAGACCCTCCATGGTAATAAAGTGGGTGGCTGTAACTCATGCTGCATTTGCTGTGTGCCATGCATTGTTCTAAATACTTTCCACATATTAATTGATTTCATTCTCCACAACCCACTGAGACAGGCACTAGTATTGTACCCATTTTACAGCTTAAGAAACTGAGGTACAGAGAAGTTATACTTAAAATCACAAACCTAGTGAGAGGCAGAGTGGGGATTTGAGCCCATGCAGTGTGGCCCTGAGAGTGCATACCCTTTAATACCATAATTCCCGCTTCTGTAAGGTGGGCCTCACATTCCTCTTCACCTTCTTTTTTCACTGTTTGCTCATTGTATATCCAGTGGAACCAAATGGCTCATTGTTTCCAGAACACCTGCCCTTGCTTCCTAGGAGTCACACCTTTGTCTTTGTTCTTCCTTTCAACCACTATGCTCTTCCTAGCTCTGCCGGTTTAATTTCTTAAACACCAGTTCCTCCATGAAACCTGATGAAACCTTTCCTTTTTTTGAACCCAGTGATACCATCATAGTTACTTCTTAGAAAATACTCAGTTTTGGTCACTTTGTCAGATATTCATTTTATATACAATTGACTCTTGAACCACACCAGGCACTGACCCCCAACACAGTAAAAAAATCCGAGTATAACTTTTGACTCCCTCAAAACTTAACTACTATCAAAAACTAATGATGTAATGTATGGTGATTAACATAACAATAAAAAAATTAAAAAAAACTTAACTACTAATTAGCCTACTATTGACTGGAAGCCTTACCTATAACATAAACAGTTCATTAGTACATATTTTGTATGGTATACGTATTATATACTGTATTCTTATATTAAGTAAGCTAGAGAAAAGAAAATGTTAAGATCATCATAAGGAAAAGAAAATACATCTAGAGTATGGCACTGTATTTATAAAAAAAAATACATAAGTAGACCTGCACAGTTCAAGCCAGTGTCATTCAAGAGTCAACTGTACTCAATCATTTTTTTTTTTAAGATTTTATGTATTTATTTAACAGAGAGAGAGTGCGAGAGCATGAGCAGGGGGGCAGTAGAGGGAGCAGCAGAGGGAGAGGGAGGAGGAGAAGTAGGCTCCCCGCTGAGCAGGGAGCCCCCCAGGACCCTGGGATCATGACCTGAGCCAAAGGCAGATGTTCAACTGATTGAGCCACCCAGGCACCTCTGTACTCAGTCATTCTTTATCTAGATTGTAGGCACTTGGAGAGCAAGGATTGTGTCTTAATCATCTTGATGTGTCCCATACCTCGTGTTCTTTCAAAAGATAATTTTTGGATAAATATTTAGGAAGACAATTTTGAAGTTCATAATTTGTGCTGGCAACTCATACCCTGGGTGATTATTTTGTCTGTTTGTAAAGTATGTTACTTTTCTTACGTATATGCCATGCTATCTGTGTCTCCACATTACCATGCACATTAGCTCACCTCATTTGTCAGTACTGGTAACTTCTACCTACACTTGTAACTAAACAGTCTACTGGTTTGGCTTTCATTTAATGGAACAGGTAGAGGTAGATGTGCCAAACTCCCATTTTCACCATACCCTTGGGTCACAAGTTTGGCCATTGTCTTGAGGTCTGCTAGCAGGGGCGGATGGCTGTGCTGCTGCAGCCACGAGTGCTGACACCACGGGCCAGTGGTGTGGCTGGACCAGCAGTGCTAGCTGGCAACACCAGCAACCAAAGTGCAGGCTGTAGAGGGATCAGGACCACCAAGTGCCTGGCCAGGTAAACACAGAGCTGGGGGTGCTGTGCTTGTTGTAAAGCTGGTATTGAAAAGGATCAGCAAATAAAATGGCCAGCAGTAATCCACATCAGTAATTCCACCTCTTGCTACTACCAAGGACTCTTGTGAAATTCTTTTTGAAAAAAATTTTTTTCCCCTGTAAAACTGTACTTACTAAATGTACTTAATTTGTTCCCTAATCTTTTATTAATCAAAAGTGTATGTAACTGCCAACCAGAAGCTGTGATTAGCAGGAGAAAACACCACAACCTTATGGAGTTGGGATAACTCCTACAAAGACCTAAGCACTTTAATTAGCCAGTGTGGGGATATAGAGAAGAATGGACCATTTTTGTCAAGTTTTAATATATAATGAAATAACCCTAATGCCTCACTTATAGACCACTTATTAAGGTCAATAGAGGGCTTGTCAATGTTTTAGAAGCCTGTCCCAAGTCAAAATCAAATGGACTCCTTGGCTATGTTCTACTTTCACCAAGGTCTCTGCCTTGTCTGTCTAAATGTGTCAGGATTGGAGGGTTGTTAACTGGCAGACATTCTGGGGCCCATTCAGATCCCCTACTATACATTAATATGAAGCCAGGACCTAAGGAAACTTATGAGGGGGCCTCAGTGGAATTCTGCACATCTCTGTTTCTAATCGTCTTATCTGTGGTGGCCCTAATAACTCACAATTTTTGTGTAGGGAGCTTCAGTATCCATCTCTTTTGAGGAGGAAGATAATGCTTATCTCTCAGAATTGTGTTAAAGTTCCCACACCCCATTGATATACACATGAATGTTGTAATATTTTATTTTTCAATAAAAGAGAAATATCATTGTTAGGACAAGTGATAGGATAAACTAACGGGGATGGCAAATGTCAGCATTTTGGGGTTGAGGGTTCTGGGCCAGGCCAGGGCTAGGAGAAAGGAATTCATCACCAGATGTGAGAATTGTTGTGGGAAAATTGAGAGGATTCAAGTGAAGAGGCATGAAGAGAATGGAGAGGTAACAAGATAAATGAAATTTCAAATCTGTATGATTAGAAAAACAAATGGTGGAACTGTTGACCCAGAGCTGTGGGGTTAGGAGGGCTGGTTACACATGTTGGGGAGAGAGGTGGATGCCCACTCCAAGGCAGGGAGTGGGAGAGAACAGAGATTTTCCCTTAGAATTTTCTTTAATCCATATTTACTTTGTAGCAGAAAGAGGAAACCATACAAGTATATTGAGGTATGTGGGTTAAAAAAAATAGTTTTAGGTTAGACCCCGGATGGAAAAGTCAAACAGTTTAAGGAGAGACAGGGATAGCTGTAACAATATTGATAATTATGAGGATATGCTATACATTTTTCTCTGCTTCCTCTTTTTTCCTGGGGGAAAAATGTCCAACAGGCTATATATGAGACTATGAAAATGCTGTTCTTGAGTGTCATGTTTCCTCTCCTGGGGCCATTTCTAGATGGAGAGCACCTGTGAGGGGATATGAACTGATTTTCTTTTGGGGATAATCAGCTGACTTCTGGGTGTGGCAGGCAACCTACAGGCTGATGTCTTGGGTGAGGTGGGTGAAAGACCTTGTGACTGCACTGTTTGCTGGGGAAAAGATGAAGGTGTCAGAAGCATGTACTCAGAGCTGACTGTCGTAGGCAGAGATCCTTAAGATTTCGGAAGGGGATTGTGATTAAGCATTAAGTGATTAAGCATGAAAGTTTTGGAATTTTTTCCAGGGGGAAAGATGCATGTATATATGAACTCACACACACGCACACACACACACACACACACAATTTTTGTGGAGTTTGATCATGGATTCCAACTTGAGAACTCATTATGTAGGATATACCTTCTAAAGTTGTGTGGATTCTTATTAGCTTTCAGAGGGCAGAAATGCTTTGTAACGATCTCCATTCAGCTAAAAAAAGTAATTTCCTTTTCCTTTTAAATAGATTTTATTTTTTATTTTATTTTAATTAACGAATTGATTAATTTATTTTTTAGAACATTTTTAGGTTCACAGCAAAATTGAGCAGAAAGTATACAGATTTCTCATATATCTCCTCCCCAAACATGCATAACCTCCCCTATTATCAACATCCCCCACCAGAGTGGTACACTTGTTACAGTTGATGAACCTACACTGATACATTATTATTACCCAGAATCCATAGTTTACCTTAGGGTTCACTTTTGCTGTTATACCTTCTGTGGGTTTGGACAAATGTATAATGACATGTATCTACTGTTAAAGCATCATACAGAATAGTTTCACTGCCCTAAAAATCTTCTATGCTCTATCTATTCATCCCTCTCTCCCCTCAACCCCTAGCAAAGACTGATTTTTTTTTTACTGTCTCCATGTTTTTCCTTCTCCAGAATGTTATATAGTTGGAATCATATAGTATATAGCTTTTTAGAATGACTTCTTTCACTTAGTGATGTGTATTTAAGATTCTTCCATGTCTTTTCATGGTATGATAGCTCATTTCTTTTTAGCACTGAATGATATGCCATACTCTGGTTGTATCACAGTTTATTTATGCATTCACCTACTAGAGGACATCGTGGCTGCCAAGTTTTGGTAAATATAAATAAAATTGCTGCAAACATTTGTGCATAGGTTTTTGGGTCATACATTTTCAACTCTTTTGGGTAAATACCAAGGAGTATGACATAGTAAGAGTATGTGAGTTTTATAAGACATCCCCAAACTATTTTCCAAAGTGACTCTACCATTTTGAATTTCTACCAGCAATGAATGAGAGTTTCTATTGCTCCACAGCCTTCTCAGCATTTGATGTTGTTAACATTTTAGATTTTTTTTAGATTTTTAATGAGGATGTAGTGGTATCTCATTGTCTCAATTTGCAATTTTCTAATGACATGATATGGAGCATCTTTTCGTACAGTTATTTGCCATCTGTATATCCTCTTTGGTGAGGTGTCTGTTAAGGTCTTTGGACCCATTTAAGAAATTTTAAAAAACGTTTCCCAGTTTTATTGAGATATAATTAACAATATAACATTGTGTAAGTTTAAGGGGCACAACTTGATGATTTGATATGTATATGTTGTAAAATCATCACCACAGTAAGATAATGAACATATCTATCACCTCACATGTTACCTTTTTTTTTGGTTGTGGTGAAAACTTTTAAGTTTCATCTTATAACTGGAAGTTTGTACCCTTTGACCATTTTTATCCTTTTCCCCCACCCCTTGCATCTGGTAACTACCAGTCTACTCTGTTTCTATGAGTTTGTTCTTTTAGATTCTTCATGTAAGTGATATCATACAGTATTTGTCTTTCTCTGACTTATTTCATTTAGCATAATGCTCTCTAGGTTCATCCATGTTATCTCAGGTGAGGATTTCCTTCTTTTTTTAATGGCTGAATAATATTCTACTGTGTGTGTTTAATCCATTTACTCATTGATGGACACTTAGGTTGCTTTCATGTCTTGGCTATTGTGAATAATGCTGCAATGAACACATGAGTGAAGATATGTCTTTGAGATAGTAATTTCATTTCCTTTGGTTATATTGCTGGATCATGTGGCAGTTCTATTTTTAATTTTTTGAGAAGACTCCATACTGTTTATCATAGTGGCTCACCAGTTTACATTCCCACCAACAGTGCACCAGAGTTTCTTTTACTTCATATCCTCACCAGCACTTATCTCTTGTCTTTTTGATAATAGCCATCTTAACAGGTGTGAGGTACTATCTCATTGTGGTTTTGATTTGCATTTCCTTGATGATTAGTGATGTTGAGCATCTTTTCATGTATGTACCTATTGTTTGGCCCTTTAAAAACTGGGTTGTTTGTGTTCTTGTTGTTGAGTTTTAAGCATTCCTTGAATATTTTGGGCAACAATCCTTTATCAGATATGTCTTATGCAAATGTTTTCTTCTGGTCTGTGGCTTGTCTTCTCATTATTTTGATAGTGTTTTTAGTAGAGCAGAGGTTTTATTTTTAAAAAAATTTTTTTAAAGGTTTTATTTATTTATTTGAGAGAGAGAGCATGAGAGAGAGAGAGAGAGAGAGAGAGCACAAGCAGGGGGGAGGTATAGAGGGAGAAGCAGACTCCTTGCTGAGGATGGAGCCCAATGTGGGACTCCATCCCAGAACCCTGGGATCATGACCTGAGCTGAAGATAGATGCTTAACTGACTGAGCCACCCAGGTACCCCAGAGCAGAGGTTTAAAAAAATTTTTTTTAAGAGAAAGAGAGAGAGAGTGAGCGTGTGCACACAGGCACAAGTCATCGGGGGTGGGTGGGGCAGAGGGAGAGGGAGAGAGAATCTTAAGCAGGCTCCACACTCAGCTTGAAGCCTGATGCGGGGCTTGATCTCACAACCCTGAAGATAATGACGAGCTGAAATCAAGAGTCGGACGCCCAACTGATTGAGCCACCCAGGTGCCTGAGGTTTTAAATTTCAATGAAATCCAGCTTATCAATTATTTCTTTCATGGGTTGTGCCTTTGGTGTTCAATCAAAAAAGTTATCACCATACCCAAGGTCACTTAGAGATTATTCTATATTATTTTCTAGGAGTTTTATAGTTCTGCATTTTACATTTAGGTCTAGGATCCATTCTGAGTTGATTTTTGTGAAGGGTATAAGATCTGTGCTTAGATTCTTTTTTTTTCTTTTTTGCATGTGGATGTCTAATTGTTCCAGCACATTTTATTGAAAAGAATATCTTTTCTCCCTTGTATTGCCTTTGCTCCTTCATCAAAGATCAGTTGACTATATTTATGAGGGTCTATTTCTGGGCTCTCTTCTGTTCCATTGATGTGTGTGTGTGTGTGTGTGTGTGTGTGTGTGTGTGTGTGTGTTTGCCAATACTATGCTGTCTTGATTACTGTAGCATTATGGTAATTCTTGAAGTCAAGTAGTGTGAGTCCTCTGATTTTATTCTTCAACATTTTGTTGGCTATTCTGGCACTATTGCCTCTCCATATAGAGTCAATATGCCAGTAGTCACAAAATAACTTGCTGGTATTTGGTTGGTATTGTACTGGATCTGTAAATCAAGTTGGGAAGAAATGATATCTTGACAATATTGAGACTTCTTATCCGTGAACATGGAATATCTCTCCATTTATTTAGTTCTTTGATTTCTTTCATCAGAGTTGTGTAGTTTTTGTCATATAGATCTTATACATATTTTGTTAGATTTGTATCTAAGTATTTCATTCTTGGGGGTGCTAATGCAAATGGCATTGTGTTTTTAATTCCACTTGTTCATTGTTAGTATATAGGAAAGTGATGTACTTTTATAGGTTAACTTTGTATCTTGCAGTCTTGCTATAATTGTTCCAGCTTTTTTGTCAATTCTTTTAGATTTTCTGGATAGACAACTGTGTCATCTGTGAGCAAAGACAGTAATATTTCTTCCTTTTCAATCAGTATACCTTTTATTTCTTTTTCTTATCTTACTGCATTAGCTAGGACAATGTTGAAAAGGAGTGGTACAAGAGGACAGAACATCCCTGCCTTTTTTCTGATCTTAGCGTGAAAGTTTCTAGTTTCTAACCGCTAATGACAGTGAGATGTTAGTTGTATGATGTTAGCTGTAGATTATTTGTAAATGTTCTTTATCAAGCTGAGGAAGTTACCCTCCATTTCCTGTTTGCTTGGAATGTTTATCATGAATGGATGTTGGATTTTGTCAGATGCTTTTTCTGCACCTTTTAATATGATCATCTGATTTTTCTCCTTTAACTTGTTGATATGAAGGATTACATTAATTGCTTTTTGATGTTGAAGCAACCATGCATACCTAGGGTAAATCCCACTTGGTTGTGTTGTACAATTCTTTTTATACATTGTTGGATTAGATTTGCTAATATTTTGTCAAGGATTTTTGCACCTATGTTCATGAGAGAGATTGATCTATAGTTTTCTTTCCTTTTGAAGTCTTTCTCTGGTTTTGGTATTAATTATGAGTCATAGAATGATTTAGGAAAAATTCCCTCTGCTTCTATCTTCAGAAAGATATTGTGGAGAATTGGTATAATTCATTTCCTAAATGTTGGGAAGAACTTATCATTGAACCCATATGGTGCTTTCAGTTTTGGAAGGTTATTAATCATTGATTCAATTTCTTTAGTAGGTATTGGCCCATTTAGATTGTCTATTTTCTTCTTATGTGAGTTTTGGCAAATTGTGTTTTTCAAGGAATTGGTACTTTTCATCCAAGTTATCAAATTTGTAAGCATAGAGTTGTTTGTAGTATTCCTTTATTATTCTCTTAATGCTCATGGGATCTGTAGTGATATCCCTTCTTTCACATCTGATATTTTCTCCCTGCTGGATCTGCCCATTTTTGATAGAAGGGTATTGATGTCTCCACCTATTTCTCCTTGCAGATGTATTAGCTTTTAACTCATGTATTTTGACACTATGTTGTTTGGTGCATACACATCAAAGGTTGTCATAGCTTCTTGGTGGGTTGATCCCTTTATCATTATGGAATGTCTCTCTGTCTTAGTATGGGCTGCCATAACAAAATACCATAGACCAAGTGGCTTAAACAACAGACATTTATTTTCTCACAGTTTTAATGCTGGGAGTCTGAGATAAGGGTGCCAGCATGGTCAGTTTCTGGTGGGGCCTCTCTTCCTGATTTGTAGGTTGCTGCCATCTCACTGGGTGCTCACTTGCTCACTTCTTTGAGCACACTTGGAGAAAGAGAGAACAAGCTCTCTGGTGCCTCTTCGTAGAAGGATACTAATCCTATCTTATCAGTGACCCACCATTATGACTTCATTTAACCTTACTTCCCCCCTTATAAAGCCTATCTCCAAATCTGGTCATATTGGGGAATAGGGATTCAACATATGAATTTGGGGGGACACAATTCAGTTCACAGCACTCTCTTTATCCCTGAAAATTTTCTTTGCTCTGAAGTCTGCTCTGTCTGAAATTAGTATAATTATTCCAGCTTTCTTTTGATGAGTGTTAGCATGGTATATCTTTCTCCATTTCTCTACTTTTAATCTACTTTGTATTTATAGTGGACTTTTTTTAAAGATAGCATATGGTTGAGTCTTATTTTTTGATCCACTTTGACTATCTCTGTCTTTTAATTGGTGTGTTTAGACCATTGTTTAAAGTGGTCATTGATATAGTTGGATTAATATCTACCATATTTGTTACTGTTTTCTATTTGTTGCTCTTGTTCTTTGTTCCTAATTTTGTCTTCCATTCTTTCTCTGCCGTCTATGGTTTTACTTGAGCATCTTATATGATTCCATTTTTTCTCTCTTCTCTTAGTAGCATATTGGTTATACTTTTTAAAAAAACCTTTTGTAGTGGTTGCCTTAATGTTTGCAATACACATTTACAACTTATCCAAGTCTACTTTCCAATAACATTATACTACTTCACTAGCAGTGCAAGTACCTTATAACAAAATAACAAAATATTCCTAATTTCTCTCTCCTGTCCTTTGTATCATTGCTGTCATTCATTTTATTTAAACAGGAGTTATAATCATCAAGTACATTGTTGGTATTATTGTTGTTGTTGTATTTTTTAATTTTAATTAATTAATTATTTATTTTTAAAAGATTTTATTTATTTGACAGAGAGAGACACAGCGAGAGAGGGAACACAAGCAGGGGGAGTGGGAGAGGGTGAAGCAGGCTTCCTGTGGAGCAGGGAGCCCGATGTGGAGATCAATCCCAGGACCCTGGGATCATGACCTGAGCCGAGGGCAGATGCTTACCAACTGAGCCACCCACGCGCCCCTTTGCTGGATTTTTTTTAAAGGATTTTATTTATTTATTTGTCATAGAGAGAGAGACAGTACAAGCAGGGGGAGCCCCAGGCAGAGGGAGAAGCAGGCAGAGGTAGAAGCAGGCTCCCTGCTGAGCAAGGAGCCCAATGTGGGACTCAATCCCAGGACCCTGGGATCCTGACCTGAACCGAAGGCAGATGCTTAACTGACTGAGACACCCAGGCGTCTCTGTTATTGTTGTTTTTAATAGGGCTTGAACTCACAACAGTGAGATCCAGACCTGAGCTGAGATCAAGAGTCAGATCCTCAACCAACTAAGCCACCCAGGTGCCCTGATATTATTGTTATTTTAAACAAATTGTTATTTGTTAGATCAATTAAGAGTAAGAAAAAGAAGTTTTTATTTTATCTTTATTTATTCCTTCTCTAATGCTCTTCCTTTCTTTATGTAGATCCAAGTTCCTTTTATGTACATCCAAGTACCTGACCAAGATCCTAATCATTTTCTTTCCCTCTGGAGAACTTATTTTAACATTTCCTGCAAGGCAAGATGCTTTTTAGGATCATGTCCCAAATCAACTACTTGTACTCAAATACTTTGCTCAGTGTCTGCTTATAGGGGAACTCAGCTGAAGACAGTTAATTGAAAAAATCCTGTTGGATAAAAAGGGTTATAAGTTGCCTTTAATCCTCTAAGAATGTAGTGAAGTATAAATGACTTTTATGCTGCTCAGTTTTTGTAACTTTTAGTTTTGAAATAATTTCAAGCTTATGGAAAAGTTGCAAGAGCAGCACAAAAATTTGCCCATATACTTTCACCCACTTCCCCATGTACCCTTCAACCAGGTTATCACTTTCATCTTATTCTTCTGAACCTTTTGGGAGTAAGGAGCAGACATGATACTCCTTTCCCACTAAGACTTCAGTTTCTAAATCCCTAAGAATGAAAACATTCTTTTGTATGACCATAATGCAATGATCAAAAATCAGAAACTTAACATTGATATAAAACTATTATTTCCAAACTTTATTAAAATTTTTCCAATTTTCCCAATAATATTTAATAGCTCTCTTTTCCCTGTGATTCCATATTCCATCCAAGATCACACATTCCATTTAGTATCATGTCTCTAGTCTCGTTTAATCTAAGACCATTTCTTAGTCTTTGTCTTTTATGACCTTGACATTTTTGACGAGTACAGGCCAGTTCTTTTGTAGAATGTTCCTTAATGGATTTTTCTGATGTCTCCTCATGATTAGATTGAAGTTATTCATTTTTTGGCAGAAATACCATCAACGTGATGATGTGTCCTTCTCACTGCATGGTATCAGGAGGCACCATTACTGGTGATATTAACTTTGAACACTGGTTGAGGTGATGTCTACCAGGTTTATCTGCTATAAAATTACTGTTTCTCTTCTTGTAAATAATAAGTGTTTTATTGAAACATCTTGTGATAGAAAGTAGTGTTTAAAGCAAGATGGAGACATGTCAAAAGGACAGGAGCAAGCTTCAAAGGCTTCTCTCTGGCCAAATCTAGGACAATTTGAACTTTCAAGAGTGATAGTAACAGATTATAACCCATTAATAAAATAATAATCCATGACAATGTCATCATTAAAAATTGATAGAAACAGGTTATAACTCATTGCATAAAATAATAATCCATGAGTCCATATTTATTTTTTTTAAGATTTTTATTTATTTGACAGAGAGAGAGCAGCAGGCAGAGGGAGAGGGAGAAGCACGCTCCCCATTGAGCAAGGACCCCGATGTGGGACTTGATCCCAGGACCCTGGGATCATGACCTGAGCCGAAGGCAGATGCTCAACCAACTGAGCCACCCAGGTACCCCTCCATATTTGTTTATAAATGAGTAAGTCAACAAATAAATGGAGGAGAAGGAAAAGTTCTTTCTTAGAGTAGAATTCTAATTGATAAAAGTAGAAGAGTGAAGAAAAATGGATATTTAGAAGCCATTATAGTAATAGTTAATTCAGGCAAGAATCATCAGTGGATACTAAAACTTTCATCATTGGGTTATAATCATATTACATTAATTATACGATATTATTATAACATATTAATCAATATGTAGTGAATGCTGAACAGAAGATTATGTTCTTCCTAGACTTTAAGTAACTAGGATCTAGTAGAGAAGGTTTGTGTACACAAATCATTACAACACAGAGAAGAAATTGATGGTGTAGTACATAAAATGAAGAGGAACATGAAACCATCTAAGAAAGAATAGTAGGTAGAATATACAATATGTCTGACCCACTGTGGTAATATCTTTTGTATTGTCCCCCACATGCATGTCATCCTCCAACATCAGATGTTTTCAGTGAGCAAGCAAACAAGCTGCTAGTCCTTTGGACTGATGAGTGAGGAGGGAGAGAGATGTTTTTTTTCAGGCAGCTTCTTCTTTAGTTTCCAAGGGAAACAGTGGTAGAAGCTGCATCAGAAAAGGAGTGGGAAGGCTGTGGTTTAGCACAGATGGGTCATTCTTCTATCAGGTGTCTATACATAGGCAGTTACCTGCACTTCCTCAGTGATGTGGGATTGTGGAGAATATTAAAATGTTGGGATATTGATGAACAATAGATTTTAATTTTTGTTTTTGAATTTCTTGGAAAAATCCTTATTCTTGGAATTTACTTTTCCCATCATCTATCAAAGTCCAAATATATTGCTCCTCCAGGGGCGTAGTATGATTTTCTTTTCTACACACTTCACATATGTGAGTTACAGGCAGGGAAGAATGAAATTAGCCATTACAGTCTGTGCACTCACAGCATGGTTAAAATAGTACAAAAGAAAATAATAAAGTAAACCACTGTTTATTCTGGCTGATGGGGAAAGCGTTCAAGATCTCTAGCCAAGTCTCTTTCGAAGTCATCATTGGAACCTGGTTCAGATACCTGCCTCATGTCCCAAAATAGCTGTGAATCTTCAGCCAGCATCCTGCTGGGGAGCTCAGAAGTGGCCTGGCAAGGAGAGGAATCAACCCAGGAATGGTTGGGATAGACTGGATCATGATGGGGTTGGCTTTTTTAGACTCAGGCAGGCCAGGAGTCTAAATCCCATGGTTCAAAAAGGGCCTATCTCACTTGGGCTCTGTCATATCCCTTGTCATTAGTCAAAAGGTCTTTCTTTTGGGCACATGGTCCCTGTAAGGTCTGGAGGTAGGCAGAGAGGGTCATGATCCCAGTTGAGCAAGTGGGGATAAAGGACTGGGGTCCAGTTTCATCAGGGGAGGTGGGGTACACTTTCCCAAAGTAGATCCCAATCTTAGGGATCAGACAAACAATTATTTATTAATTTAATCAAATTATTTACTGTGTGCCTATGATGTACCAGTTATTAGATCCAAATGCTACTACATGGCTGGACCTATGGGTCTATACCAGACTTGTGGCTGTAAAAACCAATTGATAGCACATGTAGTGGTGAGGAAGCAACCAGGAACCAGCACCATTTGCATCACCTGAGAATTTCACAGAAATGTAAATTCTACTGAATCAGAAACTCTGGAGGTAAGTTCCAGCAATCCGTATTTTAACAGGCCCTTTGGTGATTCTGATGTATGCTAGAGTTTGAGAACCCCTGGACTACCTTGATGATACTTGCTCAGGTCTTAGATGAGGCTGAGAATGCTGGTCTTATGGGGCTGGGACTAGGGAAGGCGGGGATTCCAATTTCCCATGGGTTCCTGGTTCCATAACACATTACTTCTGCATCATAAAGCTTCTTAGAACTCTTATAAACATTCCTCACTGATATCTGGTATCTAGGATCAATTTAATTTCTGAGTTGAAGGCAGGACCTGGCAACCTTTTTTTTTTTTTTTTTTTTGGTGGGCAGCAAAGCAAAGTTTATTGAGCAATAGTTTGAGTGATAGTAAAAAGCTCCCAAAGAGGGAGGGGGCCCGTGGGGCTTGCCCATGGCAACCTTTTTTGAGCCCAACTGGACACCTGGGAAATTAGCATCTGGAGGCAAAATATGTCTGGCAGATACATCTTTACCCTGATCACCCAAATTGTCCCTGCTGAGGGAAGAGTAGTCTGTTAGAAGACTGCTCTTGAGTGAATGGCAGGGGCCAAGAACATGAAGGTAATTCTGGGGATTACCTCCCTTTCCTTTGACTCTTCATTTTGATTTCTGGAAATTTCTCTTCTTTGTCATAATTAGTGTGCTTCTAGATTTAAAAATTAGGGCAAGATTTTTCAATGCTAGTCTTAAGGGAAGCCCCATGGAATACTGCACACTCAGTTTCCTTCTTATATGTCACAGAGCATGTGAATAAATGGCTTTATGGAATTCTACATTCACTAATTCAAGAAGTACTTATTTGGTGCCCACTTTGTACTAGGTCCTGTTCTGAGTGTTGGGGATACAGACTGTAAAAAAAAAATGTTTATCTTGGTTTAACCCAGCAATTCTCAAACATATTTGAGTATTAAAACCTTTTATTGTGTAGCATATATTCACCTAACAAGGAACTAATGGACATGGGACACTCTTTGAGAATGATAGATGTATCTGTGCAGGGATAGATGTGTCTGTACAAGGGACCTGAGTTCCAAGCAGCTGAAGTAAGGAAGAAATTATAGGGACATTTTGAAACACAGAAAATGTTAACTGTAGAGATGTAAATCTGGTTAATGTCACAATCATTGTTGGGTACTCCATGATAGAAAAAAGTCTTTCCATATGTCAACCTGTCTGTACTAATGATAAGTATCCCAGAAATGGTGATTTTAGAAGCTGTTTATATGAGGTATTTTCACTTAGGAGCTCCAAATTATTTTAGCGCATGTAAGAGCAAAACAAATGTTTGAAAGGTGGACTGCTTAGTTTGATTAGTTATTTGTCTCCAAGTGAAAGGAACCTTGCCCTGAAATGCAAGCAAATCAAGCAGTTGCTTATTGAATCAATTCTTCTTAAAGTAGAATTTGGTTAGACCTGCAAACCCTAGTCAAGATGAGTCTTATCTTCCTTCCTTTTGGTTGTGCTGGAGACAAGCAGGGCGGCCAGGCCTTCTTTTTCTGTGTAACAAAGCCTAAATGTAGTGGTGGAGAGAGGCCTAAGCCATTGCCTGGCCCTTCTCTGCCTGGCCCTTCTCTACCTGGCCCCCTCTCCAGCCATCTAATGAAATTTTTTTTTCATTTCTCCCAAATAAACATGTGTCATGCTTTCTTCTTCCTTCTTGGCCTCCATAAACACTGTTTTCTTGGCTTGGAACACTGTTTCTCCCCTCTTTAGTCAGCTACTTCCTATGCATTTTTCAGGTCTCATATCAGACATTTTCCCCCATGACTCTGTGATATTGTGATTTATATGAAGGAATGAGTATTTGGTCTTTGTCCAGTTTCTTGCATAGAGCTCCTAAAATTGTAGAAATTTCCTAAGTGATGACCACCATAAAGATGCCTTTTGTTATGTCAGTGAGGTGACTTTTGGAAAGCCCCCGGGTCACCAGATGGGGGCTGGTTGCCAGGGGAATCAACTTTGTGATTAGAGGATTGGAACTTTCAGTCTCACCCTCTGACCTCTGGGGAGGGGAGAGGGGCTGGCGATTGAGTCAATCACCAATGGCCAGTCACTTAATCAATCATGCCTATGTGGTGAAGCTTCCATAAAACCCCAAAAGAATGGACCAGAGAATTTCTGGGTTGGAGAACAGGTGGAGATTCAGTAAGAGTGGCATGATCTGAGAGGGTATGGAAGCTCTGTGCCCTTTTTCTATACCTTGCTCTATGCATCTCTTCCACTGGGCTGTTCCTGAATTATATCCTTTAATAATAAACCAGTAATCTAGTGAGTAAAATGTTTCTCTGAGTTCTCTAAGCCACTCTAGCAAATTAATCAAAGCTGAGGAGAGGGTTGTTGGAACCCTTATTTATTTATTTATTTATTTATTTATTTATTTATTTATTTTAAAGATTTTATTTATTTATTTGAGAGAGGGAGAGCTTGAGTTGGGGGAGGGGAAGAGGGGGAGGGAGGAGCAGACCCCCCGCTGAGCAGGGAGCCCTTTGCCGGGCTAGATCCCAGGACCCCGGGATCTCAACCGGAGCAGAAGGCAGATACTTAACAACTGAGCCACCCCGGCACCCCTGGAACCTTTAATATGTAGCCTGTTAGAAGCACAGGTGTCACTTGGACTTGCAACTGGCATCTGAAGTGGGAGGGGCAGTCTTGTCGGATTGAGCCCTTGTGAAATCTTATGGTATGTCCAGGTAGACGATATCAGAATTGAGTTGAATTATGGGATGCCTAGCTGGTGTTGGAGAACTGCTTGGCTGTGTGGGGAAACTCTCCCCACTACCCCTACACACTGTGGAATTGGTAGAACCCTTTAGCCACTTTCCCTGCTCACCACCCTCCCCCAACAAGGTGAGGGCTAGGTGCTCCTTCCAAGTGTACATCCTCATAACATCCTCAGCTCAGCCATTGACACCCCATGCTAGGCTGTGAGTTCCATGAAGACAGGAGCCTGGTCTGTTCTGTTCACTGTGACATCTCAGGCCAACACAATACCCAGCCCGTATGCACTGCTTAACCAGGACAAAGGTGTAGGCAGTGACCCTTCTCCTGTGTTAGGACCTCCATGAGGCCATGATTGCACACGTGACCCTTCTCCTGTGTTAGGACCTCCATGAGGCCATGATTGCACATGTGACCCTTCTCCTGTGTTAGGACCTCCATGAGGCCATGATTGCACACTGCCCCTCAACATTTTAGCTGCTGGCCTCTATTCTAACACAGGAGGGTGAGAGGTGAGCTTTGGAGGGACCTCAGGCTTGTGGGGGAGCAACAGTTCTGGACTCTGTAGTTTTGCTACCTGAAGGGTAAGGGCCTGCTTTGGGGGACTCAGCAGAGACGAGAGCTAAGCCCAGCTTCGTTCCTTGTCTGTCTTTGCCTCTGTCAGGCATAGGTCGATGGGCTCTTAGTCCCAGTCTCAGTATTGCTGCTCATATCTCACACCCTGTTTTTTCAGTGGGACATTTTTGGTGAATTGATGAATTTAAAAAGATTTAATTTTGAATACTTTAGCTAATAGTATTCACTTGTACTCCTTTAACTTTCTAGTTTTGATTGTACTATTGAGTAATTTTTAAGCGAGTTTGATTATTTATTGGATGCTATCTTATATTCCTTTTGACTCTGTCCAGCAGGATAGTTTTAGCTAATTTTTGCCCTTATTAGAATACACTTAAACTGTTTGTATTTCTTTTCTTAGCCATTTAAAAAATGTATCAAAATTCTCTAGCATTTTCCTTTTACTCTTTTCAGTTTTAAAACATGTTTCTGTTTGGTTTGTCCTCTCAGTCCATTTTCTAGCATTTGCTACTAAGTTTGAGACAAGAAGTGGTGATATCAGAGGAGGAGGCCACAACAGTGACTGGCTTAATGAGGGATTGTTGGTTCTTCTCCCTGCGCTGACAGTTCCATACGGACACATTCTCCTTTTGCTGTCCCCTTCCCCACCCATACTCAGATGAGGTCGTTCTTGCTATTGTTGAAGGAGAACCTGATAATTGCCATGGTCAAGAAAAAGAGTTACTCAAATTAAATGTCACTTTCACTCAGTCGGATAATTTGGGAAATTTACAGGACCAGTTACATGAGCCTGAAGTTTATTAAGACGGGCCTCAAATACTACTCAGGAGAATTGCTGAGCAATGCCATCATCTTGCTCCAGAACAAGCCAGAGCCTTCTCTGAACCACAAACTGGTCTCTGAGCATCTCACAGACTTTGTGGAGAAGAAAAGCTTCACTGGGGGTGAGAGAGTGAGGGTCTGCCACTCAGCCCCCTGAGAGCGTCCTGAGGGAACACCTGGGTGGCCTGGAAAGTCCTGTTTAGGATCATTGGATGGAAGCATAATAGGACAATAGCCACGTTGGCAAATTATATTCTGTTGACCTACTTACAGGGTTAACCTAAGTACACTGATTTACCTTCTTTCTAGTTAGGAATTCAGAAGCTTGGCTGTCAAGTGCTTCTAGAACCACCAATTCTTGTTGCATGTGTATATGGTCACTGACTCACAGAGGGAGGCAGGGAGTAGGAGTTAGGTCAATCATGGAGGGAGGAGAAAATATTCTGGAATGGTTTATTTCTTTCTTCTCCTTGTTATGTAAGATGTGGTTTCCCCGAAGAAACAATATGCTAAATGAAAGTTAGGGTCCCAACCCACAGAAGCCTATTTTAACCCGCATTTTTACTGACTATATTCTATTTAATTTAGTTCAAATCAAGAAGGTAGATATTTTTTTCCTGCGAGAAAGAGGAAGAAGGAAGGCCATGAGAGTGACCAAGTGGTGCACTTTAGAGTTTTCACTGAGCAGGGCAAAGTGTGTGTGGGAGGGTGTGCAGCAGGAGGATGAATAAAACGTGGCCCCTGCCCTCAAAGAGCTCACACTGCGGTTAGAGAGACAGACACACCCTCAGCTAATGTGTGTGATGATAATGGTGGAGGTGTTGTCAGGCCAGAGAAGAGTAGAAGTATTATTAGTTCTGAGGGGGAAAATCTAGAAGACTGGAAGATGTGGCAGCTGCCCCCTGAAGGATATTAGGGCCTTAACCAGCAGAGGGGTGAAGACAGGGTGGACATGTGAGGCGGAGAAAATGATGGGGCAAAGGCTCAGGGTGGTGAGCTGCAGGGCACAATCAGGGCACAGCCAAGAAGCTGCTGCAGAGGATGGGAGGCGGGGGTAAGAGCACAGGGGCAGGTGGGCCTTTATGAGTTGGTCTGATCTGATGGTCTAACCGCTCACAGAGAAGGTATGTCCATACTTTTCATGTTGAATTACAGGCAGTTGATGTTCAAAAGCCCATTTTTTCTAAACAAATGTGGTCTGACCTCAGACTGAGGGATTGTCTTATATATAATCATTTATTACCATAAAGAGAAAGAAAGTGATGAATTGCAAAGATAGTTGTTATATTTAACTTTCTTGGGATAGATTTGTCAAAGAGACGTTTTAATAGCTTTATGCCCTGTTTTGTAACTGGCGCATTCTGTAACACTGTACCTTGTTATGGATAAAGCATGTAGAGCCTTGTGTTGTCATTGAGGATACCAGGTCTGTGCAATCAGGAGGAGGAATAAAGGGAAAGACAAAGAAAGGATCTCTAAGAAGGGTCAGGCCCAGGAATAATTTGCAAAAGATGGTGGAGATCTGATATCAATGTCTACCTATTTGTATCTGGACAGTGTCGTGTATAAACTTCTTTCTTTGGGGTGTTCATGGAGTGAGAGCCTGTGGTAGGTGGTGAGAACACTCAGTGGTGTTTACATGATTTCATATTATCTGGACAAGATGCTGAGTGGAATTCAGTTCTTTATTGAGATATCTGGTTGAGCCGAGCATTTGTCTATAATTCCATCTTCAGTTCATTTTTCCGTTGAGGAAGAAACAGAAAACTCATGGGTAGAGTCTGTTGAATTCCTGAAATTCCAGTTCATTTTAAGTCACTAATAGGTAACAATATACATACTTATTAAATATATTATAAAATAAATGATGAAATACTTTAAGAAAGTGCTTTTGAAATAGTACAAAGTAATTTTTGTCTACATCTATTTTTCATTTTGCTTGTTCAACATTATGCTCTTGAAGATTGACACCACTGTATACTGATTTTGAGATATACACTGGTGGTATCTTAACTGGGGAAATGTTCCATCTTACTCTTAAAAATACAGACCCCATCTCATCTTATTCTTAAAAATACTGGCTCTGGTCCCAAAAGGGGATAATAATGCAGAGAAGCATTATTTTGTCTCTTACCCTATGTCTTGCCCATGAATCAAGAGAAAACCAATAATGTCAAATGTTTGATCCATTTACACATTTCTGCCCCCTTACTCTCATCTATAAGGAGACAGCTTTTTGATTGTAAATATTCACCTCTTTGGGCAAATGACAAATAATGTAGCTGTGTTACCAACAATAGAAAAAGACATACAAAACCATCCATAAAACATGTTATCTGGCTAGCAATAAAGAATGGCATGATAAAAAAAAAAAGAATGGCATGTTAAATTAAATTATGGTACTTCTCAAAAATGGCATATTACACCATTGTTAAATGGTAATCAGGAACCTGCATAGAAACATGAAAACATACTTAGCATATAAATAAAAGGAAAAGAAAACCACACAATTATAATATTTAAGGTGTATGTGGGGGAGTCTTTGAGGATGATATGCTAAAATGGAAATACAGTAGTTCTGTTAAGATAGTGGGGCTGTGGATTTTCAAAAAATTTTCTTTAATGTTATAAAGTAATAATAACAGTGAATTAACCAAGTAAATGATGCTATAGGTGCAGAATGGAGATATTAATAAATAAATAGAGGTTGGATATTACCAAAGGGAAAAGCATTGAAAAGAATGAATCTTCCTTCCCTACCTGTGCCAGCTCAGTGGGTATTAAGACCCAGGGTATTGAAAACATTTCCAAAGGACCTGATTAGTAGAGTATTGAAAACATTTCCAAAGGACCTGATTGGAAGAGACTTTGAACTTAACTATATCTGGATTTTGTTTGCCATGATTGTAATAGAAACTAAATCTTGAAACAGTTGTCTAAATATGTTCTAGCTTGGGTATCTTGGCTGAATTCACACTTTAAATCAAGAAGCAGTTTGGAAAAAGAACCCATGAGAATAATAGATAGGAATATTGAACAAGAAAAAGTCAATAGAAATAATTTCAAAAATAAAATGCCTGTTTAAAATTAAGTTGAAATAACTATTTGGATTAATAGCAAGTAAAAAAATAACTAGTACCTACTTTGATTTATGTCTGTCTGAAAGCTCTTACTGGGTACAGGGAATAGTCTTCCTGTCTATTATGTTAATATTAACAACTTGCTAAAACTGTTGACTAGAATGAGCTGCTGTTTTCCCCTAACAAGCTCAGACACTTTTCTCACCTTGTTTTCCTTCTCTTCCACCTCTGTTCAACAGAATGGCTGCTTTCCCCTGAGTAACACTTAATGAGTATTAATTTGGGGGCACTAGGCTACCTTGCTTTATATTAGGAGGTGTTACCTAATGTAAGATATTAAAAAAAATCACACACACAATCACACATTTTATTCTTTCTGGTCAAAGTTAAGCCACCCAGTCAACATTTGCAAACCGTTATTTTAGCACTGCAGAAAATTCCCTCAAGAGCATATTTAGATACCTTAAGTATCTTAAGTAGGTGGATGGAAGAAGAAGACTGAAGTAAGTTTCTTCTGAAATAGAACTTGAAAATGTGATAAAATATCTTAGATTTCTAAACTAGTAATTAACTTTGGATTTGGACATTGGAGTGTGTGTACATTGGAGTGTGTGTGTGTATATGTGTGTATGTAATATCAAGGGGTTTGAGCTGATTCCAAGAAATCAAAAAGTACCTTTTCCACACCTTAAACCATACCTAACACTACAAGCATCTCTTTTCAGGCCCTGTATAGATGTTCTTTGTGAACATCTCTCTCTGCTGTCTTGCTATCTCTTCATCCCTGAAGAGGTCCACAAATGGCAAGCAGATTAGAAGGGTTTTTTTGTTGTTGTTGTTCAAATTAGAAGCTTTTATTCCTAAGAGAGTTATCCAATAATTTTTACCTTCATTGAAACATGATTTTCATCTTTTAAATGCCCTATAATTATTAAGAGGTATTGTGATTTTAGGAAACTATTTTTCCTCCCCACCAAATCCAAAGTAAATTACATTTATGGCATTTATTGGATTATTTGGGGGCTATACCAATATCAAAAAATTTTATCCTTAATTAACATCTTCATTTCATTCCCAGAAGTGTATTTGTTGAATAAGTGATTTTGGCAATAAAACAAATCTGCTTTCACATATCTACAAAATTCTTTTGAGTAGTAGTAAGAATTCAATCCATGTCATATAATTTTTATCATGAATTGCATAACTTTGGCATGCATTTTGCTGTATCTCATTCCCTGGCATTATATAAAGTGTCGTTGACATGGTGCCATAGAATATTCAAACTGGGAATGAACGATAGACATACTCTATGTAAGTCAGTCCCACTCCTCCCTGATTTCTGAAGAGTGAGAACTGAGGTACAAGAAGATAAAATTTGCTTAGGATCACACATCTCATTTTCTGACATTTAAGCCCTACTAAAAAAAAATCATACTCTTTTGATGTTGAACTTGGTTTGAAAATTGTGATTTTTAAGGGCCTGGTTCTTAAGACTGAATGACTGCTGCACTTGAAGACTTGCAGAATTGGACCTGAAATATACAAAAGGGGCATGGCTAGAATTTTTGTCCTCAATTCCCCCTTTGGGAGAGAGTGGCTGAAACTATCTGATCATTGAAAATAAATCATCATTCTTTAAAGGATGCAAAATATTTTGATCTTCAATATGAAATGTACCATGATTTCTCTATATAATTCAATATTTCTCTTCAACAGGGACTAAATGGTATTCTGGCTGATTGCCCTCTTGTCTATTACGGTTAAGCAAGTGAAATAGAAAATACATTTTAGGATCCCCTTGTGCCTTTTTCCCTCAGCAGCAAAAAATTAAGTATGAAATAAAACAGACCTTGTCATGCAATGCTCACTGATTAGGTGAACTTAATAAAAACTGACCTTTAGTTAAATCTAGTAGCTTAACTCATTTCATTGGCATTTATAGTCTTTGGGAATGTTGAATAAATGTACAAATAATGACACTTCCAGAAGTTTAACCATTACATTTTATGTAAATTCTGCATAAAGTTCAAGACTAATGTATTGACTTCATAGTTTTCAGATTTTTAAAAGGCATATAGGAATACTTATTACCATAACTCCCAGAAATGCTAAAGACACTTGTATACATATGTAAAACCCATTTTGACTTGATGAACACAAATTCTAATCTATGAAAATATTACATCAAGTCATTTTGCACCTGATGAGGAAATTATACATGAATGATAGTAAATATTAAAAAACACTTAAGATAAAGACCCAGTAAATCAATTTAAATGAAGAGTTTAAGAAGGAACATAACCATCTAAAAATGTTAGTTTTTTACCTAGCTGGTCCCACTTGCTTTACTTTATTTGAAATTTCTGATCTTGTCAGAAGATAACATCATAAAACTCAATTACATAATTCAACTGCCTTTAACTCCCCTTTCTCCAAAAACCATCCTACCTACGGAGGGAGTAGCTTTTCTATCTTGACTTTTTTTTTTCCTTTCAGCAAATAGTAAGTGTGAAGAGCTTTCACCAGATAAAAATCATTTCATACAATGAAGCACTAAATTGTTTTGTCTTTCAATTGATTCAGACTGAAAATAGCTCAGTTTCCCTATGGCAAGCCCATGTATCATTTCATGCCTGATATCTGCAGCCCACTCTAGATTTATCTTGCTTTTAGCAGGTGCTGAGTAGCACTTTCTGGGTTATTTTACAAAATATCCAACATGGTTTAATTGTTAAAAAGCAATTGGAACTGCTTCTTCTCCTACCCACTGCCTCTTCCAGTGTCCTTAACCCTCATCACCCATCCCTAAAATGTGTCCCCAACATGCCTATTTACATGGCTCTCAGGCACCCGAAGCTTGCACACCCATCACATACCAAGTCAATTTCTAACAGTTTGAAGGCTGTTGGAGCAGGGCAGTTTCCTTCCCCTAGAAGCTGAGTATAGTCACGTTTCTATCAACACAGCGACTCTTGTATGCAAAGATTATTAGACTATTGTCTCGTGATCCCACCTGCCTTGGCTCTGATTGATGTAACAACAGTATCTGTCATAGGGACTGTTCTGCTTGTAGGAGCAAACGATGATACTGTCCTGGGGCACAAAGAAGATGCTGTCCTCAGGCTCCGGGCAATCAGATCTGTCCCAGGCTGAGCACTTGGCATCCAAGGCACTGTAGGCAAGGGAACTGCCTGAGGGACAGTAACCATCCAGGTATCTGGATGTCTCCTCCTGATGCCCGCTCTGGACCAGGCTCTGGCGTTCTCCTTCCGTGGGTGTGAGGGTGGTGATGGAAGTGGCCACAGGCACCTCTGTCTGCCCCTGGCAGGGGGACTTCCCCCTGAGGCCCGCCTTCTTAGCCAGCTCGTCTGAGCTTCCCTTGCCTGACTCCAGGTCTGAAGGGGTCCTCAGCAGTTCCACCACTTCCTTGTCCTTGGGTTTCCGGAAGCAGGGCAACTTGCGGACCCACAGCAGCTCATTTTCAGGCCACTTGGTGCATCCCTCGGTTTTCCTGGCCAGGGCAATGGCTGCGATGCCTGGTAGGCAGATGGCTGGCCCGATGGCCAGGAGGGGGATGTTTCCCAGAGTCTCTCCTTTCATCCCAGAGACGGTGAACATGAAGCCAAAGACCAGAAAGACACTGACCAGGGCCACCACCAGCCCAGTCCTCGGGTTTATGTCATCAGGCCGCATCTTTCACTCCATCCAGACTGGGGGCTGCTTGCTGGCTAGGGAGCAGCAGTTCTCTCTTCTGTCAGAAGCAAAACCACAGTGGGTTAAAAAAAAAAAAAGAAAGAAAGAAAGAAAAGAAAAAAGAAAATCAAAGTCAATTTCCCACCCACCAACTCTCTATCTCTCTTACTCGTCTCTCTCCACTTGTCTGTCAATCACGGTCTCTGGGTCTCTAATTCTTCCTCTGTTTCTCTCTCTCTGACTGCCTCTGTCTCTTTCATCCACCGACTGGGGTCACTGAGGTACCTGAGGTTTCCTGCCGTCTCCCAGGAGCAGGGAAAGAAGCCAGTCTGAGTCTCCTTAGAAACCTCCACAACAGCTGTCCCTTCGGCTCTCTCCCTTGTTTCTGGAAGGAAAGCCTCGCTTTCCCCACTGACTCTGCATCCAGGAGGTGGGACGTGGGAGCGCGTCTTTCTCAACAGCGCCCGTCGGTCTCCAGAGCTCTGGGAGTGGAATGGAGGCACAGCCCAGCGCCGGGCTCTGGTGCTGGAGGGAGGAAGGACTTAGTCTGGGAAAGAGGGAAAGCAGCGCGCGAGTCTGGCCTCGTTACATCACTTTCAGAGCAAGCTCAGAAACAAAGACGGACGCGCGGGGGCGCGAGGGGTTCAGACCCCGGGGAGAGCCACCCGGGCAGAAGAGGTTGCCCAGGGTCCAGTCGGGGTGCTGGGAGCAGCTGGGGTTCGTTCCGCCGCTGTCCAGGGGAGCGTGCCTGGGGAGGGTCTGGGGTGCGAGGCTGCGGCTTGCAGGAGAGCGGAACTCAGGACGATTTGCCCAACGGGGCAGCCTGGACTCCGAGTTCAGGTCCGAGGGCCAGAGGGTGCTAGCTGGACATATTCCTCGGGGACCTGGACCTTTCTCCAGTTACAAATCTGGGTGATCCGACCCGACTGATAGCAGAGCTCCCAGGGGGTTCTCTGACCGCGGGTCTCTCAACCGCGAGACTCTCAGGGCTCAGAGGGCTGCACTGCTCCAGGGTCTAGCTGCTGGCGGACCGCTCTGGGTCCGGGCGCTGGGCGGCAGCGGTGTGTGCAAAACCGCTCCGGCGGCAGAGTAGGGTGCGCTGCCAGGGCCCACAGGACCGGCTCCCAGGCTGAGATAGTGGTGAGGAGTGGGTGTCAAATCTTGCTTGAGACTTTGGGGAGTCACCAGAGTCCTTCCTCCCTGGTCTTTCAGCTCCGGACCCTGGAGGGGGTGGCCTTGGAGACGGGATCCTACTCCAACACTGGTGACGCCAGCCAGGCCGGCTAGGTCAAAGGAGAAGGGCTCTCTGACCAGGATCCCCATCCTTGCCCTTAGCACCTGACCCCCACCGAGTGAGGAGAAGGCAGGGCCTTCAATGGGGGGGTCAGGCCGACCAGCTCACCATACAGCTCCAGCTTTGGGCGATTGTCTCTTCCCTTGCAGAAGCTGCTTTGAAGACCCTGTTTTCTACCCAGCGCAGTGGGGGATAGATTCCTTTGGCCCGAGGGGCAAGACTGTTTTTCTTCAACAAGGCTGTCCATTTAAGGTAGATGGGGACTAGTGAGGAACAGGAAGGAGAGGAGTGTACATTCTTTCATGTCAAGGCACTGCAGTGGAAAGAAATTTGAAAGAGCTTTGACATCCAGACCTTCCCCTGCTTAAACAAGCTCTGTGTTCTTGGGCAAGTGACCTAACCTTTCTGAGAGTCAGTTGACTCATTTGCAAAATGAGAATAGTACTATCAAATGTGTGGGAAAGCATTATGAGAACTAAATAAATATAAAGCACAATGCTTGGTAAGTGGTCCTTGTTCACAAAGTGGTTGTGAACCACTATATATTTGCATAGGATGTCATAATCAACATAAGGCATGAGCCAAATCATAAAGAGCCTAACTGTGGGGCTAAACACCTTTGATTTTATCCACTAGACAATGAGAGCCATGGAAATATTTTCAGCAGGGATCAACACAAAAGCATTCCATTTTGTTGACTTGGTGACAGAAGATTAGAGGACAGGTTGCAGGGGGTAAGTGTGGAAGCACCTTCTAGAAGGACAGTTCAGTCAGCTGGGCAAGGCATGATATGGGCCTGAACATTGCAGAGACTAGGGATGGCTAGAAGAAAGTGAATTTGAAGGATGTTTAAGGGTAGAGTCAAGGATCTTGGATCAAAGGCAGTAAGAGGGTAGGAATCAAGGTTGACTCCCACATTTCTCACACATTCAACTGAGTAGATCAGGAATCAGACTCCTGATTTTCCATATCATCTAGTGTGTGTGTGTGTGTGTGTGTGTGTGTGTGTGTGTGTGTGTGTGTCCTTTGTACTCATGCTCATTAGATAGCTGCTGTATTTCTGGACATAGAATCATTATCTTGGGAGAAAGAAAGGGGAAAAGGGAAAGGGTAAAAGTGAGATGCCCGCAGTTTGACCATTTATATCAGGATATCAAACTTTATATCAGGAAAATAATTGTTTTCTTGACATTCTCACCAAGTAGATAGACATCTGGTTATATGTAGATGGCCAGAGGGATGTCATATGGGCGACCTCTAGATGCAAAGGAGCCTGGGAAATCGCGGCTTAATTTTTGACCAGGTTTATTGCCACTCTGAAAAACAATCAGGATTTTGTTAGCAAGGAAAAAGAAGAGAATGAATACTGGGGAGGGGGGTGCAGCTAGCTGTGCGTGGGCCACAGTTATAGAACATGTCTCCCTTCTTGAAACCTTCTCTTGCCCTGCCTTTACCAACACCATTCTATCCCAGTTTCCCTCCTATTCTCTGGCCACTCTTGTAAACTATTTTGTAAACTCTTCTTTATTTTATTTATTTTTATTTTTAATAAAACCCTTAGATGTCAGTATTCTGCTGGTCATACCCCTGTTGCTCCCTTTTCCTTATTTCTTTTCCCGCTTTATAATAGTTTTAAACACCAAGTGGGAGGATGCTGACTCCTAAATTTCTCTCTTTAACTTTGTCCTTTTTCTTCAGTTTCAGATTTGTAATATCTAATTTTCTGCTTGATAGCTGTCTGTATGGCATACAGACACCTCAAACTCAACATGATCCCAACTGAGCTCATTGGATTTCCTTCAAACTCGCTCTTTCTCATTTGACCCCAACTGAGAAGTTTGCAATTGCCCTCCATTCCTTTCTTTCCCTAACAACCTGAATCCAGTAAGTCACCCAAGTCATCATAGTCTTACCTCCTAAATCCCTGATCTTCTTCTCTTCTACCTGTGACCTGAGGCAAATCACTTTACCTCCCTGGGTTTTATTTTCTTGTGAAACAAGGACTTTGGATGAGGAGCTCGCTGAGGTCCATTTCAGCTCTATCATTCCATGCTTCTCTGACAGTCACTTCTGCAGGGTAGACTGATGTCATTGTGTAGGTGCTGTGACAAAAGTGCTGGAAACCAGGTTGGATTTTAAATAAGCACCATTGCAGAACAAAGACCTCTGCTCACTTGTAGGAGCATCTAATTCCATTCTGACTTTTAAGCCATGCAGTTTATCTACTTAAGCATTAGATAAGACCCATGCATAAAACCACAGGAAACTTCAATTACTGTTTAATTATAAGCCTGATTCTCAAAGCAGTTCCTTCTTAGAGGTAATTTCGGATGGTCTTTGAACAGCAGGTATACTTGCCCAAGCCCAGCAGCAAAAGTGGGTGGGTGGGTGGGGGGAGACATCACTCAGGGTCATAGTAATCAGAGACAGAAAAGACACTCTTAGTATTTAATTCCTTGCCTGTACAGGCTGATTGCAGTAGGATTTTAAAACCTTAAGCATATATAGCTATGTACAAAAGCTTTTCATCAGAAGAGAAAGGAAATTCAGGTTGGAATGAGGCTTTGGCATGTGGGTGTTTGAGAAGGAAATGCAGAACCTTTTATTTCTGAAATTACAGAAAACATGGGATGCTAGAATTTGAAGGTACTTTATAAAATATCTACTCTAACCCTCTTTATTATACAGATGAAATCCAGAAAGGTTGCATTCCTGCAATATTACTTGAGTATTTATTGTGTACTTGGCACTGTGCTAGGTGCTAGGGATACAAGTCAAATGGGATATGGTCTGCCTTTATAGAACTCATGTTCACAGAGCAAGATATGTGTATTAGTAGGATAGGATAGATTATGCCATGGCAACAAAAGACTTCCAGATCTCAAGGGCTGTATGCTCATACTACGTGTCTATGATGGGTCAGCTGCAGCCCTGCTCCAGGTTGACTTCACTCTGGGATTCAGGCTGACAAGGCAGCCTCCATTTGGGACATTGCCAGTCCACTGAATCCAGGCAACTGGAGGCCCTGCACTGATTCTTCACTTCAGTGGATTCTTTCTTTGGCTCCTCCAGCTCTGCCCTTCCCTATAGGCCAAAGTGATGTGCCTCACCTGGACACCTTCTTGCCCTTTCTAGACCATGTGATAGGTACCCACAAACCTAGAATTCCCTGCCCAAACAGCCCCATACCTGCTTCCAGGGCTTATGCACAGCTCTTTGCTAAGTCCATCCTCCCAAGTGTTGACCATACTGCAGGTATGCACATCCGTAGGCCTGTGGAGTGGCTAAGGGACAACTGTGTTTTTGAATATGGATAAAGCTCTGGCATGCAAGATGGGGTGTCTATACTCTGCCTGTCAACCCTTTCACGGTTTAGAACAGCGCCGGGGATGGGAAAAGAAAGGCAGCATTCATTTTATTTTTGCCTGGAGCCTCACACATGTTAGAGACAGGCCTGGTTGAAGGTTTTGGGGAAAGGAGGGAGAAGTCCCAACTGTCTTAACAGGCTCCTAGCTATGTATAGACAACAGACTTAAGGTAGGTCAAGGGCAGAAGCAGGGAGAGCAGTTGAGATACTATTGCAACTGTCCAGGCAAGAGATGATAGTGACTTGAACTAGGGTGATAGCAGTGGATGTGGCAAGCAGTGGGTCAGATTCTGGATATATCTTAACCTAAGCTGACAGTATTTGTTAATAGATTTGGGATGTGAGGGAAACTGAGTAGTCAAGGATGATTCTAATACTTGAGATTTGAGGTGGGAAATCAAGAACTTGAATTTGGGCATGTTCATTTGATATATCAAAGTTGATAGATGTTGATAGAGTTGGTGTGCAGGTCTGGATTTTGGGAGAGAATTCTGAGCTGGAGATAATAATTTTGGGAGGTCCTGGAACATGGCTAGCATCGAAAGCCCTGGGACTTCTGAGATAACTTAGGGATCAAGCACTGATAGGTTTGAGAAGTCCAAGTACTAATTACTAAGGAACATCAACTTTTTGAGGCTGGGGAGATGAGGAGGAACTAGCAAGAGACTATGAAGGATTGCTCAGTGAGGAGAAAAAAATGAAGACATGTCCAAGAAGCCAAAAGCAGAAAGCATTTCAAGGGGGGGGGCATCAATTCTATTGATAGGACATGTATGAAAAGGACTAAAAAATAATCACTGGACTTAGCAACATGAAGGTCATTGATGACCTTTAGAAGAAAGTTCTGGTGGAGTGGATGGGGGTGAAAGCTTGAATGAAATGAGTCTAAGAGAGAATAGGAGAAAAGGATTAGAGGTGGAGGGCAGAGACAACTCAAAAGTGTTCTGCTGTTGAGGAGAACAGAGAAATGAGATGATAGCTAGAGGTGGCCCTGTGGGGTCAAGAGAGAAAACTTTTTAAAAGATGGGAGCTCTCTTAGCATTTTGCTCGTAAAGATGTAAGAAATGTAAATTTAAATGGCCATTTTGTTAATCCATTAAATTTGTAAATATAAAAAATAACACCTATGCTGGTGCATGGTGTGCTAAGATGAGCACTCACATGTATTAATGGTGGGAATGTATTGGTACTAACTCTTGAGTGGAAGAAATATGTCCAGCTATGACAAGAGCCTTTTAAAAGCTCCTACCTTTTACATGACAATGATAGGGAAAACTGTCAACAATTGGTATATACTAATGGACAGGACAGACCCAGGCACCATCTAAGTAAATTAATTGGCCTTTACTTATCTCAAGGTGAAGAAGGAAGTCCCCACGGCTTCACCAGTGGGCACACAGATGAGGATGGTAATGTCTGAGTAAGGGAGGGTCACATCTAACCCTCTAGAAGCAAAAGAGTTTCTCTCTAGGTTTACCATATATACATAAGGCTTATTTTCATGAGTCAGATCCAGGCCTGCTCATAGCCTGGCCTCGTGTCTGCTGAGACCACCTGATATGACAGCAGGGTACAGTTCATGAAGCGTAAACAAAATCCTCATTATCATCCTCAGACTCTAATGGCCCACACAACTGGTATGAGTACTTTCTTGAACTCAGTGCTACGTAAACAGAATGGCAGCCACTTTGTGGAAATCTCTGAAAGTCAAACAAATTAAGACTTTAGATGAACTATTGCTGCACTGTCCAATACCATAGCCATTAGCCACAGAAGGCTATTTAATTTTAAATTAATTAAAATGAAGTTAAATAATAATCCAGCTTCTCATTTGTGCTATCCACATTTTTTAAAAAAGGTTTTATTTATTTATTTGAGAGAGAGAGAGACAGAGAGAACACGAGTGGGGTGAGGGGCAGGAGGAGAAGCGATGTGGGGCTTGAACCTGGGATTCCAAGACCATGACCTGAGCTGAAGGCAGATGCTTAACCAACTGAGCCACCCAGGTACCCCGATCCACATTTTTTAAAAAGATTTTTTATTATTTATTTGAGAGAGAGAGTGCACAAGCAGGAGGAGGGGCAGAGGGAGAAGCAGTCTCCCCGCTGAGCAGGGAGCCAGATGTGGGACTCAGATCCCAGGACCCTGAGATCATGACCCGAGCTGAAAGGCAGATGCTTAACCGACTGAGCCACCCAGGTGCCCCTATATATTTATGAATTTTTCAAAATTTCTACTGTTATTTTATAATAAGAAAAAGTATTTTTAAAAATAGAATGGTCACCTGCCCATATTAAGCACTCAATAAATGGTAGTTGAATAAAAGATTCATGAATATTTGAAAGACTAAGTGAATAAATTCAAATTTTCTTAACTTTACATGTTTCCTAAATTCATCCTGCCCCCTTCCTCACTCCAGCACTTCCTCATAGGACGGAAAAGGATGTGGAAAAATTGGGAAAACATAAAAATGGAAAGAAAGCTAATAAATTTTCATGTTGAATTGGGGTTGGACTTTGCCATTTCTTTCAAATTTATATTAATCATTTTTGAGATTTCTTATAAGCCTGTTTTCAACGTAGAAAATAATAAATATACTATTTCTCCCCCTTTTGACTTAAACATGATTGTTTTGATACACCTGGTTAGAGGCTTGACTCCGCTCCCCCACCCCCCACCTTTCTTGGTTGTAATTCTGACTCATTTATTCGACAAATATTTATTGAGAGCCTCTAACTTACCTGGTTATGTTCATGTTTCCTCTATACCTTCTCCCATCTTTTCTACCTCTTGGAAAGTAACTAAGATCTTTAGTAAAAGCTACATTTATACCTCTTTCTTTATTTCACTTGGGACCTTCAGAGATGTAAAGTAGCTTCGATTGTTTATCCAGTGCTGAATTAACAGAGTTTTAAAAATTCTTGCAGCTCATTAGCACTCATTAGATTGTGCAGAACACAGTACAAAGTACAAAGAAAGCCTAGAATTTTCACAAATCTGTTCTTAAGTTAAAAAATAAAGCTGGTGCAAATGAAAGTGTTAGATTAATGGTTCCAAAGATGAAAACCTTTTAGGTATCTGAGTGGTTCCGGCCAAACATCCATTTGCTCTCCAGGACTGAGCTTGTTCAACAGCTTAGATCTTTCTCCATGTTGTCCTTCTTTTGATTCTGTACAGGGTCTTTGGTAAGGGAATAAAGAAAGGATTAGAAGATGAATTGTTAGGAATCATGAAGAGCTGGGAGTAGAGAATTCTGATGTGGTTTGATCCCCAAACTAGATTGATTTGGTTTTCTTACTCTCTTGTCCTTAGATTAAGCATAGTGCACTGACATGTCCAAGTTTTGATTATATATGTTTATGAAAACCCAGAGACCACCAAATCATTTTATTATTATATTTTTTTAAGATTTTTTTTTTTTATTTGACAGAGAGAGACACAGCAAGAGAGGGAACACAAGCAGGTGGAGTGGGAGAGGGAGAAGCAGGCTTCCCGCGGAGCAGGGAGCCAGATGCAGGGCTTGATCCCAGGACCCTGGGATCACGACCTGAGCCGAAGGCAGCCGCCCAACCGACTGAGCCACCCAGGTGCCCCCATTTTATTATTATATTTAACAGACACTAAGAAGGTTTCTTTAGAAGCAATCAGTCATATGCCCAGATACATAAATAAGGATGTTGATTACAATGTTCATTTTAATATGGAAAAATATGAAATGGTTATATAAATTATGTTACATCAATACACTGGGATGTTTTACAATCATGATAAATTAAGTTGCAAATTGGATCAAGATGGCAGACCAAACACACATACCTCTCCTTCCATACCAGGCTTCCAAAATCTAGAAATGAGATTAGAGATTTATGTGAATTAATTTGAGATTAATTCTACCACAGTCCTGGAAAACAGGAAGAAAGCCATGAAAGACAGAAAGCTGGTGAGATCTAACTGATAAATAATTGTATATAATCTTTGCAGACTTGCCAAAAATCCCTGATAATGCTGTACCTCAGTATACTCTAAGAGATACATGAGCCTGAGAGTGATGGTTCCCCAAATCTTTGGAAATAAGATTACCCTTTGAGTGTTAAAAAATTCCTACCCAATGAAAGAGTATCAAACTATGGGAGGAAACTAAGAGCTTGTCTGAATACTTGTGACTGAAGAGTTTTGAAAACACTGAAATTTATAGTTAAGGCAGTTTGGATATATTTTTTAGAGAAAAAATAATAGCAGCTCCCATGTTATTTTATTGTTAGAAAGTTACAGAGCGTATGTTATAGAGAGTATGTTACACAGAGTATGTAACTGGAGAGCGATATTCACCAACAACCAAAGAAAAGAAAGAACCAGGGGGTCAGACATTTGCTATGTTTATCTAGCACTCTTCAGAGGAAAGATGGGGGCTACAGGAAGCGGCTGGTTTGTTAGGTTTCACAGGATCTCCTGCATCTAAAATTTTTCAAGACCTTCCACTTTTCTCTCACATAGCAACATTCTGATGATTTTGGCTTCTCCGACATTCTAGTACTGTGAGGGCTCTGACCATCATGGCGGACAAAAATCTTTTCTTCCCTCTTTCCTCCCTGCCTTCCTATCTTCCTTTCCTCCCTTCCTTCCCCCTTCCTTTTTAAAAATAGCTTTATTGAGATATAATTCACATTTCATATAGTTCATCCATTTAAAGTATACAATTCAAAGAATTTTAGTATATTTACAGAGTTGTACAGTCTTCACCACAATCTGATTTTAGAACATTTCTATCATCCTAAAAATAAACCTGGTGTTCATTTACAGTCACTCTTTATTCCCACCCCCGGTTCTAGGCAACCACTAACCTACTTTCTGTCTCTATAGATTTGCCTTTTCTGAATATTTTGTACAGATGGAATCATACCATATGTGTTCTTTTGTGTCTGGCTTCTTCCACTGAGCATAATATTTTTGAGGTTCATCCGTGTTTTAGTATGTATTAATACTTTGTTCCTTTTTATTGCCAAATAGTATTCCACTGCATGGTTATACCACATTTTGTTTATCTGTTTGTCAGTTCACGGACATTTGAGTTACTTCAACTTTTTGGTCATTATGAAAAATATTGCTATGAATATTTATGTACATGTTTTTATATGCACATATACTTTCATTTTTCTTGGGTAGACCCTTTGGAGTAGAATTGCTAAGTCATATTGTAACTCTAACTTTGTAAGAAGCTGCCAAACTATTTTCCAAAATAGTCACCTCCTTTAATTTTTTATACTTTGTTTTTCGTCCTGAGTTATTTTAAAGTAAATTATAAGTCTCAAGATATATCACTTAGCCAAAAAAGCATCCGACCTAAAAATTTTCAATAATTTCTTATCACTAATTCAAATTTCTACTATGGTCCTTCCATAGACACGAATATTTGAGTGAGTGGAAAGTAACATCTCCCTTTGTAACAGTCAGTGAAGTGGCTTTCTAGTTCATAGACAGCCTCCTGTGAATCTTGTTGGTATGAGTGAGCTTTCCTGATTTTGTTGTTGAATAAGTTGACCAGCTGCTGGCTTGAGTCTTGGGCAGCCTGGCTTTAAAAGATGAGCGGAGCCAGGCCAGAGGAGGAGGGGGCGTGAGGGGTGATCAGGAGCTCAAGGTGATTTGAGTAGGGAAGAAAGAGTCATAAGAAGGTATGACCTTGGGTAAAACCAACCCCCCAGGGAAGACCTGAGTCCACACTGAGGCGTCAAGGAGAGAGTAGAGGGGGTTTGATAACTTTTATAAAGCCTGAGATGGGCGCCACAGGAGTAGGGCAAACTCAACACAGGAACTGAGCCCAGGTACGTGGGGGTGAAGAGGGTAAGAGAGAAGAGTGGAATTAAGATCGTCAACTCAGGAACAGAGAAAGGAGAAAAAGAAAAAGAAAAAGAAAGAAAATGAGCTGAGCCGTTCTGATCTTCTCCTGTAAGTGTGGAGTAGGAACACTGAGAGGGTAAGTGTGTCAACTTTGGGGAGCTGAATAGCGAAGTGCATTGGGGAAGGGAGGCCAGCGTATCAGGTTGTGAGTAAGAAGCTGAGAAGAGGAAGCCCGGGGCACGTGAAGGGATGGAAGCAGATGCCCTGAGAGAAACTGAGGTAACACCAGACCTTGACAGAAAGGGATAACCTCAGTCTCTGATGGTTCTCTGTTTCCCAATCATAGCGTTAGAGAGGAAGGGCTTTTTCCCTAGTCGCGGTTTCCATAATGAGGCATTTTTCCTAATACAATCTTGGCCTCTCTCCACACCCAGGAGGTGAGTCGCTTATCTACCTGGTAAGTTTGGGAAGAATAACTGAGCATGCTTGGCTCGTTCTTTCTTCCTGGAAGGAAGCTGCCCATAAGGAACAAGAATTCTTTTTTTTTTTTTTTTTTTTGTGAGAGAGAGAGAGAGAGAGCACATGAGGGGGGGGGGGGGGCAGAGGGAGAAGCAGACTCCCCGCTGAGCAGGGAGCCCGATGTGGGACTCGATCCCGGGACTCCAGGATCATGACCTGAGCCGAAGGCAGTCGCTTAACCAACTGAGCCACCCAGGCGCCCCAAGGAACAAGAATTCTGACCCTTCTCACGGGAAGCATGTTCTGCTGGTTTGGCAAGCGTGAAATGAGGTAGTGCTATAGCCTGATATTTGTGTCCCTGCCTCTCTCCCCACATTCAGATGTTGAAACCTAATCCCAAATGTGATAGTATTAGGAGGTGGGGCATTTGGGAGGTGATTAATGGCACCAACATTTTAGGCTTTCCCCTTAAGAAAAGTCCCTTGCCATTCCTGTGGTGGCTTATGCTTTCTCTTTCTCAGGGTCAACGAAATGCACTCTTTCCGTCTCACAAAGACACTGGGTACTTACCATGTGCTGGGCATTGCAATAGGTGTGAGGTCTCATCTTTCAGAGGCCATTGGGTGGAGTGAAAGAAATTCTGGCCTAGGAGTCGGAAGACATGGATTCTTGTCCTGAGTCTGCTGTTCACAGGCCAGGTTACCTTGGCCCAGTCACTTGATATTTTACCCTATTTTATCTCAGTGCCTTATTTGGGTGTTTGTTTCTAATGATGGAGAGGGACATTTGTCCTCCAGACAGAGTTCTTCTGTGCTTTTAATACTTTCTTTCTAAAAACCAATTTTTATTGCAAACTCCTTATGTGCCAGGCACAAATACTTATGATTCTGGCATAGCACTTACCATAGTGTATCATAATTTCTCTCTTTACATGTCTGTACACACTGTGAATTTCTCAAATGCAGGGAGGCCTCATTCATTTGTAAGCTCCAACACCTGGCATGCTGTCTGGCCCAGAGTAAGCAAGCAGTCAGACATGTTTGGTGAAAGAATAAAATGGGTCATGGGACACCTGGGTGGCTCAGTCAGTTAAGGGTCTGCCTTTGGCTTGAGTCATGAACCCGGGGTCCTGGATTGAGTCCCGAGTCCAGCACTGGGCTCCTTGCTCTGCAGGGAGCCTGCTTCTCCCTCTACCTGCTGCTCCTCCCCCCCACAAATAAATAAATACAATCTTAAAAAAGAGAGAAGAAATGGGTCTCACTGGTAAATGGGATCATAGCAAACACTGCTAGTGCCCTGGCCGATGTTCTGGGCATTCACCTCCCCACTCAGACTGCTTGCTGAAGACACCTGTGACTCTGTGAGGTCTTCTTCTGGCCTTGGGATAATACTGGCCTCAAAGTCAGGGGAAAGCTGAAGGTGTGGGAGTTAATGCCCCCAGAACTGCCCTCAATCAAGGGTGCACGGGGGAGTTGGGTAAATCCCAGCTTCTTCAGTCCCTGGTTGGATAACCGAGGTCTCTATACTGTCTCTTAGTCTCCCAAGGGATAGAGCTCCAGTTTTCCACAGTGGCAACTGGCTTGATTCCACACCTTTTATTGGCTTCCTTCCCCTCCCTTTCTCACTTCCCCACTCTCTGCCTGTGTTTCTAGGGTCACCTCTTAAATAAACCACATGCACTTAACTCCCTGCCTCAGGGTTTGCTTCTGGGAGAACCTAAACTTTGCCCAACTTGAAAGATCGTTGTGATCATCAAATGAAAAACACATGTAAAAGGTCTTGTGGTCTCAAAATATAAGTGTTGTTACTACTGGAATGAGTTGTGCTCAAGAGGAATTGTGATAGGTTGAATAATGGCCTCCAAAGATATCCAGATCCTCGTTCCTGAACCTGTGAATGTTACCTTATATGGCAAAAGGGCTTTGCAGATGTGATTAATTCTGGATTGTGAAATGGGGAGATTATCATGGATTAACTGGCGGGCTCTAAATGTAATCACAAAAGTTATTATAAGAAGGAGGCAGGAACACCTGGGTGGCTCAGCTGGTTAAGTGTCTGCCTTCAGCCCAGGGTCCTGGGATTGAGCCCAGCATCTGGCTCCTGCTCAGCGGCGAGCCTGCATCTCCCTCTCCCTCTGCCCCTCCCCCCTGCCTGTGCACAAGAGAACATGCTCAACATGGCTCATCATCAGGGAAATGCAAATCAAAACTACAATGAGATATCACCTCACACCTGTCAGAATGGCTAAAATCAACACACAAGAAACAAGTGTTGGGGGCGCCTGGGTGGCTCAGACGTTAAGCGTCTGCCTTCGGCTAGGGTCATGATCCCGGGGTCCTGGGATCGAGCCCCGCGTCAGGCTCCCTGCTCCGCGGGAAGCCTGCTTCTCCCTCTCCCACTCCCCCTGCTTGTGTTCCCTCTCTCGCTGTGTCTCTCTCTGTCAAATAAATAAAATCTTAAAAAAAAAAAAAAAAGAAACAAGTGTTGGCGAGGATGTGGAGAAAGGGGGAATGCAAATTGGTGCAGGCACTGTGAAAACAGTCCTTTTGAGTGTCCTCAAAAAGTTAAAAATAGGACTGTCCTACAATCCAGTAATCACACTACTGGGTATTTACCCCCCAAATACAAAAACACCAATTCAAAGGTATATATGCACCCCAATGTTTATTGCAGCATTATTTACAATAGCCAAGATATGGAAGCAACCCAAGTGTCTATTGATAGATGAATGGATAAAGAAGAGGTGATATATTTTATGTACATATGTATATATGATGGAATGTTATTCAGCCATAAAAAAGAATGAAATCTTTCCATTTGCAACAACATGGATAGTGCTAGAGACTATAATGCTAAGCAAAATAGTCAGAGAAAAACAAATACCATATGATCTCACGCATATGTGGAATTTAAGAAACATCAAATAAGCAAAGGAAAAAAAGAGACAAACAAGAAACAGACCCCTACCTGTAGAGAACAAACTGATGATTACCAGAGGGGAGGTGGGGGGGAGGATGCGTAAAATAGAGGATGAAAATTAAAGAGTACACTTATCATGATGAAAAAAATATAAAATAAAATTTAAAAAATGTATGCTGTTTTAAGTCACCAAGTGCATGGCGATTTGTCACAAGCAGCTCTAAGAAACTCATATGAGGAGGGTTCTGCTTTTTGCCCCTAACCCATTCCAGCAGGTGGCAGTGTGGGGTGAAGGAGTAGCCCTGATTCCCGCTGGTCTCCAAAAAATCCTCACTCTTTAACCTCCTGCCCTCAAATAAAGTAAGACCAATTTGTGCTGTCTTCACCCTCTTGGAGGCCAGTCCTTAACCACTTTCTACTAGTGAGGACTTTCTACTGTGTTTCAAGGACAACAGAAAGAAAGAGGGTTTTTAGGGGCTAATGGCAGTAAATCAACAAGCACTAAAATGAAATCATAAATATGCATTGAGAAAGCTGAGTAGAGAAACTCTGAAGGCTAGCCCCAGTTTCCTGCTGTTATTAAAATTAACTTTAATAATCAGTTGTGTTCCTGCTCATGTCAGGACTTGTATCCAAAAACCAGCAATAGGATCTTTATTGTGGTTGTGGGCTGGGTGTTTTCCCCTCATTTTCAGCTCAAACCATGTAGAGATTTCCCATGAAATGCACTTGTATGACTACCCTTTTCTTTTAGTCTCAGGGCACAATATATGGGGAAATACTGCTTTGTCTTTCTTAGTGTCCAAAGTTGGACATTTTCAAGAATTAAATGACATTTTTGAGATAATGGAGAAATTTGAATACGGATTGATACCAAAGAATTTTTATTAACCTTGTTAGGTATGATAGGCATTATGGCTACATAAGAAAATATCCATACTTTTTAGAACTATATAAACGATGAAATGATATAATAGAGAGGAAGAAAGGAAAAAAGGGAGAGGAGGAGAAAGGGAGGGAGGGAGAAAAGAATCAAGAAGAGAGAAAGGAAGAAAGGAAAGAGGGGAAGAAGGAAGAGACAAATGAGTTGCGAATGGCCAAGTCTTGATAGTTTTTAAATTTAGGTGATAAGTATATGAATGTTCATTGAATTATTGTATATGTTTAAAAATATGTTATAAGATATGCTGGAAAAAAATCAAATGGCTAAAGAGAGCCTTTGAAAGTATTTCAGTGGGAAGCAGCTTCAGAAAAATGATTACGAGCACAGGCTCTAGAGTCAACTGGATTCCAGTCTGGGCTTCTGTATTTTCTTGAACTTGGGCATGTTACTCAACCTCTCTATTCTGAGTTTCCTTTTAGGTAAAATGGATATCATAATAGTATCCACCTCAAAGGATTGTTGAAAATAATCAACATGATAATACTCCTGAAGCACTGAGAATAGCATCTTTCACAAACTACTATAAATGTTTATTATTATTTTTGATATTGTCTATTATTCTAGCAATGGTTCTCAGCTGGGGGAAATTTTGACCCCCGAGAGATATATGGAAATATCTAGAGGCATTTCTGGTTGTCACAACCAGGCAGTGCTACTAGTGGGTAGAGATCAGGGAAGCTACGAAATATCCTATGCCACATAGGACAGCCCCCCACAACAAAGAATTATCTGGACCAAAATATCAGTAGTGCCAAAGTTGAAAAACCTGCACTAGTATTACAAGGACATTGTAAAAATATTAGAAAATATAGGTAAACAAAATAAGGAATAATAATATTTCATAATTTCACCATGCAGAAATAATCAGTATCCCAAACTGGAAATTTGCAAAAAGAAAATGATGTCTTCATCAAAATTAAGATGCATAATAAAGAAAAAGCCCCTTTAATCTCACTGCTTCCAGGGATGACCTCTCCTCATTTCTTCAAAGCTATCACCATTTATAGAAAGTTGTCCAACCTCTTCAAACCTCTGGTAAATGTACCATTTGGCATTTGACTTGGCTACTAGATTCTATTGGAATGAAGCTGAATGAAAAGCAAGAAAACTATTTAAAGTCATTGATGAACCACCTCAGAAATCTTGTGGGAACCTACTGTGACACCACTTTTTGGAGAAAAATTTGGCAGATTATATCAAAAACTTTTTAAAAGTCCATATTCTTTGATTTGGCAATTCCATTTATAAGAATTTATCCTAAAGAAATAATCAGACAAGTGTGCAAAGGTGTTTGTACAATTGGTCACTGCTGTATTATTTTTAATTGTGAACAATTGGAAGGACCTAAACTGGAAACAACAAAGAAAGATTGGCTGATTACATCCTGGTGTACCTCTGCAGTAAAATACCATGGAGCCATTAGAAAAGACAATGTTCATCTCTGTGTACTTACATGGAGAGATATCCATAATGTATTTGGTGAAAAATAACCACAGGAAAGGTCTAGAAGGGCTGATGTGTTAATGGATATCATGTGAAGGATGTGGGTGAATGCCAGTAGAAATTGCTGGAAGGGGCTGGAACTCTCTGGGAGGAGGGTCAGAAGACATGCTGGTCGCTGTTACCTGGCATTCTATAGAGAAGTGTGCTTGGGCCAGGATGCAGCTAGATGCACTTGTGGACTGTACTGTAGCAGAGGGACCTCACCCTGTTACTCTTCTTTTTAATGGACCAAAGGGAGTGCCTTGTTCACTGGGTGACAAATGCTTTGCCTTCAGGTGCAAATATATAGGTGCAATAGAATAGTCTATGCTTTTGGGCAGCTCTTTGTAGAGCTCTATGAAACACCTGGAGTCTTTGGGGCCACTGGTCCTGGGGGAAGTTGGTTTGGGCACAGCACCTCCTGCCTGCTGCAGGGAGTATCAGGGAAAGGTCCCGCGTAGCTCATCAACAGCAGCAGGAAAGAGTCCTAAGGATCAGCAGGTCTGTCTTCTGCTCTCACTCATCTAAGTGGTTGGCTTTTTCAGTCTTAAAGTGGGGGATTATGCCAGATGATCTCTAAGGACACTTTGAGCTCTAAGTATTTTAAGATCCTAGCATTTTAATCACTGTCAATGGTAATTTCTGATGTTACAAATGACTTGTAATTTTCCCTAGGGTATCATTAGCTATGCTGGTGAGGTTCACTTGCTATAATATTATCAGTCTACCGGGGAGGCTCATCTCAGTATTAGACAACACTTTCCCATTCTTCTCCCACTTCTTTTTCTTCCTAGGTTTTCTCTCTGCCTCTCAGGAGGTTTATATGGCTTAATTAATTCAGATCAGCCAAGTGCTTTTGAGACTCTGAGAGTAAAGTCAATGTCTCACTATGAGTAATAGCCCAATGGGAGCTCAAATCACTCACAGCATTATTAGCAGAAGATGTTAGTCTTGCTGCTCATGTAACTTGAAGCCTATTAGTTCTATTGTGCAACATCTGCTCCTTGGAGTAAAAGGCAGCCCAGGAGAACCCACCTGAGCTCCTAAGTCTTTTGTATAAATACTCCAGGGATTTGAAGATGTGCTTGAAGCTGAGTGAGGGCATTGGGGGAAATGACATTCCTTACAGGGATAAAATGAAGTTTTTTGGAGGATTTGTGCTCTAGTTGGAGGAACTTTTTTTTGGCAGACTTCCTGTGAGCCTTGGGGAAAATGCCTTTCTCTAATTTCTCTTTCCAGTTTTTCACCAGATGGTGAGAGTAAGTCACTTAGGCCCTTTAGGGTAAGGAAATTTAACCATCACCGGCTCCAACCATCCCAAGAGCATACCCAGCAAGAAGGGCTTGAGGGAGCTTAAAGTCATAGGTTTGGGGATAACCCACTCTGCTATGCAGGAACTCTGTGGCCTTGGGCAGGTTGCAGACTTCAGACTTTCCTTTTTTTTCCATCAGTAAATGGGTATAATAATATCTAATTCCCAGGTATCATGAGGATTAGGTGTGATATTAGTCAATATACGTGAAGCTCTTAGGAGAGTGCTGGCCCATAGCAGGACCTGTGTGAACATCTGCTATGACAGGTGTGAATGCCTCACACAGACTGGCAGTGGAGATAACCATTGTTTATTGCGTGCTTTTGATGAACCAGGCTCTGTACTTAAGCATTTTACATATGTTATCTCATTTAATCCTTCCAACAACGTGGAAGTGTGAGGTAGCACTATTATGTTCCCGTTTTAGAGATGAGGAAATGAGGCATAGAGAGATTAAGGAACTTGTACAAGGTCATACAGTGAAAAAGTTGGATACCAGGGCCTAAGCTCTTAATTTATTAGGTTATACAGTACTTGCCTTTCCCTCCTCCTCTATAACTTCCCATAGGTCTTAGAATTAACTTCCTCCAATTATAAATCAGAGAAGGAGTATTTGTAGATGACCTAAAGAGAAAGTCCACACTGCCAAATTCTTGGTATCTTGTGACTCAAAATAGAGAGGCTGCAAGACACCTCAATTCATCATTCTCTGTCCCCTCTGCCTCTTTCCCTCTCTGACTAACAGTTCCCATTTGAACACCAAAATCGAGGGCTTGGCAATACTATTCATGTCTGAGAACTAATTCAAGTGGTTCTGATTTAATTTTTATCAGAGTCTTCTGAAAAGCCTGGGATACCTTGTGCTCCAGAAATTAACTTCTGGTAGCTATGATGAAAAGAATAGGAATGATAAAGTGAAACCAGTCAAGGGAAGTGCAGGGATTACTGGAATCCCTCACTTTGTGGGAGGTGTCATTCTTATTTTTACCCCATAAAGTTTTAGTGATTCCAAAAGCACAGAAAAAGATAATAAGAAAATGTGCATCTATCATGGTTCTGCTACTATGCTGAGAAACCACTGTGGCATGGAGGTTTATTTACCTCTAGCTCTTCAACAGCTCTGATACATAGTTGGGATCTTTATAATAAACATATATTTCCGTTTTTCATTTAATAGTATAACATTGTCATGTAAATTATTTGTAAGTATACAAATGTAAATTTCAATGCCTGCATAATTTTGTATCATGTGCAATTTCTATTTTAAAGAAGAATAAAGTAAGTCCTATGTTAACTACCAGTCAGTTTAGAAATAGAACATCGCCAATATTTTAGATGCTTTTTTTTGTGCTCCTCCCTAATTGGATTCCTCATTCCTCCGGAAAAGTAACCACCATTTTTGAGAAAATTATTCTCTTACTTCACCAACTGTGGTGGGCCATTGCATTGGTGGCCCCCCAGTGAACCATGGCTTCCTTTATTCCGCACTTGTGTAGTCACTTCCCACATTGACTTCTGGGTCTGTCCATATGACTTGGTTTGGCCAATGGGACAGTGATAAGCATTATGCAAATATTGGGATAGGTTCTTTTGGAATATTCCTTCTTGGGACTCTGAAACCACCATGCTGTGAGGAAACCATGCCAACCAAGGTGCGACACTTATGTGCCCACCCACCCCAAGCACCCCTCACCCCCTGCCCAGGAGTCAAGCTGTCCCAGCCAGCCCCCAGATATGAGTCACTCCAGGTGGGGCTCCAAAGTGGAGCAGATGTGAGCCATTTCTGGTGTGGTCTTTGTAAATCCCTGATCCACAGAATTATGAGCAAATAGAATCACTGGTGTTTTAAGTCACCAAGTTTTTGCATGGTTTATTATGGCAGCAATAAATAACTGAAATACAACCTATGTGTGTATTCCTAAACAATGTATTCATTAGTTTTATCTATTTTTGAACTCTACCTAAAATAGTAACATACTAGGTAGTTTCTTGGGTGACTTGTTTCTTTTGTTAAGCATCCTGTTTGAGAGATACCTTCTGTTGTTTTGTGTAGTTGACGTTCATTCATTTTCTTTGATGAAGAGTGCTCCACAATTATTTATTCATTCTACTGCTCATTTTGGCTGTTTTGAGTGGGGGGGTTATTAGAAACCAAGTTTCTGTGGACATTCTCACACACATCTCCTGGAGTCCATGTGCAAGTGTTTCCCTAGGGTATATTCTTACTAAGGGCAGAATTGCTGTATTGAAGGATATATGCCTGGTCAACTTTATTAGGCATTGTCAGACTGTTTCCGAAAGCGGTCTCTTACATGTCCTGCGGGAAGTATGTGAGAGTTCTGACTCTTCCTCATCCTTGTCAGTATTTGGTATTATAAGGGTTACAAATATTTTTTATGTGATGGATATGTTTTGATATAACATTGTGGTTTTAGTGAATTTTCTTAATGATCAATGAACTCCTTTGTATGTTTATTGGACATTTGGATATCCTCTTTTCTAAAGTGCCAGCTTAAGTATTTGCTCATTTTTCTGTTCAGTTGTTTTTCTTTTACTTATTAGCTGTTTTTTTTTATAGACTTTGGATATAGGTTGTTTAATGATTATTTGTGTTACAAACACTTCCTACTGTTTTCACTGTCTTGTATGATGTCTTTTCAGGCACTTAATTTTAACGTCGACATATTTGTCAGTATTTTATTTTATGGTTCGTGCTTTTTGTGTCTTGTTTAAGAAATTCTTTTCTACCCCCAAATCATGAGATATTCTCCTATATTTTCTTTTCAAATTATTCTTTTAAGGGACTTCAACTTTAGGGTCTTAATATACCTGGAACTTAATTTGTATATGGTAAGAGATAGGGATTCAATGTCATATTTTTTCCCCATGGGTACTAAATTACCCCAGCACCACTTGTTGTAAAGTTTATCTTTTCTCCACTGTAATACCACTTTTATCATACATCAGTTATCCACATATAAGTGAGTCTGCTTCTGGGTGCTCTGTTAATTCCACTGGTGACATTGCCTATTCTTGCTTGATATCTTGGTATCTGGTGGAGCAAATTATTTCACCTCAATCTTCTTCAAGAGTATTTTGGCTATTCTTTGCATCTCTACATGAATTGAGCATCAGCTTATCAAGTCCTACAAAAATACATATAGAATTTTTAATCAGATTTGCATTAAATCTATTGATCAACTTGAGAAATTTACATATTTTCAATACATGAACATTCTATATCTCTCCATTTAGATACTCTTGATGTATTTTAATTAAGTTTGTATAGTTTTCTCTGTTAAAGTCGCACACATTTTTGCTAGGTACTTTAAAATCCTATTTTTAAATGATATTTATTTTTTTTTCTGTTTCTTTGAATGTATCAGAATACAATTGATTTCTCAATCCTGGGACCTTGGGATCATGACCTGAGCCGAGGGCAGACGCTTAACGACTGAGCCACCCAGACGCCCCAAAAGACAATTAATTTCTATGAACTGATTTTGTATCTGAAGTTTGCTAACATCTCTGTTAGTTCAAAAAATTTATAGAATTGTTTGAATTTCTATGACACAATTGTATCATGTAATGTAAATAATGACAATTTTGTTTTTCTTTTCCCAATACTTAAAAAAAATCTTTATAATAATAGCAGCATTTATTGAGGACTTTCTATATGCCAGTGTCTTTTCCCAGTACTTGTAATTTTGATTTCTTTTCCTTGCTTTTCTGCACTGGCTAGAACCTTCAGTATCCTGTCAAATAGCTGTTTCTAATTGCTGGCGTTCTTGTCCCCTTGTTTCCATCTCAAAACGAATGAATTCAGTAGTTCACATGTAAAAAAATATTTGCTATAGTTTTTTTTTGCAAGTAAACCTATCAGATCAATAGAGTATCCTAGTCTTATTTTGCAAAGAGTATGTTTTTATAAATAAAATGATGTTGAATTTTCTCAAATGCTTTTTTGTGTATCTGTTGAAATATGATTTTTTCCCACTTTATTAATGTGGTGTTATTTTAATTGATTTTTTTGAAAGATTTTATATACTTATTTGAGAGAGACAGAGTGAGAGAGCACAAGCAGGGGGACTGGCAGGCAGAGGGAGAGGGAGAGGCAGGCTCTCCACTGAGCAGGGAGCCTGACTTGGGGCTTGATTCCAGGACTCTGAGATCATGACCTGAGCCAAAGGCAGACACTTAACTGACTGAGCCACCGAGATGCTCCTATTTTAATTGATTTTCTTTTTTCTTTTTTTTTTAATTTTTAAAATTTATTTGACAGAGAGAGACACAGCGAGAGCAAGAACACAAGCAGGGGGAGTGGGAGAGGGAGAAGCAGGCCTCCTGCCGAGCAGGGAGCCCGATGCGGGGCTTGATCCCAGGGCCCTGGGTTCATGACCTGAGCTGAAGGCAGAGGCTTAATGACTGAGCCACCCAGACACCCCTTAATTGATTTTCTGATGACAAATCAATCTCATATTCTTGGATTAAATCTAACCTGCTGGATTTAATTTGCTAATATTTTATTTAAAGAGCTTACATATATGTCCATGAGTGATATTAACCAGAAAATTTTTTTTCTTGGATTGTTCTCAGGTTTCAGAGCCATGGTTATATAGGCCTTATACATTCTGAAAAACTCTGGGTATGACGGTATTATTGGCTTTACCAAAAGTTCAGTAAAACTTGCCAATAAAGCTAATAGATCTGGGATTTAAGAATGAGAGATTTTTGACCTCTGATTTAATTTCTTAAAGGTTATAGGACATGTTCTAGCTCTTCTTAAGTTAGTTTGGTAAGTTATATTTTTCAAGAGTTGTCCATTTTTTTAAAAGATTTTTATTTATTTGAGAGGGAGAGGGCACAAGCACGGGGGAGGGGCAGAGGGAGAGGGAGAAGGAGACTCCTTGCTGAGCAGGGAACCCAACACAGGGCTCCATCCCAGTACCCTGAGATCATGACCTGAGCCAAAGGCAGATGCTTGACCAGTTGAGCCACCCAGGCACCCCAAGGAGTTGTCCATTTCATATAAAGTTTCAAATTTACTGGCATGTTATAGTTAAAAATATATTCCTATTACCTTTCTAAGGTCCACAACATCATAATTATATCCCCTTTTTCATTACCGATATTGCTTGTTTGTGGCTTCTTGTTTTTAATTTTAATCATCTTATTAAAGCTTATCAGTATTATTAATCTTTTCTAAGAACCAGTGTTTTTCTTGGCTCATCTTCTCCAGTGGAATTTTTTCATCTCATTAATTTCAGTTGTTATCTTTCTGTTTTCCTTTATTCTACCTTAATTTTAAATGGACATCTGGGTTTGAACTCCTTAGGTTCTGTAGTGCCTCAAATAAAGCAGTTGTGAACTTTTTTCTCAGATTCTTTCTCAGGTTTGGGCCTGATTCTTCCCTTTTGTTTAGAAGGGCAGAGAGCTTGTGTCCCTCTGCACTTAGTTGTGAAAAGAATTTGCATCTGGAGTCTCCTTCTGTATTTTCTGGCCACTGGCTAATACTCTGATGCTCTGGGGCCTGGGTTACGTGGCATTGTCACATTTCTCTGAGCTTAATAAGTTCCCTGTGGAAACAAGGGAAAAGTCATTGTCCTGGGAATCTGCATCCCATTGGCAAACTTTCTCAATCTGATGCTGCGGAAAAGGGTTTAGGAAAAGAAGGCCCCATCATCAGTCAATGGGATCAGACCTGCGATGAGCAGAGCCCTGTCCACAGAATCCCATTGTCCCTCAACCTCTCAGAGGTTCTTCTGGAGCATTGGATCTTGTGGGAACAGGTTTTGAAGTAGGGCCTTCTTGTTCCAGAATCTGAGAGATCTTGGCACAAAGACTTTCTTTCTCACATGTGCTTTCCCCAATCCCTCCCATGTTCTGTGATCCTGGAAACAAGACAGGGTAATTTAATAGGAGACACTTCGAAATAAGAAAAAGAAAGTTGCCCTGGAGAAACTCTGAGAAGATTCAGATCAGTTCCATGAGGTTAGAGATTTAGTTATTTGTGTTAAAATAAGAAGCTTCAATCAAGAGTTTGACATATTCCTTCACTGGCCTCAGCTTCACAAACACATGAATAGTGTGATTTTCTCCATTCATCTCATGCGGTGCTCTGGGAAAGGAGATGTGTTCCAGGACCCACGGGTCCCAGGAACACCCAGCAGCATCGGCAGATGCCACCTATACCAGCCATATGGCACTTGTTTTTCAAAACCGTTGCCTCAAATTGAAACTCAACAAATATCTCTTAAGGATCTACATCGTGTTTACTTTTGGCACTGAGGAAGTGAACAGGACATGGTTCCTGCCCTTAGGGAAACCACGGTGTAGGGGGGAGATGGAAATGTCAACAGATAATTACCACTGAATATGGAAAGTACTAGAAAGAGGTTAAGTACAGAGTACTGTGAGAACTCAGAAAGAGTGAGTGGGGGGGTCTCTTCTGTATGCTCCTGTAGGTCCACTTTCAGCCCTTCTTTGCCCCCCTCTTTGCCCTGGGAGGCTGACCTGCCTGAGCTCTATCAATAGACTCCCTTGTCGTCCAGCTTCTGGTTCCAGTGGTCCATTACAGGGAGCAGTAGATGACAAGGATCGGGGAAGGAGAATGAGTGGGGTTATTTATTCCCCTGGTGTCCTCCCTACAGTGTGGTTTTGGGCCAGCTGCATCCTTCCAACAAGAGTCACAGCTCCACTCAAGGCCATCCTCTCCTCGGGACTCTCTCTTACCAGTTCCCTTAGCCTGTCATGCTTCTGACGGTAACAATCCTGCTTCTAGCACCCCGGGTACTGACCTAGCCCTTGTATTTCCCCTATAAATAGCTCATTCCTGAGTAAATCGTTCTTTATTAAGTCTTTGTCAAATCATCTTTCTTTGAGTGTGTGATTATTTCTTACTGGGTCCCTGGCTGATATCATATCTAATTTTGTTGGGATGGGGCAGTATGGTGACCCAGCCAGGAGACTTCACAAAGGAGGTGATGTTGAGGCTCGGGTTTAAAAGCTAAATAGAATTTTGTCTAATGTTAAGTTAGCTTTAATTTCTCACAGTCAAAAGACAGTAGTTAATACATCCCAGACACCATCTCTCCCTACTGTTAAGTTTTACTCCTCATTAATGATTCTCCATTTTGTAAGAAGGATTCTTTTTTTAAAAAATTTTTTATTGTTATGTTAATCACCATATATTACATAATTTGTTTTGGTGTACTGTTCCATGATTCATTGTTTGTTCATAACACCCAGTGCTCCATGAAGAATGTGCCCTCCTCAATACCCATCACCAGGCTAACCCATCCCCCCACCCAAGAAGGATTCTTATAAACAAACAAATAAGCCAACAGTATTCCCCAAGAATAATGGTAGTTGTTCTTTTGGTGTTTGTTGTTTGAAACCGTTTTATAATGAGTAACACTTACCTTTAAAATGAATTGACATTTAATTAATCCCAGTAGCACCTATGTAAATTTAAAAATAGTGCACATATGTGTGAAATACTTTTTATTCAGTCTTCAGATGATGTTTGGCTCACATATGGATTTGAGAACCACTTAAAAAAATTCTGTGTCTTCTCTCTGAGGGGGTCCATGGTCAAGCTCGGGAACCATAGATCTAGGCAGAGTTTCTATATCCCTCTACTCTGCTACCCCAAACCTTCCTGTGCACAGACATCCAAATCATCAAATGTTAGAGCTGGAAGGAGAACATACAATTTACTGAATTCAATCACTCTATTTTACAGGTAAGGAAATGAGGGTGAAATTGGTCTCAAGATTTCACATAGCTGGTTAGTGGCAGAGTCAACAGTAAAACTTGGGTCCTTTGCCTCGTAGTCTAGAGCTTCTTCTGTTACTAAAAATTAAAAATTGTCATTCTCCTATGGTAACATTTTGTGCCAAAATTTTGATCTCTCAGTGTCCTCCAGATTGAGCAGATGGGAAACATTTCCTTTGTCTCCTCACCCTCCCACTCCCTGCTCATTCTAAGGCAGCAAGTCCTGAAATGGCATGGTATCTGCTCCTAGCCAGGACCAAGTCCTACAGCATGGGAACAGTGGGCATGACTAGGCTTAGCCCACTTCAGATTAAGGGCAAGAGACTGCCAACCCCGAAGATCACAGGGATTTAAGTTAGCCATGGGCATAGCAGACAGGTGTGGGACCTAAAAATTGAGGGAGCTCCTGGGAGGCCAACTGGCTAGCCTGGAAAGCTCTAGAAAAGACCACAAGTAGACTTGTATTAATAGCCATCCTGTGTCTGCATGGCATTTCACAACTCAAGTATACATGCTCGTTCCCATGATTCTACCTGTGACCCGTAAAGTACAAATACTGGGTTCCTGCGTCTTAAGAGAAGTAACCTAGCCAATGGCATCTGGCCAGAAATCAGGTTTGCTATCTCCTTATCATTCATAGGCTGCCACTGCATCAGAGTCCATGGGACATCTTAGGGGCTTGGAGAGGGAAATTTGCCCATGAGAGATAAGAATACTTGCTTTTACATTTTCATTCCTAAGACCAAAAAACTGAGATTTGACCAGTCAGTGGCTGGCATCCTAGACCAGGAGTGTTCTAGATAGATAATGAGCAAATTGAGAGACAGAGGAGTCTTCCCAGTAAAAAGATCCAGGTTTTTCTCGGCAAACAGAGGCACCTACATTTGAAAAATGTTATAGCCCATTGAAAAATAAATAACCCTAGGATTCTAGGAAATACCCCTCTCTTAGAATGTTCTAGGTGTGAAAGGAACATGGTCCTATGGAAGTAGTAGTGGATGTTTGTTGTTTTATCTGCCAAGGGTTATTTTAGACATACAATTTAAATGAGATCTGCTGCATTCTTACAGTTCTCAATCCTCTGGTCACTGCTCAACAGCCAGAGCTAGACATCTGATCCAAGCTGAGCCAAGGGATACTATTTATCCATCTGCCTATCCCACTGATCTTTCTGGTAATGGGCACTTGACCCAAGCTGGGTCAGTCAGAACCCTTTCCTCAGATTGTTTTTTGGGTCATGCATTGTGACAAAAGCTGGGTGATGTGAGCTTGGATGTTGCTAACAGTCATGTTTCCAATGACTTGGAGAAGACTAAGAGAAGAGATGTCCTAGTAGCAGTCTATTCCTGGTTTTAGTTGACTTTCAGGCTAGGAATTTCAACAATTCAGTTCTATAAGTTAAAAAAAAAAAATCCATTTTTTTTTGTCACTTGCCACCAAAGTCTTTTGTGGTATAAAAGCCTTAATTTCTTAAAGATAAGCCTCACGTCTTATTCATCTTAAACTCTCCAGTGTTTAGTGCTACCCCATGATTTTCTCTGAGTAGTCCCAGAGGAATATATTTTATTATATTTTTCCAGAGGGATATATTTTAAAATGTAGATTTAGTCTCTATTATTCCAGGCTCCAAATGTATGAATGTCTATATCCAGATCTATAAAGGAAAATACCACATAGTGAAATCTCCTCGAGAATTTAGTATAATTCCAAGAAGCATTTTGTGTTTAAGAAATGTTTTCAGAATTCTAGATCTGGAATTGCTATTGAGCAGGCGGGGTAAACCCTGAATAGGATCCAAGCTAAGAGAACAGTTGAGAGCTACTCCCAGAAAACTAGGATCCTGAAGTTCTTCCAGACCCAGGAGGCAAGGAGATCATGACATCTATAAGGAAACTGAACCCGAGGATGAGAACTCACCTAGTCCTGAAGGGGTTTTAGCAGAAAAAAGTTTAGGGAAGCCTTGGGGGAGTAGGAGCTACTGTCCAAGTAGCCAGCTCCTGAGTTTCACTTTCTCCATGGCCTCTTCTCACATTCGTTTCCTTCCTTCATTCAGATGTTCTTTGAGTGCCTATAATGTCCCAGGGCTGCCACCATAGCTCTCTGGCTCCCCCCCCCTTTTTTTTTTTTAAATTTTTTTATTATGTTCAGTTAACCAGCATATAGTACATCAGAAGTTTTTGTTGTAGTGCTCAACGATTCATTAGTTGTGTATAACACCCAGTGCTCATCCTTAATACCCATCACCTGGTTACCACATTCCCCCACCTTCCTACCTTCTGTAACCCTCAGTTTGTTTCCCGGAGTCCAGAGTTTCTCATGGTTTGTCTCCCTTTCTTATTTCTTCCCATTCAGTTTCCCCTCCCTTCCCCTGTGGTCCTCCATGCTATTCCTTATGTTCCACAAATAAGTGAAACCACATGATAATTGACTTTCTCTGCTTGACTTATTTCACTTAGCATAAACCCCTCCAGTTCCATCCATGTCCATGCAAATGGTGGGTATTCATCCTTTCTGATGGCTGGGTAATATTCCATTGTATATATGAGCCACATCTTCTTTATCCATTCGTCTGTTGAAGGGCATCTCAGTTCCTTCCACAGTTTGGCTATTGTGGACATTGCTGCTATGAACATTGGGGTGCATGTGCCCTTTCTTTTTACTACATCTGTGTCTTTGGGGTAAATACCTAGTAGTGCAATTGCTGCATTATAAGGTAACTCTATTTTTACCATCTTGAGGACCTCCATACTGTTTTCCAGAGTGCCTTCCCCGGCTTGCATTCCCACCAACAGTGTAAGAGGCGTCCCCTTTCTCCACAACCTCGCCAACACTTGTTGTTTCCTGTCTTGTTAATTTTGGCCATTCTGACTGGTGTAAGGTGGCATCTCATTGTGGTTTTGATTTGTATTTCCCTGATAGCCAGTGATGTTGAACATTTTTTCATGTGTCTGTTAGCCATGTTCATGTCTTCTGACCATTTCTTGACTGGATTATTTGTTTTTTGGGTGTTGAGTCCCCTTTTTATCCCTGGTCAGGGATGAGATTCCTTGAGGTTTCAGTTAGGTTGTCTGAATGTGGCAAGGTGTCTAGGGAGGGCAGGCAGTCATTTTGTAGTGGGGGAGGTGGAACTGGGTGGGGAGGAGGTGAATCTTTCCAAAGGCAGCAGGACCCCAGTTACCAGCTGAGCCCTAGACTAGGCCAGGGGCCCTCAGAAGGCAGACTGGTCACAGCAAGGCAAGAGATATGAGACTTTATAACATTTTGAAACTTTCAAGGACCTAAGGAAAAAATATATCCTACTCTTAGCCTTGTTCTCTAGAGTGCACCTTTCTTCAGGACACAGTCTGTGGAAATCTTCTGCTTGTTTTCAGTTGCCCTTTGTGTGAATCTGCTGATTCTCAGTGGACTCACAATCCCACAGCTTAATCTTATTCAGTGATTTCCAAACATGTGAAAAAGAAGAAGAGAGACTTGTGTGCAGTGTATTTTCTGCAACAAATCTCTAAAGAGCCTATCCAAAAGGAGAGGTCCAATGAGTTTCAAGTGGATACACAGTAATAATGCAAAAAATTTATTATTCTAAGCTGTGAAAATAAAACATAGTTTATTTATAAGAGAAAACAACCTTTACATGATTCACAAAGGAAACACAGGGCCATAAGGGACTGCCATCATGATAGTCCTGCGTTGGCCATCATTATGTCTGACAGCCCTAAAGAAAAACTTCAGTCTTATGAGTAGGTTTCTCTAAATTTAGACTGCAGTTCTAGAAATGAGCTTCATTCAAATGCTAAAGAGTCTATGGCATTATTATAGTGGTGTTACTGAATGGTAGAAAAAGAAACATTATAATAGAAAAATATTTATTGGCTTAAAATCAGGTATTTAGACACCAGGTATAGAGAGCCATTTTCTGGGACAAGACCTTGGCAGTATTACATTAAATTAGGTATTTAATAAATTAGATATTAAACATAGGTAATTTATAAGTTTATTTAATACAAACAAATTTGTATTTAGTACAAATTAAGTATCTGTAGATACTCTACAGCAGTGGTCCTTAACTCTTGGGGTCATGGGTCCCTTCAAAGACATTTACACACATTCACACAATTTTACATACAATTTCAGGATGTCATGGGTCTGTAGAATTCCTTCTGCCATCCTCCAGATCAAGAACCTTTGCTCTACAGGATCCTACAGTTTAAAACACTTGTGAACTGTATTGTTAAAGACTTACTTTGGGATTCTGGTATTGATAGGCTAGTGTATTGCCAACCAAATTTCCCATTTAAAAAAACTAGAGAACCTGAATAAAAAAGAAGTATTTGAAAGCTTTGGAGAGGTATGTGAAGATGGCCAGAACTGGAGAAAATGTGGGATAGAAAGGAAACTCTCTCAGGTGAGCCTGATATTCTAAACTGCTTTTCCCTTCAAAGCATCTCTTCTTGATTCCTAAGCAGCAAGGATGCGTAGCCTGGGAAACCAAGCATCAAGTGACTGGTAAGAGGCAGGGAATTCGAGCAGAGCTTACATCAGTTTCTCATGGTGGGGGGTGGGGACAAAAATGGGAGTTTAAGGCTACAAAGACTGCAATAACTCAAGAGGCTGAAATCCTACAGGGAAGTGAGACCATCTGAACCACTTCTCCCCTTGAGGCGTTCACTAATTGGAAAGTGGTAAAGTTGCTCAACAGAGCTTTCTCACAGTGCTGGGGAGATACAATTCAGATTTCAGGGTCTTCCAAGGAGAAGAGACCCTGATAGATAGTCCAAGATGCTAGCTGGGATCTTCAAGTATTATATCCATGGAGTAAGAACAAACCAGAAATAGATCAGGCCTTGCAAAACTGCAGTGCAGGCCTGAGTTGATGTGATCTGCCCCTAGTCTAGAAGTTAAAGCCTACTATGGAACCTCTGCAACTTTTTTAGACAATATTTGGAATTAAATAAAAAAGTACGGGACATACCCAGGACTAACTGAAGGGCTTGCTGCTTAATCACTTTATGCTCAAGACTGTGAACCAAGAGGCTGGGAATTCCTAACCTGCCTCCTGCTGATGCCCTGGTTACCTCTTGGGTCCCTAACAAGCTTGCCTCTGTAGTGACTGGCCTTGTAACTGAAGTGTAATGTAACCAATTCCATAACTCTGAACCGCTTGAAATTTAATTCCACCAAAACGGCATCATGAAACTGGGGCATTATGAAGGATTCCTGACAAAAGAAAAATAGTTTTGATGGAAGCCTCCTCCCTGGTCTCCAACTCATGCTTGAATCACATTCAAGCTTGCATCCGCTCACTGAAGCATTATTGTGGATTTCAGAACTTGGGGCAAGTGCCAAAAAACTGTGGAATCCTGGTCCTAAGCTCTTTCCCCTGAACTCTGGGGACAGGCATCCTGAGCTGCTTCTTGCTCTTTCTTTACCTTCTGTCTTGTCAAATGCACAAGTTACATTAGGATGACGCGGTTAGGGACAGAGATACCATACATGCTGATTCTTCTGTGAGAAAGCCTGGGTAGGGTCTTCTTCACAGAGATTTTATTTCTACTAGGACATTTGAGAAATACAGAAACCTTCCTTTTGCTGACTTGCAAACAGCATACCCCTTGGCAAAACAGTGTCCACAGATCCTTGACAAGGAGCCTTCACAGCCTGGAGGTTTGAACTATTCCACTGCAGTTGGCAGGGGACCCAGATGATGAAATCTCTATCCAAATGCCAAGACTCTCACTCTAGGAAACTTCAGGGAAAGTGTATATAAAATGGCATTTCTTTCGCAGCCCCTAAAAGCAGGAGGAAAACCACCAATATTAATGGGCTTCTGGTTGGCTAAATTCCTGGCACTAGGAGGACTTAGCCCATCATTTGATGTCACGGACTTTTCCATACCCAGGACATCACTCCAATTATCCAGGTAGACTACTCTGCCTGCACTTTGTGTACCTCATCTAGTGGAAAGACAGTATTTTATGGGTATATGTGTAGGTATTTAAAAGAAGAATTGCAGAAGAATCTGAATGAAGCACAGATCCTCATCCTGCTACTCATGCGCACACGCGCGCGCGTGTGTGCGCGCACACACACACACACACACACACCCAGAGTTTGAATTCTCTGGGAATTTTGTTTCTCTCTCTGTTCTTTAGAAGAATAACTAGCTAACTGTCATACAGACAGAACAGTATAGACTCCGTAGCCAGACAAACCAGCCGTGTGATTCAGTTACTCCCCGAACTTGGCAAGTGACTTAACCTCTCCATGTCCTCCATTTCCTCATTGGTAAAATGGGGATAATTAGACCCACCTCACAGGATTGTTCCAAAGTTTAAATGTACAAGAGTAGATGGAACAGCTCCAGGTGCACAGTGGGAATTGAGTCAATGTCGCTGTTATGACTGTTATGTTGTTAGGGGGGCTGCCATACTCTTTGTTTCCTCACACTTTTGTCTTGGCCCACAGAATAGGCATTTTGCTGACAGAAATCCTGGGGAGGAGGCCCCTGCCTGTCTCTTCCCCCTCACTTTCCTCTTCTGGCAAGAATGACTTACCTGATTGAGGAGACTCACTGAGGAAAAATTTCTGCTGATCTTGACCCCATCTCTGAGGCCTGCCTACCCTAAACCATGCACATTCTCTTTTTCTGCTTCAACTTTCCTTTTGGTAAACACACCTGGGTTGGGGTGCCTGGGTGGCTCAGTTGTTAAGTGTCTGCCTTCGGCTCAGGTCATGATCCCAGGGTCCTGGGATCGAGCTCCACATCAGGCTCCCTGCTCTGCGGGAAGCCTGCTTCTCCCTCTCCCACTCCCCCCTGCTTGTGTTCCTGCTCTCGCTATCTCTCTCTGTCAAATAAATAAATAAAATCTAAAAAAAAAAACCAAAACACACATGGGTTAAGGCTTAGCCCCAGAGCACTGTTTCTCAACCCTACCTGCACTTGGGAATTACCTGGGAGCTTTCAAGTATGTACTAGCGCCTGGTCCAACCTCAAGATTCCAAGGTGATCGCTGTTGTTCAGGCATCAGGGGTTTTAAAAGTTCCCAGTAATTCTAACCTGCAACCTGGTTGGATATCAGTGTTCTAGAGGCAGCCTAGAGATTTTTCCTCTCTTGGATTCTTTCCTGCAATCTGTGGGTATTGGATGCTCTGTGACACTCCACACTGTAGGTTGGGGAAGTACCTGTTCTGCAGACCCAGCTGTCTCAGATCAGACCGCCACAACCAGACCTAGAAGTATGTAGTAAGAGGTGCCTTCTTTGACCAGAAAGGTCAGCTTCAATCTTAAATCAGCTTGGCCAGTATTAAAGCTGACACTATTTTTGCCTTGCCTCTGTTCTGAAGACCAGCGTGGGGGAGGGCGTGATTAAATCAGTCACCCAATTTTCCACACCACTTTTAATAGTGGTAATATTAACCTATGCCCCTGGCCCATGAATGTCTGTTTCAGTCTGTGGATTTGCTTTCTGCTTCATCTTCTCAACAGTTTCTACTGTAGCCTCTGGCATCTTCACCTGGTTCTTCATAATTCAAGATATCACTTGAAGGAAGAATTCCCTGGCTTATGGACAGACTGGTAATGGATATCCAGATAACAAAGATTTTTACTTACCTTTGTCTGCTAGCCACTTGCCAGCAGAGCAAATTCAGAATCTCTGATGACATGATGAAAATACCTTTAACAAACCAAGCAGGTTATGATGTGTCATTGTGGGTGTAGCTTTGATGTCCAAGTGAAATAAAAGACTAGGCCTTTTATCCAGTCCTGGAAACTTGAATCCCTGTTTGGTCAGGAATTCCTTTAGTGTCAGCTTGGCATCTTGTCCCTATTTATCAGGGAGAGAGACAGCAGGGGACTAGTCCTAGGATTCCCAAAGGACCCCCACACAGGCATTTAAATGCCATTATGTCCATACCAGCCTTGACTCCTGAGTCTGACCCATGTATTTATCCTTGGCTGGCCTCTGAATGATTTTCTTTCCAGTAAGGGTTACTGGCCCTTTGCCTACAGAGTATCCTCAGTAGTCATAACTTTGCCTCTTCATCCACATCTTCCTTCATGGGCCCCTGTGTGTTCACAAGATGAGCAGTGAGCTAGAACAGCACCCTGCTCCTAAGAGGAAAATTGTTGAGGGGAAGATGTTCTGGGGAAGGGTGCTGGCAGAGAGTTGTTGGGGGGGCAATCATGATGGATGGCCTTTCGGCTCTGGAAGTGGGAAATGCTGCTTGGAAGTCTGTGGAATTATCCTTTAGGCCAGAGCATTATATCCTTGGGGGTTCCATTCCCATCCCACTGGGGAGATAGTGTACCCAGGCATTCTAAGAATGACCCCATTGCTGCCTCTGAGGCTATCTTATTGTTATGGGTTGAACTGTGTCCCTCAAAAAGATATGTTGAAATCTTAACCCCCAGTACCTCAGAATATGACCTTATTTGCAAATAAGATCTTTATAGATGTAATCAAGTTAAAATAAGGCCATTAGGGTGGGCCTTAATCCAATGTGACTGGTGTCCTTATAAAAAGGGGAAATTTGGACACAGAAATAGACACACACACAGGGAGAATGCCATGTGATGATGAAGGCACACGTCATGGTAATGCAACTATAAGCCAAGAAACAACAAAGATTGACAGCACACCACCAGAAGCTAGGAGAGGGGCGTGGAACAGATTTTCCCTTCTGGCTTTTAGGAGGAAACAACCATGCTGATACCTTAATCTTGGACTGTTAGTCTCCAGAACTGTGAGGAAATACATTTTTGTTGTTTAAGCCACCTTGTTTGTGGTACTTTGTTACAGCAGCCCTAAAAAAGTGAACACACTCATGAAACAAACCATGAGGCTGCTGACATCACTGGGTGCTTACCACACCCCGTCCCTGAGCTGTCCTCCCTGTGGTCCACACAGACAGAACTCATATCGCTGGTACCCATCACTGCTCCTGAAGTAGTTCAGGATCTCACTGCTATAGCTGTTGCCATCTGCAAGAGGGTCCAGGCCAAGGCCATGCTGAGCTGCCTCAGAAGCCTTAGTTGGCTTCTGCTCCATGAAATTTCTATTGGTGCCTTAGCAATGGCCAACCTACCCTTGCACACCTCATGGCTGCCAGTGCCACCCCCCCAGCTGTTCTTCTTCCTTGACACTGTTGCCAAAGGCTGTCCCTGGCTTAACAACCCCTCCTCACTGTGCCAGGCTCTCTCAGGAGCTTCACCACCACCCAAGGACCCACAGATTCAAAGCTTATGTGCCCCATTCTCCCACCCCCTGCTGCCACCAGATGCACTCTTCTTTATGGGGATGCTTAGCAAGCAAAGGCTGGGCCTTCCAGGGTTGCAGCTCCGTATGTGAGGTTGCATATATTACTATTGGAGTTAGTATAGCCAAGTAGATCCAAGGAGAACCCCTTGGGTTACCAGTTACAGCTACACAGAAATATTAATAGGCTCAATTTTGGAGGCACTGGCTATGTGCTAAGCACTTAATGTATATGATTTAACTTAATTTATATGCTATGATAATGTATATGATTCCATTTAATTTAATTCACAAAAAACCGACAGGAAAAGAATTATCATTCCCATTTGTTGATGAGGAAACAGGGGATCAGAGAACTTAAGTAACTTGTCCAGAGTTATAGAATGAATAGGTAGAAGACTTAAAATTGAAGCTGAAATTTGGCTGACTCCAATGCCTACCTTCTTCCCAGTTTAGGCCATTGATACACAGGCCTCCGGCTGGAAGCACTAAGGTATAATACAGTGACCATAATTTTTCTCTTTCCAGTAACTCTGGGGCAGTTAATATACCCATATACCCTTGCTAGGTGGACAGGTGAGCACCATGATCCATATAAGGCAAAAGGATCCCATGACTGCTTGAACCCGATGGTGAGTGTTGGAGATTTTTGGGATTCCCGACCTCTTTTCCATTTTGCATTCTAACAATTCTAGAAATAGACGCTAAAAGACAAATGAGACTTAAAGTATAATATCAGATATATTGTCCAAGATAAAGGACTTCTAATCTATTGTGTTGGAGAACATAGCTTGGATTTGGGACAGAGTAAGATTTCCTACTACTTTCCTTCCACCTCAGCCTAGACCTGGGGACTCATTTGAGGGAAAGGATGTCTACACAAAGAACTCTAGCCCCACATAAACTGCCAGCTGCCGAAGGGAGCCTACTTCCTATCTTGTCAAATGCAAGAGAAAGAGAGAGCACCCCAGAAAAAGAAAAGAGCAGAGAGAGGCAAGGCGGAACACTGGAGCCTGAGACAGAGATGCACTTTGTTGTTTCCTGAATGCAGATCAGGAACACAGGTATCCACCGTGCATGGGCTCCGAGCAAGTCTGAAACAGTCAGAGAAAACAAGAAGGTAAAGGCCAGCACTGTTCTCATCTAACTCAGGGCCCCACTCTCGGGGGAATGTGAACCAGTGGAAGTCAGGATCTCCCCATCTCATTAGTCAGATAAGTGACTCTCCCATATAGAAGAACTAGACTAAGGTGGGAGAGAACTGGCAGTATTTGCTCCAAAATGGCTTCCTTTAGGGAAGATCCTTTACCTGGGAACAAGAGAACAAGAGAGTAGAAATCTCATCAGTATCAACGGTGGTTCATCGTACTGGGCATACTTCAAATACTTGAGGGGAGACTCAACAGGGGGAGTAGTGGTGAGAGTAGGGGATATGCCGTCAACAACTATCTCGAATCCTCAGCAGGTTGTATTCTTCTGTCCTCAGGGCTTGGAGCTCTCTAAAGTCCCACATGACCCTCTCTGTGGGTGGGGCCATCCTGTCATTATCTTCCTTCCATTTATGGTGCTTTGTTCAGTCTAGGTAGTGGATTCCAAACTGGTTTTATTTGCAGATTCTTTTCTCAAACAATTGTGATATACAAATGAGATGTGAACATTGGATAAAAGAAGAAATTCCATAGTTGATATGGGCCCATTTGATATGTTTTAAAATGTCAGGACAGTCTGGATCCATCTGAGGACACATTCAATGTCAAAGGCAGGTATTAAGTAGCATGAGATGTGAGATGCACACAAGAAGAATGATTGGATGTGTTTCCTTCACAATGGGAGCAAAGCTTGTGCTTGCATCTTTAATTCTCCTTTCTGTCTTGGTTCCTTGCTGCTTAAAAGATTGGGATTATTATGGTTGTGCAAGGGGGTTGGACTGGGAGATGAGAATGGTCATTAAAGGGGAGCCTGGGTGGCTCAGTCAGTTAAGCGGCTGCCTTCGGCTCAGGTCATGATCCCAGGGTCCTGGGATCGAGCCCCGCATAGGGCCCCCCGCTCAGCAGGAAACCTCCTTCTCCCTCTCCCTCTCCCACTCCCCCTGCTTATGTTCCTGCTCTCGCTATCTCTCTCTCTGTCAAATAAATAAATAAAATCTTTAAAAAAATAAAATCTTAAAAAAAATCTTAAAAAATAAAATCTTAAAAAAAAATCTTTAAAAAAAGGATGTGTTTTCCTTTTTAAAATGGGAGAAGGTTGAACTACAACATGATTGTGTAAAGTGGAGGAAGGCATAACCCATATAAATCATTGTAACTTTGTTTGTTTGTTTGAACTGAGTTTGAATTACTTGCTCCCATGATGCTGGTAGGCTGTCATGGTATTTTCTAAGCCTGTTTAACTCTGCTATTCTGAGGCTTCCCTTAGTTCTCCTTACCACCCTCCCAGGAAGCTTAATATATGTTAATAGAAGCTATCATGACCCCACGTGTCTTTTCAGAGTCTGAAAAGGACTGTTGTATTGAATCTTACCAGAAATGGGCAATGGGTTCAAATGCAGAGGGAAGGAGGTCACCTGATATTCCCTTGATACCTAGCAAACAGATTATTTCTGCTGAACAACACCATTAAAGGCTCTTTCTGGTTTCTTCTAGCTGTAACATCCTACAACTCTTCACCCAGTGCTGTGAGGAAAATAATCAGATTTTATCAGTTGAAAGGTAAGAGACAAAAAGCAAAACATGTATATCTATGTATTTGAGTTGAGATAAATATTACTTATGTTATAAAATCTAATCAGGAGAATAATGTAAAAATAAAATTTACGGTTCTGAAATTTAATATGTGCCACCTAGAGAATCAGTCTCTTTCCACGGTTTCATACTTCCATCCCTTCACCACCTTTTATTCTAGGAACCCAACTGCCGTATTTAGACTAAAATGCTCAAATATTCTGCTAAGTGAAGCCACAGCTGCTCTGTCAGAAACATCACATTAAAATGTGTTCTGAAATCATGTGGCAATGTTCTGAGGACAACTTTCATTTCATGGGCTATGAAACCAGCCCTGGGTGTTACGAAGACTTTGAGCAGCCCTTGCAGTTCTTAAAGGACCCTTGGAAACCAGAGGAGGGCAGTGGCAGAGGTCAGCCATAGCTGAGCCGACTGATGTAGTGGAAAGAAAATAAAAATAGATTTTCTTAGATCCAACTTTATTTCTTAGTTTTTTCACATGTTTCGAAGTCATTCATGATTCAAAATTCTAAAGCTACAAAAGAAAAGACAGCGAAGTATCCCTTCTCTCCTTGTCTCTCAACTACCAAGTTTCCCTCCAAGCAACAGTGTTAGGATTTTCTCAGGCAAACCTGCAGATGTATTTTATGTATATACTGGGACTTAGCATATTCTCCCCTCTAATCTTTTCTTCTACACAGAGTAGTTTACTATACATACTATGATAAATGATATCTCACTATAGTTTATATTGAGTCTCTCTTATTATGAATGAAGTTGATTGTTTTTTCCAATGTTTTAAGAGATGTGTTTCCTTCCCTGTGGATTGATTATATCCTTTCTATGGCAGATGTGTATTTCCTTCCCTGTGGAATGATTATATCCTTTCTATGGCAGTTTTTAGTCTTTTTTTCCTACTGATCAGTAGGAGCTCATCTATACTAGGGAATTGACTCTTCCTCTGTGATATGAGTTGCAAACTTTTTTCCCCAATTTGTTGGCTTTGTTGATGTTGGGTTTTGCCATGTAGAACCTTTGATATTTTTTTTTGTAGTCAGATTTTCCATTCATTTCTTGTATGGCTTTTGGGTTTTTATTATAATTAGGTCTTTCCCACTCTAAGATATAAAACAAATTCCTCCATAATTTCTTCCAGTGCTTTTATGATTTCATTCATTACACTTAAATCTTTTGTCCATTAAGAACATTTGGAATTTAGTCTGGCATAAGATGTTAACTATGGATCTGATTTTTTTTTTGTCTTAATGGCTAGTCAGTGTTTCAACTCTAAAAATTGCAGTGCTTACCATTTCCCCACTAATTTCAAGCGCCTGTGGATATTTGGTGCATTTTTCTATTCTGTTCCACTGTTATCTGTTGATGTGGACATGTGCAATTATTAACACAGTTTTATTTTATCTTTCTAATATGTTTTGACATCTGATGGTAACAACCCGTATTCCTTCTTTATCTTGTTGTTTTTGTTTGTTCTTCCATCTGAACATTAGACTCATCTTTACTAGTTTAAAAAACTGTTGGTATTTTTATTCATATTTCATTAAATAACTTAGGGAGAGCCAAGATATTTTAATACAGTTTTAGGACTACATTATTAGGAAGAAAAGAGCTTGAAAAAGAAGGGGACGAGGATAGATTCTCCCTTGTGCTGAATATATACATAGGAGAAATACAATCAGAACTTTGTTCTAGGACAGCCTTTCCAAAAGCATGTATCAAAGACCCTTGTAATAGGAATAGGAGAAACTAAAAAAAAGGGATTCTGTGTTAAAAATGTTTGATGAACATTGTCCACTATATTCCCCCTAGAAGATTTACAATAAACAATGGCCAGTAAAGATTATGAGAGAGACAAGATGTGCTGGAGGGGAGGGAAGATGCAGACCTCCACTTTATTAATGATAAACAAATACTGTTTATACAAAAAAAAAAGACTATGAGAACCCAGCAGTAAAGATGCCTATTTACTTCTGTTTACCATGTTGCTTCCAAAACTTGTTTCAAAACTTGTATTTCTTACTCCAAATAACACCTCTTAATATTCCACAATATGCTCAGAAAAACTCAGTTTGGAGATCTTCAGGGCCAATTATAGATTTTTAGAAGAATTATTTATTTATTTATTTAAAGGGTTTTGACAGAGAGAGCGAGACAGTGAGAGAGGGAACACAGCAGGGGGAGTGGGAGAGGGAGAAGCAGACTTCCCGCAGAGTGAGGAGCCCTATGTGGTGCTCGATCCCAGAACCCTGGGATCATGACCTGAGCCGAAGGCAGACTCTTAACCATCTGAGCCACCCAGGCACCCCAGAAGAATTTTTTAGGAGAATTTTTGCATATAAGGTCCTTTCCAATTTTGATGTTCCTTGATTCTAAGCATCAGTATGGTAAGAATCTAGGAAAATAATCTTTAAGAAAGTATTTCGGTATCCTCAAGTTTATCCCCCAGGGACAATAGGTGATCACATATCATTTCTCCCTCTTCTGCTATTGGACTCCTATGCGAATTCACTGAAATGGGTGAAATTGCATGTTTTATGCCACTCTTCCAGTCACTGATTCATTCATTCATTTGGCACTTATGAAGTACCTGCTATGTACTGGGGCCCTGCCTAGTCTCTTTTCATGAGCGAGAGCATCCTCTGTAGGAGACCCCTGAAGCTGAGCCTCCAGACCCCTCTCTTGTCTCATCACCACCTCCTCATGTTCCCTTTGAGGTATATATTTCTAAGAGAAATTACCCTGAAAATGATATTGTTCTGTATGGGAAAGTCATAATCTTGAGCCTCTGGCAGCACTTCCTGAAAATGACTGTGACATAACTGAGTCTGATTCCAGGCAGGATGAGGCAGCAGAGAAAAAAGAGAGAGGAATTCCTGCAAATGATAGGGACTCAACTTAAAACACAGATGTTTCCGCAATACCATTTGCAAATAGGAAAGGTACAAAGGTGACTTAAGAAAAGCATGGAAAAAGAGTAGGGGTTCCTATTTAAATACCATTTAGAAATCATCTTTGTGGTAATCCTCCTGTATTATGGAATCTCTTTGAAATAACTACAGGAAAATGAGTAGAGACAGTATCATGCAGAGGCAAAGCATCCAACTTGACTCAGCACCAGGACTCTTTTGGGCCCTGAGATAGGCTGGAATAACATCCTTTGCCAAAGACATCAGATCCTACAGTGGTCAACATTGACTAGGTTGTGAGATTCATTCGTGGTTTTGAGGTGGTTCCGTATTCTTGATATAGATCTATAAATGGCCCCCTGCAGGGTAGAGAAAAATTCAAAGAGATATTTCAGGAGTCTTAATAGAAGAGCTAAAAAGCACCAGGTTTTGCTTTTAACCCCTAAAGCATGTCTAGGAGCATGTGGGAGAGACCACCATCACTCCTCCATAGATGAGTGAACAGGGCTTTGCTAAAGGCATGGCAGAAACCAGCACACTTAGCCCATCAGAGTTGGTTGGTCAGGCTCTTCCTTTTCTTCTGCCAAAATGGGCATTTAACAGTCTGCTTTCCTGACTCCACAATTAACAAAAATTTTAAAGGCCCATTGATGTGGTTTTTCCTACAGAAGACATATGGCTATTTATGTATGTATGTATGTTTGTATGTATGTATGTAATCTCTATGCCCAAGGAGCGGCTTGAACTCATGACCCTGAGATCAAGAGTTGCATGCTCCTCCGACTGAGCCAGTCAGGCGCCCCTCACATACAGCTTTTTAATATAGAATTTATGTATGATTAAAAGCTTCCAAGCTTTACTGAGTTCAATCCTAGAAACAGAAAGTCTGGGTTGCCTTAGAGCAAATGTCAGATGATATCATAAGTGAGTCTTGTATCCATCCACAGGCATTTTCCTAGTGTCCTCATAGCCATTAGATATTCTGTAATTTCCAAGAAACCAATGCATTTCCAGTGCTATTGTGTTATAGTGACAAATGATGAAAAGCTGAAAGATCTATACCTTCAGAGGTTCATGAAGGGCAAGGGACCTGAAAGATGATCTCCTGCAGTGGTTTTCAAACTGTGTTCCATAGAACCTTCAGTTCTGTGTATTTGCTCTAATCTTTCATTCAGAAGTGGGGCAAAACAATCAAACTGTCTGGAAAAATCCAGGGTTAATATTAGCAACAGGCGTGCCTGGATCCAGATGCTCAAATAATGTTATCAACTCACCACTTGCCTGCTTTTCTCACTCTTGTCTCTTAGTTCATCTTCCCTCTGTTTTAGAGCTTTATTGTCAGTCAGACTCCCATAAAGCAGCAAACAGCAGCTTTAGGCTTTTATTCTACTGGCTGAGCAATCCCAGAACAAAGAGCATCTTCCTTCCTGATATTTTCAGTAAAAAGTCTTAGAATTGAGTCTCACTGACCCTAAATGGGTCACTCTCATTTTCAAACCAATCTTGGTGACTCTGCTTGGGCAGGTCTGGGTCACATTCTCATCTTTAGAGATGGGAACTGGGGTCAGTTCTGTGTGAAGAACCAAGTGGAATGGGAGAATGGTGATGGCGAGGAGGTTGAGGTTCCTCAGAAAAGAGGTAGATTCTGTTATCAGAAGAGATTCTAGAAGATTAAAAATAGAAGATGGCTACTAGCTCCATGATACTGTCTCAGGGTCATCTATGGCAACCAGTGGGAGGGGAGAGAACTGGGCAGTTCTCCAGTCCTCTTATACCTGCTTCAAAGAGAGCATTTCTGTGTTTTTTTCTTCCCCACCAGCTTTATTGAAATATAATTGGTATATAACATTGTATAAATTGAAGGTGTACCAAATGTTGATTTACTCACATGTTGCAAATGATTACCACCATAGCTTTAGCCAACACCTCCATTACATCACATAATTACCATTTCCTTTTTTTGTGGGGAGAACATTTAAGATCTATTCTCTCAGCAATTTTCAAGTATATAATACAGTATTATTAACTATAATCACCATGTTGTGTAATCCCCAGAACTTGTTTATCTTATAACTGGAAGTTTGTACTCTTTGACCAACATCTTCCCAGTTCCTCCACTGTCCCTTCCCTTTTCCTCAGCCCCTGGAAACCACCACCCCAGTCTCAGTTTCTATTAGCTAGGCTTTTTTAGATTCCACATATAAATGATACCATGCAGTATTTATTTTTCTCTGTCTGACTTACTTTATTCAGCATGATGCTTTCAAGTTTCATCCATGTTGTCGAAACAGGCAGGATTTCCTTCTTTCTCATGGTTGAATAATAGTCCACTGCATACACATACAACATCTTTATCCATTCATCTGTTGACATACACTTAGGTTATTTCCATATCTTGGGTATTGTGAATAGAGCTACAGTGGACATGGGAGTGCAGGTATCTCTTCAAGATCTTGTCTCCATTTCCATTGGATATATACCCAAAAGTGGGATTGCTGGGTCATCATATAGTAGTTCTTTTGATTTTTTTGAGGAATCTCCACACTGTTTCTCATAGTGGCTGTATTGATTCATATTACCACCAACAGTGCACCAGCGTTCCCTCTTATCCACATCTGGCTTCCCCCCACCCCAATCTGTTTTACATACTGGAATTCTGCATTAGATGTAATTTGAAGAAAATGATTTGTAACTTGCTGCTAAACCAGAATGTTTAGAAACCACAACTTTAGTTAAACTTTCTCAGTTTGTAAACGGAGTCTCAGAGATGTTGCATAAATTTCTTACAGTCACACAGTTAGTTGGTGGAAAAATTATGATGCTATTAGGTTAGAGATATTTAGCTAATCAACATATTTTGAAGACCTATTGTGTGTAAGGTCTTGCTCAAGGCATTGCACGGAAATACAAAGATGAATATCTCACAGAGCTCACAGTAATTTAGGGGAGATATTACAAACATAAAGAGACTTCACAGGGAAAAATGTGTGACAGTCTGTATTTTCCAAAAATGTCTACAGCAATTATTTCTGGTCCCACATTCTCTTCCAGAATTTTGCTATACCTTATCAATGGGTGGAGTCTCTTTCCCACCCTCCACCCCCCGCCTTGAATCTGGGCAAGCTTGTGAGGCTCCAACAAATTGAATGCAGCAGGGTGAAGCTAAGTTAGAAAAGGCAGTACAGTTCCCACATGGCTTTCTCTCACAGGATGCTCAGCTTTAGAACCCAGGCACCTTGCTGTGAGAAAACCCAAACCATCTCACACAGAGAGACCACATGGAGAGGCCATGTGGAAAGGAACTGAGCCCCAAGCTGAGTGCCATCTTCAGCTGCCACTCATGTGAATGAATGAGCCTTCAGATGATTCTAACCCCTGGCTTCAAGTCTTTCATCTAAGAGACGCTGTAGAACAGAGACAAGCTATCCCTGCTGTGTCCCATCCAGATTCCTGACCCAGAGTCTGTGAGCATGATAAAATGGTCGTTTTATGCCAGAGAAAGTGGAACAGAGTAATTCTCTCTGGATCTTCATAGATGGTTTAATGAACTGTAGTAGCGATTGCTATGAACTGGCCAGAGTGGTTTTCTGCCACCCCCTTCCTCATGTCACAATCCAGTGTCCATGGTCTCGCTGATCATAATAATCCATTCCCTTGGACTCTGAGATTAAGGCAGGGGTTAAGCACATGACCCAAATAAGGCCAATCAGGTGCCTTCCTGGGTTGATAAATGGATGATGAGAGAGAGAGGTATCTCATATTGCTGAAGCTATTGGGCTGGGGGCGGGTGTAGATGAATGATAGAGGTAGAAAGAAGATTCTAGCTGCATTAAGTCCCTATTAAGCACTGGTTCCTATGGCAATCCCTTTGAACATGTAGACCACTCCAGTATTTTTCCCAAATGCTCAAGCCAATAATTTCCCTTTCTTGTATATTGGATTTCTATCCCTTCCCTCCAAGAATTCTGCCTAATTTAAAACGTTTTGTGGAGGAGATAGCATGGGCACTGGCTCTTGGAAGATGGTAGGGCATGGACTTTCTGAAGTGGGGAAAGGGCTTTAGAAGGGGAGACAATGTCGGTGGAGAAAGGAGCACGGCAGCTAAAAGCAGACTCTTCATTCGCCAGGTCCTAGGTCAAAATGCAGCCCCACCCCTTACCCATTTAGAGAACTTGGACTTTACCTCATCAAGATGCAGTTTTCTCACTTGTGAAATAAAATAACATCTAAGGCATGGAGTTAGGATTAAGTGACACCCATGACCCATATTGTCTCAGTGCTTGGTACATGTGAAGTTTTAGTTTAGTTGTGGCTACTGTGCAAGGAGCCTGGAGTGTGGATGAGGGGCAGCTCATGGCAGGAGTTTGGCTGAGATAAAACTGGAGCGAGAAGCTGGCGTCAGACTGTGTGAGGTGGGCAAGCAGGAGTTATGGACATTTTACTAGGAGAAATGATTAGAGATGTGAATACACGTACCTCCCACATATAGATCCCATTTTGATAACAGAAATTGCATCTCAATCTAGCGTCAGCAGTACAGCTTCATGAGTATACATTAATATATATTTGGATGCAATTGTGAGGTTGGTTCCAAAAGCCTACGGAGTTAGATGTCAGGTGTTCCTCATTCTCTGCACCTACAAGGACAGTCTCTGCTTCTACCCCCTAAAGATTTTGACCTGAACGCATATGTCAGGTTTATTTCTTTCATTACCACAAAAAATGGACTCCTACACAATCAGTGGTGAGCAAATGTAGACTTTATTACAGATTTATGTAGTGGACACTATCAGTGCTCTATCAGATCTCCTCAGATCCCCTTTTACCATTTTGTGCTCTGCCTTCCCCTACCCCTTTGGCTTCTTGCACGCAACACCTTGTATAACTCTTCCTCAGTGAACACTGTCCTCCATAACAGAGCCAGAGTGCTTGCGAATTGATCCCCTTCCTCTACCCCACCCTTGACCAATGATTGACAGGTGCAGGAGTGTGAGAGCCCAGCTTCCTTACCACCAGTGGGGACAACACTGAGGGGTACTTAGGCTCCACAGTTCCCCTGTGGGATCAGGTGATGGGTTTTGCCTGGATTGTATTTTAGCTTGACTTTTCCCTCTTCTCTATCTCGTTTTTCCTGCTCCATTCTTGGTCTCCCTTGGCAGCACCTCCTTAATAAGTCCCTTGCATAGGAATCCTAGCCTCAGGGTCTTCTTCTGGGAAACTGTTTTCTAGGGCAAATGGAGGGAGGAGTTTATTATGTATATGCTACAGCAAATACCTTCAAAATCCCCTTAGACATTCACCTCTCCTGCTCTGCTGAGAAGTACATTTTTCCTTCTTTCCTTTCTTGCTTACAAAGCCTGGCTTTCTTGGTTCTCTCCCTGAACCCTCCACCCCCAGTTTCAAATTTTCACCTCTTCATATTGCAGAACAGTTCTACCCCAGCAATCACCCAAACTTCTTTACCAAACCACCAGAGTGCAACAATATTAGAATCCTGAGATCAGCAAGACACTCTCTCCTTAGAAAGCAATTTAGGGAACATCTTTTATTATAAGAGCATGCCTCAACCTTTCCTCCAAGTGACTAACATCAAATCCTATGCTCCCCCTGAGAGGAACTATTCTTACCAGCTGGGCTAATAACATTTTGCCCACTGGTGTGTGTGTGTGTATGTACATATGTATGTATCTCAACCGAACAGTATATGCATTGCCTTACTAGTTTGGGACAAGTATTTCCAAGCATTTGATTTATATATATATATATATATGGAAGAGCTGAAAGCAAGCAGGCAAGCTTTTGACTGGGGGGTGGGAGAAGAGCTATATGAGCAGGAAAGTGTGGACTGGGCAGAAGGGGCTGGCATGCAATTTCCAGAAGTTCTTTTGTCCCCAGACACTGAAGCTCAGATCCGCATGGCTTCCCTCACTATGCAGGCCCATTTGTTTTCACTGCCCCAGAAGTTCTGCTCAAGCAACTTGCTCTACACCTACTGCAGCGTGTTTCTTAGACCTTTCACAGGAAGCCACTGGCTGCTGGTGCAAACTAATGAGTATTTTCCAACACAAAGCCTCCGGTTGAGATTATGAAGTAATTTATTAGACTCCTACTGCAGTGAGCACACACAGTTCCAGCTCAGAATGGACTAATTAAAAACTTCCCTACCATATACGATTTCAATTGTATTGAAAAAAAAAAAAGAATAATACCTCTGGTAATTTTTCATGGAAAGGAAATGATAATATTTCTTTAAAAGATCGCGGAATCCTTGCATTGCTTACGTAGACAAAACTGTGGGTTTTGGTGTATAACTCAGAGCATGATTGTCTTTGTGCAAAATAGATCCAGTTTCCCACCTTTAATTCTGATGTGGTATTTTCCCTGAGTTCAACTGATACAAAAGTAAGAGCCAATGTTACTAATTACAGGGAAGAACTAGGTATCAAGGCAATTTTAATTTGGGGGTGACATTCAGAAACCCTGGTAGCCCTAGTTGCTCCAAGTTCAGAAGTCTCTCTCCAAATAGCCATCATCTGAGCCCCTAATGTTCTACCAAGTAAGCCTCTCTGGGGTGCCTTGGGAGTTTCTCAGGAACACTGAAACATTCGCCCTGGTTGTTGCTTGTCACCTTGGACTGACTTCTGACCTTGAACTATGGCCACTTTCTGTGTGAAGACTAGACTGTTATAAACTATGTACTGTTTTACTCCAACAAAAACGTTAAATAAAAATTTCATGAAGCCTCAAGCATTCTATTCAAATTTGCCCGCTGAGTGACACTGAGACCCCTAAGAGCCTAATGCAGCCTATTCTGAGCATGTTTTAGAACCATACCTGCACCTCAATAATTCTAAACCAGAAAAGTAACTAATCTCAAGAGAGACTTTACAATCCACTTTTGAAATAATCAGAAATTTGAAAAAAACTTCCCCTTCTGCACATCGTATCTGTCCCTTTCGCTTTTAGCTTACAGAAAACTCACTCACTTTTCTTAAGGAACATGATTCTTCTTTGCCTAGTGGGCAATTACTCTGCCTCCATTTTAGACTATTTTGGAGGTCTTTGTGTTTATTCTGTGACAGTGGATGTTAGCCACTGTACTAATTCCCCAGAGTTCAGCTAAGATGGGGCTGTGACATTTCATAAAGCTTTACTGGAGAATAGGGTGCTGGAGGGAATGATACAGGGAGTTAGGGATGCCTTAAAACTGGACACCACAGGAAAAAAAACAAAACAACAACTGGACACCACAGGTGTCTTTTCTCAAGTCCCTTGGCCATGCTCTCCCACAGAGATCCCTTCTTGGTTATCCCAGCCTGTGACCTTGCTGCTTAAGCCAGTTTGTATTCCTACAAAATGAGTTCTCTTGCCAAGTTCCTGCCTATCTGATCCAGATCCCTGACACTCAGGGAAACACCCCATTTCATCCTCACTCTCAGTCTACGACCAGTCTCTCAGTAGCATGATAACCTTGGGGATGCCTCTCTATCATCAGTAAAGACTACCACTTATATTTTCATGTGGAATAGTTTGGATCCTCACTATTCCAGAGGCGCTTCATTGGACTGAGGATCATAGCTTCACCTCTTCATAAAGGATCATTAAAGTCTTCCAGAAATGAAGGAATCGTGTGCCTTCACGGGTGAATCTCAATGTCCATCTTTAAAGGACAAGGAACATTGTTGATGGCTTAAAAAAAAAAAATCTGTCCTCCTCTCTCCCTTCCCTGCCCTTTAGAGTGTAGTTGAGAGCATCTCCTTTACACTTACAGAGTCATTTGCTTCTAGTGTTTGCCAGATTCAGTACCCAGAACCAAACAGGCAAAGAAAACTAAGGCACAATCCTTGTTCTCAAGAAGCTCATGGCTCATTAAAGGATTTCCAGTGACAATAGAGGGATATGAATAGAGATTGCAGGTATAAGATGAAGAGACAAAAAAGAGCAGGAGAGTCAGGAAAGACTTCCAGGAAGAGGTGGCACACTAGTGGGTTTTAAAGCACAAATAAGAATTTACCAGATGGATGAAGTGGGAAAAGCATCAGGCGGAGGAAAGAAGAGCAAAGATAGAGTGGCAAGAACTAGTATGGAATATGGAGATGCTTGAAGATGGATAAATCTAAAACACAGATTAAGTGCAGGGGGAATGGGAGAAAATATAAGGGTTAGATCCCTCTTGGATGTTACTCCACAAGTGATGAGGAAAGTTGGAAGCATTAAGTGGAGGTGGGGGTGGGGAGATGGAGGGAGCTGGAGGTGGGGATGGGTATAGGTGGAGGCTGACATGATCAGATTGGTGTTTTAGAAAGATCACACAGAGATTTTTTAACTAGAGGCCAAGATTCCAATCAGAAAGTGTGCGTGAAGATTGCTGAGACCTCAGTGGTGAAGGAAAAGGAGTCCAGTGGGACAGCGATGTTTCTGATGGGCCAATGGTGGTGCCACCAGCCAAGTCTGGAAGTACATGGAGGAAAACTGGTTTGTTGGTAGGAAAGTGGGGGGAGGTGAGAAGGAAGGGCCAGGAGTTGTCAAATGATGAATTCTGGTTTGAGAACATCCAGACTTCTGAAGATGACTGGTTAGTAGTTGGATATACAGGTCTGAAATTTAGCACCAATACGTGGAATGATGGTATAGACTTTAGGTGATAATTATCATCATGAAAGGACATTTTATACTCCAAGGAGTATACCCAAGGAGAAGTGTAGAGTGAGAAAAGAAGGGAGAAAGGTTTGATTCTAGAATCCTGAGATGTGGGGCAGTGGTGGCCATAAGGTATTCATTTGTTTCTTGATGAGAACCAGAAATAATAAGGTATAGTCACTCTCTGAGCCTCTTGACAAAGACTAAGTCCCACTTTTTCACATTTCTGTACATTGATTCCAACAATCTCTAATGCCCCTGGTGTCCCCCAGAAACATCCATTTTTTGTAATTTCAACAAAGCAGTGACCTAGAATCATGCCAAATCCTATGGTACAAGATAGAACAGTGTTTCCACTCACAGGGACTTGATGTCATGAAAATATGCAATGGCCAGCTAGCTTGGCTTCAGTGGCTTCAAAGATTGGGAAAGGTCCTTACATGGCATTTTCAGGCAAGATGGGAGTTTTCCAGCCTCTGTAACATCTGATCTGGCATCCCACAATCTCATAGCATTTCTGATTTGAAATGTCTTCATTGCTAGAGGCTGGTAATGACAAATGTCTTTTCTATCTCCGAGCTCTGCTAACGGATAGAGATGACCCTTTACAAAGAGAGCTGTCTCAACTGGTACTTCTGCAGACAAAGGAGTGCATAGAAAGGTCACAGTTGCTTTCTAAAACTTGTCACCATTTCCCTAGGCAGTTCTAGGGTGAAGTATAAAGTCATTTTAACCTTTGTATGTTTATGGGCCTCTTGTCACCCATGAGATAGGCGGAAGCACAGTACTACATGTCATACCTGCCAGAAGTCCTGTGGGTAAATTACTAAACACCCTGTAGGCACTCTAGCCCTTGGTTTAGACTCAACTTTTGGTTGGACAAACGTTAGAGATCATCTAGTGCAACCCCCGAGGCCAGTAGTTACCAGGTGCTTACTTGCTTAGATAAAAGTATTGCATTATCAATAAAATATGAAAGCTTGTTAGAGATGTCCTTTTTTCCTTTGTGAATTAGAACAGACTCAAAATTATGCTACAATAATGTCTCTCTCAGTCATGTTCTGATAGGCTTTTTGGATAGGGGAGAAGGGGTATTACCCTACAGTTATTCCAGTAGAAACCGAGCATAACCTACAACCCACATGCTCTATGTAGTCACTGTTAGCAGTGTGCGGGGCACTAAAACTTCACCCATTTTGTGTTGTTTGAGAACATTTAAGAGGCTAAACTTCAAACCCACTTCATCACCTCAGGATGCTGGGTACCTCCAGCAGTGGGAACTTACTACCTTACCAGATGACTCATTCTGCATTTAGACATCTCTCATTGCTCAAGTGTTTTCTGTTCCTATATCAGACCTGGTTCGACCTATTGGGGCTGTATAGTGTAATTCCAACTCTACTCCTGGATGATTGTCTTCAGTATCTCAGGAGGTTTTTGAATGTTTTCCCAGGTGTAGTTTGACCTGGTCCATGATGTGTTCTACATGTCAAGAGCCAGTTTCAAATTCCCACCTATCCTGTTTGCTCCATCAAAATGCAAGTCAATTTGGCAATATCTTTCTTAGTGAATAGTGTCCAGAATTGAACACTCTGCCTCACACAGGCCCATAATTTCTTATCTTACTCAAGTAAGGGAGGATAATACTGTCTTCCCTAAGAAACAGCTTGAATCCTGATCATGAAAATGTGTTAATTGTGTGACTTTAGTATCTGAAGCAGAGGAGCATTAATGGGAAACTGAGACCTACCACCTCCAACACTTTACACTCACCTTCCAGGAGTACATTCTATGCCCATCTTCTTCCCTGCCACCCTCACTCATTCCTTCTCCTCTACACCAGAACTGCTGCCCTGCAGGGTTGCACTAGAGGATCTTTGAGAGACGTCCAATCAAAAGTTCAGTCTATCTCTGAAACCAAATGTTAGAGCTTACATTTAGGAACTTTGAGAAGGATGAAACTCCTGATAATAAGGTTTACTTGGGTAACATTCAGTTTTTCTCAAGTAGAGGGAGATGCTGCCTCTCAAGGGGACTTTTGAAAATGTGTGTGAGCAGTTTTAGTTGTCACAATGATGGGAAGCAGGTGTCACTAGTATTAGAGCCATGGATGTGAAATGTTTTACAATGCTCATGAACATTTTATAATGTTTCACCCAAGGAAATATTGTCACATCCCAAATTCCAACAAACACAAATGGAAGGGGCCCAGAACTAAGTCCAAAGACCAGATCCTAGTCCTGTTCTTGATCTTACTAGCCTCATCTTTCTCATTTGTAAAATGGGTGAAAACACAAAGCTGTTGTGAGGACTGAGTCTCAAGCATTTAATCAGACTGTTGTTAAGGACTCTTGGCTACTCAAGACTCATTCCGCTTTCAGCCCATGTGCTTTGGGTGGACCTGGCCCCACATCTGCTTAGAGGAGGGGCATGTGACCTAGGGTTATCAGTCAGCTAATTCCATTCTATGGCTCAGTGATTGGCTCATGAGAGAGTACATGATCATTACTGAGGCCAAGGATAATCAGCCCCCAATTTTCATTAAAACCTGTGGGAAAAGAGAAGCTCTATTCTCAGGTCAAATCAGGCCTTGGAATATTTGAACCAGAAACTGTGAGTGGTTACCATGATGGAGCCTGAGAGTGATGCTACCCCAGCATAAGGCAAAGCTAAGAGATTGAGAGAGGGGACTGGTGTACATTAATTCAAGCCCCTGGATAAAGCTAAAGCTGGATAAGTTATGTAAGACATAAGACGTTATGTAAGACATATGTTTCCTTTGTTAGTTAAGTCAGATTGAGTCACTCACCACAGAAATAATCCTGATTTACCCAGCCCCTGTCCCTATCTGCCTTGAATTACAGTTATTAGTTATCTCCTCCATGTGAATCCAAGCTCCTTAAAGGTAGTTATCTTTGAACCCTCCCAACTAGCCCAATAGTAGATAGTGTAGTATAAAGAAGCATCCCTCAAATATTTGATGCATGAGTAAAAGGAAATAAAATGATATATATGAAAGAGTTTTGTTGACTTTCAATTATTTTACAAATGAACAGCATATTATTTGTATCAAAGTTCCCATGAATATTTCCTTCTTTTTTTTTAATGAATATTTCCTTCTAAAATCTTTGTCTAGTGAGACATTCTAGAACAGTAAGATTAGTATGTAAGCAAAGGCATTGCTCACCCAGTTTGGTTTTCACATTTGTCTCCATTTAAGCTTTGTACCAATGCAATCTGTTTTCACTATTGTGTCCCTAATAGTTTACCCCATTAGACTGAGTGTCTCCAGTGTCAAGACCTTTTCTGTTTTATCTCTGTGTCTTCAGTGCACATGGGAGGTTGAACTCCTCTCCTTTATCAGTCCTCTCCAAAGCAGCCTCTTATTGCTGTGGGCTTTCAAGGTGGCTGGGTTGCCAGAAAAATATATTCCTGCAGCCCAGTGGTCCTCCTTGGGGACGTGTAGTGTGTCTTTAACATTCATTCATTCAGAAGGCGTTCATAGAGTATTTAACAATGTGCTGGGCATTATCTTTGAGGTTTCATGCGCTTGTAGCATTCACAGACAAGTACATAGACAATTATAATGCAGTCTGATAAACACCAGGCTGGGGGAAAATAAGGGGTATTATGGGAGTAAACAAGAAGTTGCTAGGGTGAAGTGAATCAGGGAAATCTTCCTGGAAGAAGTGGCATTGAAGCTGAGGCTTAATGAGTAAGTAGGAATTAGTCAGGCAATGAGTGGAAGGAGAGCCTCCCAGTCAAAGGGAATTGCAAAGACCAGGGGGGTCAGTGGGGTGGGGGAGCAGATGTTTTCAGGAAGCTGAGCATGGCACAGACTGGCTGCAGCTTGTCTGTAGATGCGATGCCACTACCCTTTCCTTTGGGTCAGGTCTCCTTTCCAGCCCGACCAGGTGATGCTCTTTTTTTGCCTTATTCAGTGGGGGCTTTTTTTGTTTGTTTTTTGTTTTTTTTTATTTAAGCCTATTCACTTCAACTAATATCAGGATGCCAGGCAGTTGTGCCCAGCTCTACTGGGCCAAGGGCCTGGCTGGAGTCCTTTCTTTTATTCTTTTCAGAATTCATTGATTAACTTCTCTGAAGGAATTCAAGTCTCAACAGAGTATAGGCTGGCCTACCTACCTTAAAATCAGGTCCTGGATGATTGCAGTCACCTCAAAGATGATTCTGTGTGTTTTTTGAAAAAAGATACCTAGGACTTAGGGGCATTAAGGTCTGGGGGTGGGAGGGATAGAGACAAGAAGTGATGTGTGTGTGTGTGTGTGTGTGTGCGCGCACGCGTGTGTGTGTGTGTGTCTGTGTGTGTTGGGGAGTTTGGGGAAGGTAGGGCTTGCCGCTGGCTCATTCATTTACCGTAGATTCTTATCTCCATATCGGACAGCTTTGGAAGCCTCCTGAAAACATCAGTCAGATGGGCAGGGTCTTGGCAACTCATGGCCTTATAGGATTTATATTCCTTTAGTGGTGGACATTGAAATTGAGCCTCCTCACAAATGGAGTCACTACTCTTTGCTCTTTAATGATGCACTATTCCCCCATCTTCCACTTGGGGGTGCCATTCCTAAATTCTGTTTGGGTTTATGGCTCTGCTTTTAAAACTTTGGGAATGTTCCTCCTGGCTGGGAAATATGGTAACAGCCCTGGAGGTCTGAGAGGCAAAACCAGAAGTAGCTTGCCACAAGTAAGAATTTCCTGAAGTTTCATGTTTTATCTTTACATTTTGTGCAAATTCATATTCTCCCTCCATCATAAATCCATGTTTGCTTTAATGAAAACAGTGTTTTAAATTATTTATCATTGAATACAATTGGCACTTCAGAGCATGTGCTGTGTTTATGTGGCTTCTTATGACTGTAGGCATGCTGTCTTGTGTATAATCTCCACTTTGAGAAATGGGGGCTTTTACATTACATGGATCTGGGTCACTAGACATATGACCTTGCACAGATCACTTCACCTTCCCAAGTCTGTTTTTTTCATCTAAAATATGAAAACAATGAAACTTAGATGTCAGGATTCGTGTGAGGATTTTATGAAATAAAATATCTGAAGTGGCTGGCCCACAGTAGGTACTCAAGAAATATTAACAGTTCCCCTGTTATTAGGAAGATCTCTGTCAGGTTTCCATTCCCAGAGTTCTGTGATTCTGACTCAGCTGACTGAGAAGGTGACCTCATGGGACATTTGCTATACAGGGGTTTTGAGGAGAAATAGTATATGTAATTGCCGGATGACATAGCTGATGACATTGCCAATTGAAAGTAAACGGTATGGAAAGAGGAGATGTGATGTGGTTATCTACTTTCTGGGCCCCCTTGTCATGTGGCAGCTGCAAATGAGTCGCTGGCCAAGAGAGAAAGTCAGAACCTGACAGCTCTCCCCTTCCTCGGGCTCACCTTTCAGTCCCACTGCTGAAAAACATTTAGGCCACGGTCACTGCGTAGACTAATGAGTCTGTCTCGGTATGTTATAGCAGTCTTAGGAAATTTCCTTCTAAGTCCTGGAGTGATAAATGAGCTGCCTAGATCCCAGTTAAAAAGGAAATACCACATATGATTCCAATCATTAATGTAAAAACTCAACTATTAACTTTAAATTTGAATGTCAAGCTGTTTCCTGGGGGAGGGGGGAAGCTTTCTAGTCATATGACAAGTATTTCTGTGACTTATCAGACTCAGAGTCCAGCGGGACCTGGATTGCAGGTGAACACGTGGGTAAGGAGGGGTGTGATAAAAACCTACCAGGGAAGTAGGTACAGGTACACAGGCAAGGGAGTTATGTTATGTGGAGGCTTCAGCAAGTGTTGGCAATAGAGGTGGTATCCAAGCTTAGGATTCAGATTCAGAAGACTGGGTGCAGCTCAGGCATGACTGTTTTGTTTTGTTTTGTTTTGTTTTGTTTTGTTTTGTTTTTTTCACAGTGTCTCCAGCAATTCTGATGCACAACCAGGGTTGAAAGTCCTGGCAGACATTTGCACTTCTGTTTCGAGCATTTGCCTTTGTGGGTTGTGAGCCCCTTGGTGGTAGCGTCTTGCTCTCTCTCTGTGCTCAGCATCATTGTTGCAGTCAGCTGGAGCCTAACCCCAAGTCCAGAGCTGTGTCTGTCCCCTGGGTGCCTGTAGTGAGGAACCCCAAACTCCAGAATTTGGAAGAACTCTATGTCATGTGTTCTAAAAGTTAGAAACTCAAAGATTCCAAAAATCTGTAGTTTTACTGCCTCAGTGCCATACCCCCATCCTTCTTTGGAAGGAATGTAATGACTTCTTTTCTTTCCAAATGTGTATCTGAATCTCTTATCAGATGTGCATTCTATCTTTGTTTACTATTATTTCCCTGGATTTAAAAATATACCCTTGAGTCACTTTTCAAGTGCAACATGTAAGTTTTTTTGCTTATGAACACAAGGGCCTCTCCCCCCTATGAATCCCCAAACAATTCTAGAAAGGAGAAAGGGGGTAGATATTGGGTAATGCTCAATATAAGAAGGAGAACCCGGGAAACACGGGTGTGTGCAGAACTGAGCTGAAGTGAAGCATCCAGCTTCAGGCTGATACATGTTTCTCTCATTTCTTCCGGCACGTAATTTAAGTAAGTGCAAATGCCAAGTTCCAAAAATTTCTGAATCTGTGGTCTCATTTCTACGACCACTGCTCGGCTTCTAAGTAGGAACCCCGCAACATTTGATGAATGAATGACTGCAGAAACAAATGAATATAACCCTGAATGGCTACATTCAGACCCCCTTTGTCTGTGCCAGGAAAATATTAAACCCACCTTGGAATGGAAGGACCTGGTGTAGGAAGCTGGTGTCGACATCAGATAGCAGCAGAGGGAGGTTTTTCCTAGGCTCCCAGAGGAAAGGTGCTGTGGGGTGGAGAAAAGAGACACTGGGCATTCTGGGTGGGCACACTTGGGAGGTTTGCCTCCTCTGAAATGGAGGGTTTGCTCTGTCAGCTGACCTCGGGGAAACAGGTTTGTAAACGAAGCGCCCAAAGGAGGAGGGGGCAAGCGTTGTTCTTGAAGAGGTGATACTCTGAAGCAGTTAGCAGAGTTCCCGGCAAGCTGAAAAGCTGGCTTCCTGTGTTCCTCCTTATGGTGAAGCTCAGGATGGTGCTCTCTCTCCTCGGGGGACATGCATGTAGCTGAAGCAGCCCAGCAGGACCCCGGTTTCTCTTTGCTGTCTACAGCATGTGCATGTCCACCTGTGTTGTTGTTGTTGTTGTTGTTGTTTTTAATTCATTTGAGACACAGAGATACAGAGAGAGAGAGAGCGCGCACATGAGCAGGGGAGGAGGCAGAGAGAGAGGGAGAAGCAGGCTCCTCACTGAGCCAGGAGCCCGATGTGGGGCTCCATCCCAGGACCCTGGGATCATGACCCGAGCCAAAGGGAAGACCTTAACCATCTGAACCACCCAGGTGCCCCTGTGTTGTCATTTTTAAGCCCGTGCTGTTATTTGGGAAAAGAGGAGAACAGAGGAGCTGGGCTTCACTGCAGAAGGCTGGCTGTAGGCACACGCTTACCTGGGAGCATCCATGCCCGTCCAGGAGTTAATCTTTAGCCGAGGATGGATGCCTCCTCAGGGAGAGACTCACTATCCCCACTCACAGAGGCTATAAACAAGCCCTGAATCCCCACTGATTAATCACAGTAAAAACGATAATAGAGCAAGATGCTCCTGTAGAGACTAAAGTTGTGTTCTTTTTGTTAAGTCCCCCTGCCCTGCCCAGAATTGTGAGATAGTCATTCTGGAATCTCAGCATCACTGGGTGGATGCCTTGGCTCCTGAGATTTACAAAGTATTCACTAGAACTCATGGTGCATGCTCTGTGGAAGTAGAGATGGTCTGGTGCTATCATGGGAGGAGACTGCCACGTGGTGCCATGTGGTCCTTGTTGGGCATTGGGAGGTTCCACAGAGAGATGAGGGGCTGCTACACAGCTTCTCTGTGCACGGGATTAGGCTGCCTCTGCCACCAGGGCTTTCCTTCAGAGGAAATGTGAGTCACAACTGAATGAGTTTAGTCTATGGAGGTGAATCCATGTGTACATAAGGGTTGCCATGGTAGTCATGTGTCCTTCCCCACCACCCATAATCTGAGAGGAATACCTTATTTCTAAAGCAAATGGTGGATCCCTCGTAGTGTTTTTACGTAAGTTTTCATGAAAAACTCCCTTTCACTTCCAAGAAGACCTCCCCCAAAGCCATTGTCAAGGATGAAACTGTGACACGGTGTCCCCTGGCTGGGAGTAGGAGTCCCAGATGGTGGCTAGGACCAACTGAAGGAGTCTTCTGATTCCTCAGGGTGTCTGTCCTAGCAGAAGGCCTCAGGCAGCCAAGGTCGAAGCAGCCGGCACTGCCCTCGGGGGGTGGGGAGGGTGTGTGGAGAAGAGGACCAGGTGTTTCCAGCAGCCTCTCTCTTGCCAAGTGTGCAGAAACGGACTCCCCATTGTGTCTCTCGTGTTCCAGTGACTGAAGGGTCTCATTAGTCTGTGCACGCTAATGGCTTTCTTTAGGGACAATGAGGTCCTTGGGGAGGTGGAGGCTGGAAAGCAACTGGAAAAGCTGATGGAGTTTTCCAGGTTTCATGGAGTGCAGCTTGAATTGAGCCCTCCTCTCAGTGCAATTCCAGCTGCCCTCACTGCTTCTTTGGAGTCACTTGGTTGTTGGTTTGTTTTTCCTTCCCTGAAAGCCCTGACAACAGGAAATTTTGAATTCATTATTAAAAATGTGGACCCAGACGTAAGTGTATTAAAGGGAATAAAGTGAATATAGACTGGGAGCTAGGACAGAATAACCCAACGCCTACAAGGAAGCCAACAAAATGTGCTAACTTAGACAGAAACAGTATGGTCAGCAGTTTCTGGCACTGAAACACATCAAGCTGTCAGGGAGGCAGTGAGGCCTCCCACCGGTAAACCCCCAGGGTGCCTCTCCATCTCTGGTTCTTTCCCTGTGCACCCCCTTTTTGCTCTCCACCAGCCCCAGGAACTTTGCAAAGAGCCACCCTTTTAAAAGCACTCCTTCCTCTCCCAGGTTCTGCTCCTTTTATTTTGGAGAGTGGAGTTCATTGTCTCTGCTTCTTCCGCAGAGTCCCCTTCAGCACCGGTCCTGGAACACCACTTAAATTGGACAATGGGATGTGGCTGCGCAGTTTTGCTCTGGCTTAATTATAAAGCCAAACCTATCCTTTAATTTTAGCTAGTCTCTCCCTTCTTGGTTATAAGATGTCTCTGGGGTGAGACATCTGCAACGGCTCCAGCCATATAGGACAGGTTTCACCCCTGGCATCCGGGGACCTCACTGGCATGGTTGGTGAGGGAAGGGTGAGGAGTGAGTGTGTGTGTGTGGGGGGGTTATTGGCAATGTTGGGGGCTCAGGCTTAAGGAGCAGGGCTACCAGAATCTAAAGAGCAAGTAACACTCAAATTAGCGTGGGGCTGCATCATTGTTCTGGGTCATCCATCCATTCAGGGCAAGACCAGGGATGGAGGTATGCATGGTACACAGGACTGTAAGCCTGGGGGAAGAATCCATTCGGGTTTGGAAATCAAGGAGTTGGAGGAAGGGCTTTTTTTCTTTAGCAGATACTCAATGGGCACCTACATGGGTCTGGCTATATGAGAGTACTTTCCATATCGGCTTTCATTTCATGCTGATCTGGAGACACACCTTTAGATGAGGAGGCTGAGGTTCTGAGAGGCTAAACAGCTTGCCCAGCATTACACAGTTAAGTAAGAGGGGAGGGATGGGATTTTAACCTAGGACCTCTGACTCGAATTCAGGACTCTACCTACCAGGCTGTCTGCCTTTTTCCTTGCTTGCAGTAGGTACAATATTGTTGCTCCTTAATTTCATGTAAATAACATACACTTATTTCCTCTGTTACTATCATGTTTTACTTTGTTATTTTTCTGGCATTTCTAGCAGGCTATCAACACAGAAGACTTCTTCTTTAAGAAGGAAAGTGGAAAAACCCAAGACTGCCTAAACAATTCCCAGTGTCATCTTGGAATGTGGGGCATCGGTTACTCAATTTACAGGGCATCTAGAACATGAGTCCCAGCCATTTCCACTCTCTGATAAGTTAGCAAGTATTTTCAGTCCTTATGTTCCTTGTTTCTCTGCAACTCAAGTTATTCTCCTACTTCAAGCCCCATTTTACCACCGGGCAGGAAATTTAATCTTGGTTACTTTCTTTTTTTTTTTTTTTGCTTTTTCAACACAATTTTTAAAATTTTTTATTGTTATGTTAATCACCATACATCATTAGTTTTTGATGTAGTGTTCCATGATTCATTGTTTGTGCATAACACCCAGTGCTCCACGAAGAACGTGCCCTCTTTAATACCCATCACCAGGCTAACCCATCCCCCCAAACCCCTCCCCTCTAGAACCCTCAGTTTGTTTTTCAGAGTCCATCGTCTCTCATGGTTCGTCTCCCCCTCCGACTTACTCCCCTTCATTCTTCCCCTCCTGCTATCTTCTTCTTCTTTTTTTTTTCTTAACATATATTGCATTATTTGTTTCAGAAGTACTGATCTGTGATTCTACAGTCTTGCACAATTCACACTGGTTACTTTCAGGTAAAACCATTCATTTCAGGCTTACACTTGAGTAAGCCAGAATTTCGTCCTCCCTGATCCCACCCTTCAATCCAGAGTTGGCATCTAAGATCAGGGGCCTCATGTACCATCCTGCAGCATCAGTGGGAAGAGAATCGGGCACCTGGTTATTGGCATTGTTCCACAATGAGAGTACAAAACTTCCCTTTATGCTCGGGCACTGCTGTCCTGCCCCACTGGCATCTACGGAGACACCAAGTTCTGAATTGAGCCCAAGCCATGTAACCGTCTCCCCTTCCACCGTGCTGTCCCTGTGTCAGAACTCTAATATCCCTGTAAGGTGACTTTCTCGTTTCCCAAGGGAAACTTCCCCACACTTCTCTGGGGTGCGGGGAAGGTCTATTGCTCCTACACCTTTCTGATCAGTGGCAAACCCAATAGGGATATTTTAGGTCTTCCCTGTTTCAACCCCGTCTGCAACCATCTCTGCTGAGCTACTGCCATACTGTGCTAGGCTGTTCTGTGAAGTTGGCACTACCCAGTCCAGTTGGGATGCAGGGCAGAGATCTGTTCTTCTCTAAGGTGTTCCCTCTTGTTTGGGGGTTCTACTGTTTCTTCATTTATAGCAAGTCTTGGGGGAGTCTTCATTTATAGAGCGTCAGAGTCCAAGGACTGTCCTCAGATACCATCACCAGACTCTTCTCTTTTGTTTCCCTTCTAACTCTTCCCTCAAACCTCAGACCAGAGAAGCGTTTTTTTTTTTTTTTAAAGATTCTATTTATTCATTTGAGACACAGAGATACAGAGAGAGAGAGAGAGAGAGAGAGAGCACGAGCAGGGGGAGAGGCAGAGGGAGAAGCAGGCTCCCCACTGAGCCAGGAGCAGGACATGGGGCTCGATCCCAAGACCCTGGGATCACGACCTGAGCCGAAGGCAGATGCTTAACCATCTGAGCCACCCAGGCGCCCCCCAGAGAAGCTTTTTAATCCTTTCTCAGGCATCAGGGAGAGAAAGCTGGCAAGCATTCTTCTCAAGGGATCATCCCTAGTGTCATTTTCCCCTCTTGACAGTGGTGGTCCAGTGAGTGAGAGAGGAAGGAGTCACAGATTAGAATGAAGTGTAGTTGTAAAAGACAGTGATTGTAATTCAAAAACTTATCCTGTCCCAGTAAAACAGTTTAAACATATGAGGCAAGAATAGTAAGTAATTGTATAGCACATATTATGTGCTAGACACAGGGTGCCACCTATATAACTCATTTCTTTCTTTTTTTTTTTAAAGATTTTTTATTTATTTATTTGACACAGAGAGTGAGATAGTGAGAGAGAGAGCACAAGCATGGGGAGCGGCACGCAGGCAGAGGGAGAGGGAGAAGAGGCTTCCTGTGGAGCAAGGAGCCCAATGTGGGGCTCAATCCCAGGACCCTGGGATCATGACCTGAGCTGAAGGCATCTTCTTAACCGACTGAGCCACCCAGGCGCCCCTATAACTCATTTATTTCTTATGTATCTTATTTATTACTCAGATATTGTGATTATTATTACTATCATTATTATTATTACTATGCTCCCTTTGACCAATGACGAAACTGAGGCAAAAAGAAATTAAATGATTTATCTGACATCTGTGAGATAGTAATAGGTAGTAACCACTGGATTTAGGAGTCAAATCCAGGCATTCTGTGTTCTCAACCACTGCTTACATACATAAATAATGGTTTAGTCTTCAGTGTCATGGGGATTGGAGCAGGAAGAGAAAGGCATAGTTTTTGCTGAAAACTTATGCTTGCTAATTTCTCACTGTCCCTCCTCTTTTCAAAACAGGTTGGCACCACATCCTCAGTTGTGGAGTCTCTTCTCCACCCACACTGGGTTTATAATCACTTGCCCAATCTGGTGAAACAGGAAGAATGCCCTGAAATGAACCAGAGGAGGTGTGCATGTGCATGTGCATGCATGCACGTGTGTGTGTGTGTGTGTTTGTGTGTGTGTGTGTGGTAGGGAGCTCCAGGCAGATAGGCCCTACTCTTGAGATCCACAGGAAGTGTCTATTTCATGGGTATTGTATTCCACACAATACACCAAACACATGTGGTAGCTCCATGATACAAACTAAAGTTGGCAGTTTTGTTCTTTTTAAAAAATAAACATTATGAACGGAAACACTTTGTCAAAATCTTCTCTGCACCTATCAGAATTTGTAGGAGGCAAGTGTACACATGACCGCATGTGACACTTCTCTTGTACAAGTTCCTCTTCTGCTTTCTCTCCAGGCAACCAACAAAATTCTCTTTTCTCCATAATATATGAAATAGTGAAATTGCTAGTGACATTTTGCAATATGGTCTGACAACTGGTGAGTTTGGGAAACGATGATGTAATGGAATTAGGTGAAACTGCTGAAATTTTTATTTTTCCCCATGGAACTCTGTCAACATTTTGTTTTCTATGATTCTGCAGAAAAAAACATGAAACAAAATTGGACTTTCTCATCAGTTGGAGAAATTGCAGCTCATGTTTATCAAGTTGTTATGACATGCAAAATAGTTTCTCATGGCTTGGAATTAAAAAGGGAGTCAGACGAAATTGTATTTGTTGAAATTCTTGAAAAAACTTTTGAATGGTAGGGAAATGCAAGTGGTAAATAAACAGCCATTAGGAAATCATGTACAGGGAAATTCCCAGAAAGTGAAGGATGTGGGGAAGCCAGAGTGGGTATTAGTGACAGAGAGATTGGATCCCACATGGCAGTAGTGATAACAAAGCAGTGAGAATAATGCTTCCCCAAATACCAAATACTCTACCATATTTGCAGAGATGTGGAGTGACCTGAGTACTGAGAACATTTAAGTGTTAGAAACATGGGGCGCCTGGGTGGCTCAGTCGGTTAAGCGTCTGCCTTCGGCTCAGGTCATGATCCCACCTGGGATTGAGCCCCGCATCGGGCTCCCTGCTCAGCAGGAAGCCTGCTTCTCCCTCTTCCCGCTTGTGTTCCCTCTCTTGCTGTGTCTCTCTCTGTCAAATAAATCAATAAAATCTTAAAAAAAAAAAAAAAAGCTTCAGTTTAATGGCAACAATTCTCCCTTATCTCTGACTCAAACCTGTGGCAAACCAGACCAGTTTCTTCTTGTCTCTCTAGGAAAGGAGCAGCTTGAAACATTTTAACCTCCTACATCCCACTCTGATCCAGTTTCTAAATCTGATAAAGCCTTAGGGTCCATCTGGAAAGGAAAGCCAACCAGTGCCATGGTGCAGCCAATCCCATGGACATGGGCATGAAGATAGGAGAAGGATCAAGTGCCTCAAAGGCTCTTGTCTGAGACACAGTGGCTTGGGAACAGTATTCTCTGCTGAGCTGAGAGTTGGGCACCCCAGGGAAATCCATAGCAAGAATCCTCGAGAAATGGAAGAGGAACAAATTTGAGAGGCTGCGTACTTTGAGGGAGGTACTGGGTAGGAATCTTATATTTATCTGATTACAAAAGGAAATCTTTCAGTCATATTCAAATTCATGCCTAATCAGTGCCCAGAAATAGATAAGAGATCTTAAACTGGGGTGGTATGAAACCTCTGAAATTATACATAAAGCTGGTGTGTGTGTGTGTGTGTGTGTGTGTGTGTGTGTGTGTGTGTGTGTATGTGTGAGCATCTTCCAGAAAAGAGAATCCATCTTTTCCACTGGATTCACAAGGGAATTTGCAGCATATCCCCCACCCCCACTGTCACCAAAGTTAAAAACTAGTGACTCAAAGAGATTACAGAATTTTGAGCTGAAATGAATCTTGGATGGTATTTAGTTCATTTTTGCTTCTCTTTTAATTTTTCTGATATAACAATTTGAGTTTGATTAACATGAAATGTTTCATAAATATTGAAGTCCTCTAGGCCTTTCTCTTCCCAAATACCTTCCAGATGGTCCTTGGAAAATGCATCATGATGACCCAGAGTAGGGCTCTGAGTAGTGGGGGTGACTATCTACCCATGTGTCAGAAAGACTGATGAGGGGGTGGCAGGCACATTGTTGTCCTCTGGTTTATCTTCATGTCTCACTTGGAGCACAAAGATGGAACTTTGTGGTTTAGAACCCCAAGTCCCTCCATTTCAGAGGGAATGGATGAGATTTATTCTTATTACAAGAACCTGGCTTAGTCCCACCAAGTGATTTCACTGTGCTAATTTTCAGGGCCCAATCTTCTCCTGAACATTTACACATTTATTTCTTTTACTTTTCTGCTTAAAGCAGCTCAAAGATACATAATTCAAGATGATTATAGTTTGAAAAAAAATCTCATCTGTTCAACACAAATATTGAAAAAAGAAATCAGCTTGACACTTGGCACCCTTCTCTGCAGCTGGGTTCACTCTTCCCGAGTCCAATGTTTTCATTCAGTGAATAGAAGTTATAGACGAAGAGCAGATTGAAAACCACATAATTCTAATTTCCACATAAGATTTATCTAGGATGAGATGGGAAACAGGAGAACAGTCAGTTGATTCTTTTAATGGGTAGGTCATAAATGAGGCCTTCTTTTTAGGAAGTAGAGTAGAAAGAACATCACAACCATTGGCTACAAGGATGGTGGTTGGGGGGTAAGGGGAGTTAAGAATGACTCCCAGGCTCCTGACTTGGCAATTGGGGCACACAGAAGGAAGAGCTTTTGGGAGAAATAAATGAGACCCATTTTGAATATGTTGCATCTGGATCCAGGTGAAGCATTTGGCGTGCGGTTCAGTATGGGGGTCTGAACCTCCAAGCAGAGGGTTGGGCTGGAGATATGATTTGATAGTCATCAGAATACCTACAGCCTACATACCTATAGGAAATTAGAGAATTTCAAAGAGGAAAGCAGACAGTGATGCCAAATACCTCAGAGAAGTCAAGTATGAAAGAACCAGCTACTCACTGGCTTTAGCAATGAGGAAGTCACTGATGAGTTTAGGATAAGCAGTTTCTGTGGATTTGTGGGGCGGAAGCCATGTCATATCTGATGCAGGATTTGACGGCTAGCAAAGAAGTGACACAGCTGATTGGAGATGAAGATGAATCCCGGAGAAGCATGCAGGATGGTGGGAGTTTTATTTGTTATTTTTTTAGAAGAGACTTGAACATGATTAAGTGATGATGAGATGAAACCAGAAGGAAGGAGAAGTTGAAGAAAAAGAACAAATGAATCACTGATAGAACAACTTCCTGGATAGAAATGGGGAAGAGTACATTCAACAGCCCTGTGGTGCTACTGGCCTTGAGGCATACATCTTCCAAGTCACTAGGGAAGGAAGGATATGGGATCAGACAAACTCATGAATGGGGGTGGAGAACTGAGGGACGTCATCCTGGTCATCTCAATCTCATTAGAGAAAGTGGGGATACTTGAGGTGGGCTAGGGAGCATTAGAAAAGTGGCACAAGTTTGGACCTACTGTGGAGAAGAGGAAAAGGACACTGACTAGGGAAACAGACAGCACTGGCTAGAAGCACTGGTGACTCAGATGAGACTGAAAATCCTAACCCTATGGTAGAACCAATCCACCCAGCGGTGTGTATTTCTTTAATGCTTGGCTATCAGTGTGCAGTGCTGGAGAAGATAGATATGTTTGGGTTAATACAGGACTACAGATTAAAAAACAGAAAGAATAGCAGGGCAAAGGGCTGAAGAAGTTGGGTTACCTAGATAGAGAGTAGTTGAAGTGATGAGCCATGGGATCTGGGCAGGAGAGGGAAGGATGAAGCAGGAAAGGATCGATGCAAAGTGAAGGGCTGAGATAAAATGAAGATGTTGCTGAAGATCTTGTGAAGATAAGAATAAGTAGGGTCAGAGGAAGGCTGGAAAGATCTGGAAAGACAAGATAGTGTGGTCAGAGAATGCTTACACTAAAATGTGTTTTCCAGAACACTTTACTTCTATTTCCACATTGTACTGTAAAATTTAAAAGTGCATTACAAATGAAAACACAAATGTCTGATAAATTATTTATTTTATATTATCTGTGCCTTAGGCTCTCTTCTATGTGATAATCCTATTCTCTTCATTGAAATAGGAAAATGTGAACCAGGTCTTAAGAGTACTATTTCTCTAAAGCTTTGACTATGATATTATATTTTTATTTTAAACATAAGATCTTGGGAAAGAAGCCAGTGTTTTCTATTTCAGCTGTCCCAGCAGCTGTTACAAGCATAAGCAAGCCTTCAATACATGTGCTTTCTCTGGCTTTGTGCTTTCCTCTAAATTTAAGTTGATTATAGGAAAAATTTAACCTATGAACATGAAGAGGACAGATCACATCAGTAGACCTGACATGACAAGTGACTAATGGTAACAAAGTGGACCCATGGAATGTCAGGGAGGCTGTGCACAGCATTGTGACTTAGACTGGAAGTGAGTCTGAAACTCAGTTAGGTGTGGCTAGGTTAGATATGCATTGCATGTAAATAAGCTACAGGTTGCTCCATTCCATTTAAGGCTGCTTCAGCTATAAATTAGAAGAGATGTTAAGAATCAAGTGTGCATAATTTGAACATAGTTCAGTAGGAACACAAATATTTCACTTGTTATGCCTCCTTTTACTAAAATATGTGTTTAGTAAGTTTGCAGATTGGATTAAAAATGCAAACAAAATTATGGGTTATGAGTTAGAATCCTATTTGCAGAGGAAATTGCCCTAAGACATTTTCTTAGTGAGTAGGACTAAGGTGCTTCTCAAGAATCCTGTTCAGTTGTCTTATAACTAAACAGAATAAAGATGGAGTTGACACATGTGATGGCCACCAGGGTCTAGCAAAAAAATTGCACCCCCCCAAAAAAGAGCAAGGATTTATCACTGGGTCTTCACACATAGGGTGCTCAGACCAGCTAGCAAAGAGATTCTTGTTCTTTTGCCAAGTGTATTCCTACAAGATTAAAAATAGGGACAGTGTCTTGTCCATAGCAGGTGCTTAGTTAAATGGCAGGCAGGTCTGTTCTTCTCTCCCTTCCTTTGGTGAAGATTGTGTCTCTGGTCACCACATCTCATGACATTAACATCATCTAATTTCCACACTCATCAAACCACCTGCTAATGGTAATTTGCCTTCTTATGTAGGCTTTTCTAAGAAAGAACAACTCTGGCATGCTGACATGAATATTCCAGTTTGCTTAGCTGTTCTGACTTTCCTTGTAATTAATGAAATAACATTGTAGTTTATTTACCGATCTCATGTGAGATGGCTAATTAGGGTGAGTTGCTGCCCTTGGGTCTGATGAATTCGGGAAGGAAAATGTAAATTTCTCCACCTTTAAAGAAAATGAGCAGGCCTGCATTCTACAAAAGCACTACCACTCAGCGAAGCCTTGCATGAGCTACTGCAAACCTCTCTCTGACATTTTTTCTGTTTCAACAAATACCACGTATACCTTCTCAAATCATGCACTGTTAGCCCTTATTCCAGTCTCAGTGCCTAGCATTCCACTAAGTTGCCTGTACCTCAAGTGACCTTGACCTTGATGAGGGGCTTTGTAGTGAGGCAATTGGGCTCAACTTTAGTCTCATCTGGTTGCTTATGAAAATGCATATTCCAGGCTTCCCATAGAGAGCCTACCTCAACAGATCCAGGTAGGATTTGAATGTGCATTTATTTTTTAAGAGATTTTATTCTCAAAATTTTAAAGAACCGTGAGAGACTATAGACTCTGAGAAAAAAACTGAGGGTTTAAGAGGGGAGGGGGATGGGGGATGGGTTAGCCCAGTGATGGGTATTAAAGAGGGCACGTTCTGCATGGAGCACGGTGTGTTATACACAAACAATGAAACATGGAACACTAAATCAAAAACTAATGATGTAATGTATGGTGATTAACATAACAATAAAAATTTTAAAAATATATTTTATTTATTTATTTGACAGAGAGAGACACAGCGAAAGAGGGAACACAAGCAGGGGGAGTGGGAGAGGGAGAAGCAGACTCCCCGCTGAGCAGGGAGCCCGATGTGGGGCTTGATCCCAGGACCCTGGGATCATGACCTGAGCCGAAGGCAGACGCTTAAAGACTGAGCCACCCAGGCGCCCATGAATGTGAATTTTTTTTAAAGGATTTTATTTTATTTTTTTTTAAAATTTTTTATTGTTATGTTAATCACCATACATTACATCATTTGTTTTGGTGTACTGTTCCATGATTCATTGTTTGTTCATAACACCCAGTGCTCCATGCAGAATGTGTCCTCTTTAATACCCATCACCAGGCTAACCCATCCCCCTACCCTCCTCCCCTCTAGAACCCTCAGTTTGTTTTTCAGAGTCCATCATCTCTCCTGGTTCGTCTCCCCCTCTGACTTACTCCCCTTCATTCTTCCTCTCCTGCTATCTTCTTCTTTTTCTTTTTTCTTAAAATATGTTGCGTTATTTGTTTCAGAAGTACAGATCTGTGATTCAACAGTCTTGCACAATTCACAGCGCTCACCGTAGCACATACCCTCCCCAATGTCTATCACCCAGCCACCCCATCCCTCCCACCACCAACCACTCCAGTAACACTCAGTTTGTTCCTGAGATTAAGAATTCCTCATATCAGTGAGGTCATATGATACATGTCTTTCTCTGATTGACTTATTTCACTAAGCATAACACCCTCCAGTTTCATCCACGTCATTGCAAATGGCAAGATCTCATTCTTTTTGATGGCTGCATAATATTCCATTGTGTATATATACTACCTCTTTATCCATTCATCTGTCGATGGACATCTTGGCTCTTTCCACAGTTTGGCTATTGTGGACATTGCTGCTATAAACATTGGGGTGCACGTACCCCTTCGGGTCCCTACATTTGTATCTTTGGGGTAAATACCCAGTAGTGCAATTGCTGGATCGAATGGTAGCTCTAATTTCAACTGTTTGAGGAACCTCCATACTGTTTTCCAGAGGGGTTGCACCAGCTTGCATTTCCACCAACAGTGTAGGAGGGTTCCCCTTTCTCCACATCCCCGCCAACATCTGTCGTTCCCTGACTTGTTAATTTTAGCCATTCTGACTGGTGTGAGGTGGTATCTCATTGAGGTTTTGATTTGGATTTCCCTGATGCCGAGCGATGTTGAGCACTTTTTCATGTGCCTGATGGCCATTTGGATGTCTTCTCTGGAAAAATGTCTGTTCATGTCTTCTGCCCATTTCTTGATTGGATTATTTGATCTTTGGGTATTGAGTTTGATAAGTTCTTTATAGATTTTGGATACGAGCCCTTTATCTGATATGTCATTTGCAAATATTTTCTCCCATTCTGTCGGTTGTCTTTTGGTTTTGTGGACTGTTTCTTTTGCTGTTCAAAAGCTTTTTATTTTGATGAAATCCCAATAGTTCATTTTTGCCCTGGCTTCCCGTGCCTTTGGTGATGTTTCTAGGAAGAAGTTGCTGTGGCTGAGGTCGAAGAGGTTGCTACCTGTGTTCTCCTTTAGGATTTTGATGGACTCCTGTCTCACGTTTAGGTCTTTCAACCATTTGGAGTCTATTTTTGTGTGTGGTGTAAAGAAATGGTCCAGTTTCATTCTTCTGCATGTGGCTGTCCAATTTTCCCAACACCATTTGTTGAAGAGACTGTCTTTTTTCTATTGGATGTTCTTTCCTGCTTTGTCAAAGATAAGTTGACCATAGAGTTGAGGGTCCATTTCTGGGCTCTCAATTCTGTTCCATTGATCTATGTGTCTGTTTTTGTACCAGTACCGTACTGTCTTGATGATGACAGCTTTGTAATAGAGCTGGAAGTCCGGAATTGTGATGCCGCCAGCTTTGCTTTTCTTTTTCAATATTCCTCTGGCTATTCGGGGTCTCTTCTGGTTCCATACAAATTTTAGGATTATTTGTTCCATTTCTTTGAAAAAAGTGGATGGTATTTTGATGGGGATTGCATTGAATGTGTAGATTGTTCTAGGTAGCATTGACATCTTCACAATGTTGGTTCTCCCAATCCATGAGCATGGAACGTTTTTCCATTTCTTTGTGTCTTCTTCAGTTTCTTTCCTGAGTATTTTATAGTTTTCTGAGTACAGATTCTTTGCCTCTTTGGTTAAATTTATTCCTGGGTATCTTATGGTTTTGGGTGCAATTGTGAATGGGATCGACTCCTTGATTTGTCTCTCTTCTGTCTTGTTGTTGGTGTATAGGAATGCCACTGATTTCTGTGCATTGATTTTATATCTTGCTACTTGACTGAATTTCTGTATGAGTTCTAGCAGTTTTGGGGTGGAGTCTTTTGGGTTTTCCACATAAAGTATCACATCATCTGCAAACAGTGAGAGTTTGACTTCCTCTTTGCCGATTTGGATGCCTTTGATTTCTTTTTGTTGTCTGATTACTGTGGCTAGGACTTCCAATACTATGTTGAATAGCAGTGGTGAGAATGGACATCCCTGCCACGTTCCTGACCTTAGGGGAAAAGCTCTCAGCTTTTCCCCATTGAGAATGATATTGGCTGTAGGTTTTTCATAGATGGCTTTTATGATATTGAGGTATGTCCCCTCTATCCCTATACTCTGAAGAGTTTTGATCAAGAAAGGATGCTGTACTTTGTCAAATGCTTTTTCTGCATCTATTGAGAGGATCATATGATTCTTGTTCTTTCTTTTGTTAATGTATTGTATCACGTTGATTGATTTGCGGATGTTGAACCATCCTTGCAGCCCAGGGATAAATCCCACTTGGTCGTGGTGAATAATCCTTTTAATGTACTGTTGGATCCTATTGGCTAGTATTTTGGTGAGAATTTTTGCATCCATGTTCATCAAGGATCTTGGTCTGTAATTCTCCTTTTTGATGGGGTCTTTGTCTGGTTTGGGGATCAAGGTAATGGTGGCCTCATAAAATGAGTTTGGAAGTTTTCCTTCCATTTCTATTTTTTGGAACAGTTTCAGGAGAATAGGTATTCATTCTTCTTTAAGTGTCTGATAGAATTCCCCTGGGAAGCCATCTGCCCCTGGGCTTTTGTTTCTTGGGAGATTTTTGATGACTGCTTCAATTTCCTTAGTGGTTATAGGTCTGTTCAGGTTTTCTATTTCTTCCTGGTTCAGTTTTGGTAGTTGATACATCTCTAGGAATGCACCCATTTCTTCCAGGTTATCTAATTTGCTGGCATAGAGTTGCTCATAATATGTTCTTATAATTGTTTGTATTTCGTTGGCGTTGGTTGTGATCTCTCCCCTTTCATTCATGATTTTGTTGATTTGGGTCCTTTCTCTTTTCTTTTTGATCAGTCTAGCCAGGGGTTTATCAATCTTGTTAATTCTTTCAAAGAACCAGCTCCTAGTTTCGTTGATCTGTTCTACTGTTCTTTTGGTTTCTAGTTCATTGATTTCTGCTCTGATCTTTAGTATTTCTCTTCTCCTGCTGGGTTTAGGCTTTATTTGCTGTTCTTTCTCCAGCTCCTTTAGGTGTAGGGTTAGGTTGTGTATTTGAGACCTTTCTTGTTTCTTGAGAAAGGCTTGTATTGCTATATACTTTCCTCTCAGGACTGCCTTTGCTGTATCCCAAAGATTTTGAACAGTTGTGTTTTCATTTTCATTGGTTTCCATGAATTTTTTTAATTCTTCTTTAATTTCCTGGTTGACCCATTCATTCTTTAGTAGGATGCTCTTTAGCCTCCATGTATTTGAGTTCTTTCCGACTTTCCTCTTGTGATTGAGTTCTAGTTTCAAAGCATTGTGGTCTGAAAATATGCAGGGAATGATCCCAATCTTTTGGTACCGGTTGAGACCTGATTTGTGACCTAGGATGTGATCAATTCTGGAGAATGTTCCATGGGCACTAGAGAAGAATGTGTATTCCGTTGCTTTGGGATGGAATGTTCTGAATATGTCTGTGCAGTCCATTTGGTCCAGTGTGTCATTTAAAGTCTTTATTTCCTTGTTGATCTTTTGCTTAGATGATCTGTCCATTTCAGTCAGGGGGGGTGTTAAAGTCCCCCACTATTATTGTATTGTTGTCAATGTGTTTCTTCGCTTTTGTTATTAATTGCCTTATATAATTGGTTGCTCCCATGTTAGGGGCATAGATATTTACAATTGTTAGATCTTCTTGTTGGATAGACCCTTTAAGTAGGATATAGTGTCCTTCCTCATCTCTTATTACAGTCTTTGTTTTAAAATCTAGTTTGTCTGATGTAAGGATTGCCACCCCAGCTTTCTTTTGGGGTCCATTAGCACGGTAAATGGTTTTCCACCCCCTCACTTTCAATCTGGGGGTGTCTTTGGGTCTAAAATGAGTCTCTTGCAGACAGCATATGGATGGGTCTTGTTTTTTAATCCAATCTGATAGCCTGTGTCTTTTGATTGGGGCATTTAACCCATTTACATTCAGGGTAACTATTGAAAGGTAGGAATTTAGTGCCATTGTATTGCCTGTAAGGTGACTGTTACTGTACGTTGTCTGTGTTCCTTTCCGATCTTTGCTGCTTTTAGGCTCTCTCTTTGCTTAGAGGACCCCTTTCAATATTTCTTGGAGGGCTGGTTTCGTGTTTGCAAATTCCTTTAGTTTTTGTTTGTTCTGGAAGCTTTTTATCTCTCCTTCTATTTTCAATGACAGCCTAGCTGGATATAGTATTCTTGGCTGCATATTTTTCTCGTTTAGTGCTCTGAAGATATCTTGCCAGTCCTTTCTGGCCTGCCAGGTCTCTGTGGATAGGTCTGTTGCCAATCTAATATTTTTACCATTGTAGGTTACATATGTCTTCTCCCGAGCTGCTTTCAGGATTTTCTCTTTGTCTCTGAGACTCATAAGTTTTACTATTAGATGTCGGGGTGTTGACCTATTATTATTGATTTTGAGAGGGGTTCTCTGTGCCTCCTGGATTTTGATGCTTGTTTCCTTCCTCACATTAGGGAAGTTCTCTGCTATTATTTGCTCCAATATACCTTCTGCCCCTCTCTCTTCTTCTTCTGGGATCCCAATTATTCTAATGTTGTTTCGTCTTATCGTATCACTTATCTCTCGAATTCTGCCCTCGTGATCCTGTAGTTGTTTCTCTCTCTTTTTCTCAGCCTCTTTATTTTCCATCATTTGGTCTTCTATATTGCTGATTCTCTCTTCTGCCTCATTTATCCTAGCAGTTAGTGCGCCCATTTTTTATTGTACCTCATCAATAGCCTTTTTGATTTTGACTTGGGTAGATTTTAGTTCTTTTATTTCTCCAGAAAGGGTTTCTCTAATAACTGCCACGCTTTTTTCAAGCCCAGCTAGTATCTTTAAAGTCATGATTCTGAACTCTAGGTCCGACATCGTACTAATGTCCGTATTGAGTAGGTCCCTGGCTGACGGTACTACCTCTTGTTCTTTTTGCTGAGGTGATTTTTTTCGTCTTGTCATTTTGTCCAGAGGAGAATAGATGAATGAGAGAACAAAATGCTAACAGGTTTACAACGTCCCCAGCAAATATACTGTATACAAATCAGAAAAGACCTGAAACCAGGGGAAAAGAAAGGGAAAGAAAGAAAAAAGAAAGAGAAAAAAAAAAGAAAAAAAAGATAAAAAGAAAAACAGAACAATACAAAAAAAGCAGAATGTGATCAAATATGATCAGGCTAGTGCATAGATCAGTGCCACACACTAGATTTTGGGCGTATTTTGGTCTGTTAGAAAAAAGTGCCTCCTAAAATTTTAAAGGAAGAAAGACATATATGTACAAAATAAGGGTTGATACAATGAAGGGAT